>NC_083351.1:14233636-14538068 GCF_030254825.1 Meriones unguiculatus
CGCAGCTACACCCTGAAGCCAGAGCAATCTCCTACTGGACAGGGTTTCTCTGCCTCATTCTTGACCCCTTCAGTCTATCTCCCACCTAACAAGCCAGGGCCTCTCTAAAACAAACCCAAAGGAGTTACGACACTGAAGACCTCCAGGGACATGACATCACTCTTAGAACGAAATGCCAGTCCCTTACTTCCCCTCCAGATAAGGCTCCCCTGACTAACCTCCTTCCTATTCCTGCCCCTCGACGCCATGGCTCAGCCACATCAGCCACCTTCCACCTTAACATGCCAAGTCCCTTGGCCCTGTCACAGATCTTTGCACCTGCTGTTTTTTTTCTGCCCCAAATCTCTCCTCCACGTCTTTATCCTGCTGCCCTCTTCCCAGCCATCCTGTTCTGGCCTCCAACTAAAGCCTCCACTTCGCAGCCAGTCTCCGGTGTCACCCAGCTTTGCTTCCTTCCCTCTCTCTGAACTGACGTCTCTGGCAAGTGGGTTTGCACATGCTGTCAGACTTTTCTCCACTGGACCTGACTTCCTTGCAGGCTGAGATTGGATGTCTTTGCATGAGCTGGAGCCTCACTTGGTTCTTACAACCCTGTAGGTGAGGATGGAGTGAACTGCCTAAGGCCAGAGCCAGGGAGTGGTACAGAAAGAACACACACCATGGCTGGCCTGATGCCTGTCTCTTCTAAAGCTGCTAGGGTGGGGCAGACTCAGAAGGACGCTATCAGGAAGGGGACCAAGAGCGGAGAGCCCATCCTTCTCTCCCAGGGCCTTCTGCAGAGGTTCAGAGCGGCTGGGGCTAAGGTTATCTTAGAGGTAGGAAGGCCCTATTGATAGGAGCAAGTGGTCCCCAAATGAGGGATTCCACCAGAGGCCAGTGATGGAGAACTTCAATCCAGTGATTCTTTGCAGAGGGTGGAAACTCAGGATGAGGCGGGGTAGGGGGAAGGTATGAACCTGGGCCATACAGTCCATCAGTGTCAGTGTGTGCCTGAGAGCCAGGACCCCTTTCCTGACCTCAGGACCACAGGTACAGTGGAATCCAAATCTGGGAGAATGCAGCACAGGATCTGCCAGGTCCCGAGGGCAGGGGCAGGGCTAGCGAGGAGGAGTCAGGGGCTGAGACAAACAGGCCCCGGAAGAACGTCCCGGGCCAGGAGCTGGTGACAGGGAGGGGAACAGTATGCTCTGAAGTGGAACACCTACGTCAGAGGACGGTGGTGTAGCAGCTACGGAAGTCAGGCGTGTATGGGCACGAGCAAGAACGTCACACTGGCCCCAAACTGAGGGCAACCCAAATGTCCGTCACGGATATTTACAAGTTTATCTACCCGACATGACACAACTCAGCTTAACAAAGAGCGGATTCTGGAACAGGGACCGGGACAGAAGTCCCTCGGGGACTCTCAGTGGTGAGCAAAGCTGGTGGGAACCAGGCCCCGGGGAGCTTGTGTGGTGAGATTTGACACTGATAAAGTTCAACAGAAGGGACAGCAGAGCTGGGGCAGCCTGCCTGCGGCGTGGACTGATGGCCCCTATGGGAGCTGTGAGTGGCACCTATCTTGGCCCACATGTTATGCAGAGGAACACACTGGCGAAAACCAGGCTGGGAAGGATGAAGGTGCCCTGGGCAAATCATCTCATTACAGGTGGGCAGTGACAGCAGCGGGGCTCCCTGGAGCCCCTGGACTCCCCAACACTGTGCTGGGCTCCTGAAACAGGATTATGTTCTAATTCTTTCACAACTACTGTACAAAAAAAAAAAAAAAGAAAAAGTTCCACATTAGATAGGAAATTAAGCTCAGAGAGAAAGCAAAGAGCAAAAAGCAACATAGCAAAAAGGGCTGGGGGCATAACTCAATGGATGGGTAGAGTGCTTACCTAGCATGCATGAGGCCCTGGGTTTGATCCCCATCAATGCATAAACCATAACTAATTAATTAATTAATTAATTAAAACTGATTAAACCAGGCCTTGTGGTGGTGTCGGTGGCGACGACACGTGCCTTTAATCCTAGCCCTCAGGAGGCAGAGGCAGACGGATATCTGGCCAGCCTGGTCGACAGAGTGAGTTCCAGGACAGCCAAGGCTACACAGAAAAACCCCGTCTCGAAAAAAAACTGGGGAAAAAAAAAAAGGCAATGAAACCAGATCCTGGGTTTCCTGGTCTCTAAGACCCTCTCCTGAGACTCAGGTCCCCGGGGCCCAGCTTTGCCCTGCTGTGCCCTCACAAGCTGTTGGCCTTCAGGCCTGCCAGCGCCACCTGCAGTCCCTCCTCTCTGGGTGGAGGTGGACCACGCACGTGCTCAGTGGATTCGATTCTGCAAAATAACTGCTTAGGAAATGAGTCCTTCCTCCCTCCCCACGAACTGCCTCTCCCCTCTCCACCCCTCTCCCGGCCACACATCGCTGAGGTCATTCCAGTCCTGGACCTCAGCCCGTTTGTCAGGAGCTCCAGCGTCAGACTGGGCGGAGGAGGGGGTCCTCCTAAAGCCCAGCACTGGCCCCAGAGCACTGGGAGGTCTTGAGGTTACATTTCCCCACCCTCGGCGGCAGTTTCCAAGTGACGCAAGCCAGCATCTGGATTCAGAGAATCCCGTAAAACAATTTTCTTGGAATAACAAGGGCTGCCACGGCCACGGCCGTTTCTCCGTCTTTTCCCTGCGCCAGCTCTGCTGAGCATGCCCTCGCCGACCATTCACAGCAGGGGCTGTGAGACCTCCTACCCAGGGCACAAGCCCAGAGCTCTGGGACAGTCCTCCGACACACAAATGGTGAGGTGAGGTACAAACCAGGCCCACACGTGGTCAAGCTCGCCTGGGTATGCTTACTGCACTGTAGGAGCTGTGTGAAAATGGCTCTTGACTGTTCCAGCCATGTCATTTGGCAGATGGGGAAACTGAGGCCTGGAATGGGAGAGTGTCTAATTGGGGTCTCTGCACTTGGCCTTGGTTCTCTTCTTCAGGCCTGTCTGGAGCACCTGCAGGGGGCAGCAGGTGGGAGGGGGAGGCTCTGCTCCAGGCAGAAGTAAATATTGACATGATGTGTTTACACTGTAACCGGAGTCCTCCTGGCTGCAGCCCACAGCCACACCCGCCTCGCACCCCAGCCAAGAAGGCAAAAGAGCAAGCCAGGAGGTGGGCTTGGAGAAGCCTCTTCTGAGCCAGGGGCTGCCAGTCAGGGGGTGATTGTCACTGAAGTCAGGCAGATGGGAGGTCGGACTCAGTTCCAGTCCCAGCTCCGCCATTCATCAGCAGTGGGACCCAAGAACAGGGAGCAAAGGCGGCCCTGTCAAAAAGAACAGGACGGGACCACCAGCCTTTCAGCCCGGCCAGCACCCTGTCCTGGTAGCCCCAACACCTCTAACTGTTGCCCAGTGGTCTCATCCCCATCTCCAGGGGCTATCTCAGGAAGGCTAAATGGAGTGGCAGCTAGGGGCTGAAGCCTTTTGCTACCTAGTTCAAGTCCTTGGCTCCCATAGTAAACTCTGAACTTCTGTTTTCACAGCCCAGACCTAGAAAGCGTCCCTGGGCTTGAAGAGAAGATGAAAGCCTGCTAAGGGCAAGGGGGCAGGAGGCCTCACCCTAGGCTCCTGAGTGGCGACCCACTATGCTTAGAATCAAGACTCAAAATCTCTCTCGTGGTCCTCCCTGAGCACACCTACTCTGGCCAGTTGCCAGAAATCATCATCTGCCCCCTACCACCCCCACCCCCACCCCACCCCACCCCCCGACAGCAGCGAGTGTCCAGAGGCCAGCTGCACAGCAACCAATGCCTGAAACCCTTCCTAGGCCAACTGGTATCTCTGTGGCACTGCTGTTCAGACCTGAGTTTTGAGTTGCCGCTACGGCAATCCTCTGGCCTCTGTCACTTCGAGGTGGGATTGCAGGCTAGTATCGTGGAAGCCCGGCTCTACTCACTCATTCCTCAGGCTGTAGCCTGAAGCCTGAAGAATGGCATGGTCTCAGGGAGCCTCTACAGATCCCCAGGCCAGGTTCCCCACCCGCCTCTCCCCATGTCTCTATAGCAACAGGAACTGAGCTTGTCATTTCCTGTCCATCGGCTTGCTTATCAGACTGTGGCAGAAACATGTCAATCTCAGCCGCCCTGACCACAGCCCCCGAGCCTTGGGCCATCCCAGGCTGACTGGGTGGCTATGTACGCTATATGATGGACAGCCAGGTGCACACAGTCACTGGAAGTGGACCCGGCAGAACAGACACGCGAAAGCTGTATTTATCTGCTGATGGTTGCCCTCCTTGTAGGCACCTCCTACTCTCCAAGCCCTCCTCCGCTCCTGACAGGGTGGAAGTCTCTGCAGTTCTTAGAAACTGGGAGCATTCCTTCCCAGAAGGCAACGGCATCCTTCTTTACCAAAAACTAGGGCAATGCAAGGAAACATGAGTAACCGTTACAGCTTGGCCACCCGGCCGAGAACAAGTGTAGAAACACGGATAACCCAGTGTAACCCGTCTCCAGGACAGGCCTGCCGCCCAGGGCGAGGTGGCGGCCGCCGTGCTCTCAGAACGCCTTGCCTCCCTTCCTCAAATGATAACACCATCCCTTGTGTTTTTACTCGTGTCTGTGTGCTTCCACGTCGGCGCCCTCACAATAACATCCTCAATAGCGGAGGGCACCTACCCCTCGTGGTAGGAAAGGGAGCACAGGGAGGGAAGATGTCTGACCTAAGATCACACAGCAAACTGATAGGACGCTGACATGCAAAATTTTGGGTCCCAGATCTTGTCCTCTATTCAACCTCTGTCCAGTGAAGAGATTGTTCCCTTCAGCAGCAGCCCAAACTCAGTCACCGTCCCCAGTGTGGAATGCGAAGAAGCGGTCCACAAGAAACTACCAGCACAGCCTGCGAATCTGGGCTGTTTCTTCCCCTTCAACCCCTCTGTCTGGTGAGTTGTGCTAGCACCTGGCAGGCTGATACTTTCTCCACACCGCCTAGCTCCGTGCCCCTGGACCACCTCCTCCCCACCTCTGTGCCTGCCGCTGGGTGGTTTGAGGACAGCTGGAGGCAAGAGACAGAAAAAGCCTCTTGGGAGCCCTCATCCCACGGCTTGCACTGCGGCGGGGTTTGGGGGAGCCCTTCCGACAGGAGGCCATTAAGAATATTGCTGATTTTCTGCCAAGAGGTTAGGGACCTGGGTGGAGAGCAGGAGTACCACGGAGATCCAGAGCCAACAACAGGAAACAGCCCGTACAGGGCAAAGGAACCCCATTAGGAACCTTGGGGGGGGATAGCACAGAGAGAAAAAAAAAACTTGGGCTCTCTGCTGGTGGGATGGGGCACGGATGGGGTTTGAGACTCAGAGTGGAAGTAGCCCTGAATCCCAGCCCCTCTTGGGAATGATGCAAGGAAACCAGCGTTAGGGGAACCCAAGGATGCCTGACGTCAGCCCTCACCTCACCCACTCGCGTACATCAACACTGTGCGTCAGCGGGCTACACTGGGCTCCCGCCCCCTGGCAGTCAAGGCCTCTGCTCCCCACCCCACCCCCAACTTTCCATGCCTGCTTCGTCCTCTCTTACCTGCTCCTACAAACGGGCAGTAAACCAGCCCAGTTCTGGCCCAGCACTGAGCAGTCTGTCCTCACAGCTCTGGTCAGACATCACCCAGGTTTCCCCTGACTGGAACATGTCTTCTCACTCAGATTACACTGGCTTAATGACTCTCCCACCTCACCAGCTAGAAGGGAACACCCACCAGGCCTGACGGAGCCACCTCCCTGAGGGACATGACACCTGGCCTCGGTTGTTCAGGCGGAAGCCCCATGCACCACATGGTCTGTGTCCCTTTTTCTTGCTTTGTACAAGGCCTGGCACAGAGCACCCCGTGGGTGTCTGTTAAACAAGAAAGAAAACATTCTGTCTAAATCACTGTCACCCCCCAGAAGTGATAAGCAGGAATGGTTCCTTCGGACCAGCAAATAGGCTGGATGGTTAGCAGAACTTCCTGTCAAAGAAAGGACAGTATCCAAGGCAAGCACTCTCACTTGAGTTTCTCTCAACCTCCCCATCCCAGGAGACAGGAACCGTTACCATCTCTTGATGGGGAGAGCACACAACAAGGTTATAACGCAACCTGGCCATAGTGCGTGTGGGGAAGGGAACAAGCAGGGATTAGAACCCAAACCTGTTTGGGGCCAAAGTCTAAGGTCTTTCTGATGGCCTGGGATGCTTTTCAGGTCAGAGATGGCTCAGCCAGTTAAGAGCAGGGGTTCCCCTCAAAGAGGAGCCCTGGGGTCAGTTCCAGCACACAGTGGCTACACAGTGGCTCAGAGATCCAACACTCTCTTCTGGGCCCCGCAGGTACCAGGCACACACACGTGGTACACTTAAACACACGCAAGCCAAACACCCACGCAAATAAAATAAAATGTTCCCCGCGCAGAGTGAGTTGTTAATTTGCTGGTGTGTTTGAGCTCGGGCTGCCCTCGAACCCACGGTCTGCCTGCCTCTGCCCCACCCCCCCGGCCCCCAATCACTGGGGTCAGACTCGTTCACCACCGCGTGGGCCGGACCTTTTGGTGCTTTGTAAGGAGGAAAAACATCCTCTTTGTGAGCGGCTCAGGTCAGGGTGGGTCCAGAAAGAGGATGTATGACCACAAAGTCTCTCCCTCTTTTATTGCTCTCCCACATCCTCAGGCTTTCAACCAAGAGCTGGTCCACAGGTGACGCATTCCCCAGCCATGAAACTATCCAAGCAACACATTCCTGGGAGATTCTTAATGGGGGAGCTAAGTCGGGTCCAAGATGATCTCTGGGCACCTTGGGAATAGGATTAAGTCGTCAGTCTCTAGAGGTACAAACGATGCCAGTGGGTAAGAGAGAAAAGGGCTGTCTAAGGGGGCTTCTGCTCCGATCAGGTTCCTACTATGGCTGTCACTGCAGCCTCTTCAGCTCCCTCCATGGCACCCCTCCGGCTGGAAAGTGACAGAGGTAGGCAAATCTCTGGGACCAACAGCAGAGAGCCCAGGCAGATCTCCTCAGGCCAGAGAGGGTGTCTTGTACCCAGCCCACAGCCCAGCTCTAGGGGAGGCAATCGGAGGTCCACAGGAAGAGAAGCAAGTGGCCCTAGCGAGTGATGGAAGGGGAAAACGAGGCCTTGGCTCTGGGCCAAGCTTTCCAAAGCAACCCGGTCTGGATTAGATGTATGTCACCCCTGAGGCTTGAGCCCCCAACGAAATCCCCTTCGTCAAGGACCCCTGTACCCTGGTGCTTTTGCCCACAGCAGTCAGCGCTTGGGCCCTCCTCTGAGAATTCATTACAGGGAGATGCTGGGAGCACCAGATTACCTCCAGAACCTCTCTCAGGCGGTCCCCTCCCCTGTGAGCTACCCCTCCCCTTCCCACACGCCACAGCAGGATCAGCCATAGGAGAAAAGTGCCCCAGTCTCTCACGATGTCCGGCGCGTTCTCGAACCCCAAACCCAGCTGAACTATGCGGGGTGTGAGCTCAAGTCCAGCTGAACCCTGACGTCTCTGAATCGACCCGGCCTAGCTGCCCAAGGTCTCCATGCCAAGCCAAGCTCAGGGACTTGCACACACCCCAAACCTCGCCAACTGTCCCCCAAAACCTAACGCGCCACCCCGAGTCTTCCACGCCAGGCCCGGACCAGCAGCCCAGAACCAAGGTCTTCGCGGCCCGGACGATCCCCCCCCCAACCCTCGCCACGCTCCAAGCCTGCGAGCAGCAGGGTGCGGGCCGCAGCTGCAGGGGACGCCCAGCCAGCCTCGAACCGGCCAGGATGCCGTCGCCGCGCCGCTGCCGGCACCGTCCGGGCTGCCCGGAGCCGCGGCGGGCTACGAGCATACTCACCATCGCTCGCGGGCTCCGAACGGCCCGGCTCTCGCTGCACCTCCCGCTAGTGCTCCGGCTCCGGCTGCGCCGCGCCGTGCTCTTCGCTCGGACTGCGCGGCTAGAGGCCGGGGCGGCGCGCGCGGCTGGGGCGCCCAGGCCAAGGGGCGGGGTCCGCCGCGAACCAATACCGAAGCGCGGGGGCTGCGGGCCCCGGAGCTACAGCCAATCAGACGCGTAGGTGGGACTCCCCCCTCCTCCGCGGGCTCCTTAACCCGTGGCGTGCTGGAGCGCTGGAGACTCTGGCTAACCCAGATGCCGGTGGGTCCGGGGGTGCACGCGCGAGCCTCCAGGTTGGGGTGTCTAATCTAGACCTTGCCGGGACCCGCTCAGGGACAGACGGAGCCCGCGACAGGCACACCTGTGCCCAGTTGGGGCTCTGGGAGCCTTGGCGACCTTTGTCCCCTGCCTGGCGCCTGCACCCCGAGCGCTGCAGCTGCCGGGTGTGTGTTTGTGTGCGTGCAAGAAGGAAGGAGGGCAGAGAGGAGGAGACAGAAAAGGGGGGGAAGGGATGAATTCCGCATGCCTGTGTGTTTATGTGGAAAGACAGAGAACTATATTTGGGGATTGTTAGTGTGTGTGTGTGTGTGTGTGTGTGTGTGTGTGTGTGTGTATACACACGCGCTCGGGCCCCCGTGCTTAAGAGAGGGGTGAAGAAGGAAGGAGATGTGGAATGGAGGCCCGGGTAGGCGTGGGCACCTACACCTCCAGCAGAGAAACTTTCTCCTCCTGCCTGCTGCGCAGGTGCGGAGGAGGAAGGAGCAGGAAACCTGAGTGTGCTGTGCGTTTGTGACCTGTAGAGCGGGCATGTGGGTGTGGTAGAGAGAGGCAGTGAACCCCGCTCGGTGTGTGTGCAGACAGGAACACACAGTTGAGAGACGGGGCAGAGTTTTACCAGAATGTCATGGATGGCTCAGTTTGGGAGACAGAGTGCTCAGGGCATCCTGTGTGAATTTGTTGTCTCAGGGCTGGAGAGATGGCCAGTGGTTAAGAGCATGCGCTGCTTTTGCCCGGGTAGGGGATCCCAGCTACAAGGGACCCAACGCACGCACTATTCTGGCAACTTAAGACACCCGCACCCACACGTACACATGCCACACACACACCCAGAAAAACACAGAAACACAATTAAAGAACAAACTGCCAGGCAGCGGTGGTGGCGCTGTGGTGGCGCTCTCCTTTAATCCCAGCGATCGGGAGGCAGGGGCAGGTGGATCTCTGTGAGTTCCAGGCCAGCCTGGTTTAACCGAGCAAGTTCCAGGACAGCCAGCCAGGGCTTGCACAGAGAAACCCTGCCTCACAAAACCGACCGACCGACCAACAAAACAAAACAAACAGACAAACAGTGATGGGTCTCAGTCACAAAGACAGGGCTCAGTGCCTAGCCCAGGCTAGCCCAGAAGTCCCAATCCTGCGTCTGCCTCTGGAGTGCTTGAGGTTACAGGCGTGCCCGCCATCCCCACTTAGGTGACCCTTGTCATCACCTGTACTTGTTCGGTGCCGAGAAAAGAAACTGGTGTACAAGGGATGCGTGTCTAGAGACAGACATGCTGGAGGAGTTGAGGTGGGGTTCTGAACGAGTCGGTGAGGTAGGAGGTGAAGACCTGGACTTCTTGCCTACCTTCTGCAAAGAGGGGAGGAGGAGAATGGCTGCAGATGGTGGTGGGTTTGGGAAGAACCGACCATTAGGGAAGAGTAGAACAAGCCGGCTGAACCCTCCTTCCTGGGCACCCTTGAGTGCCCCTCGACACACCAGGGAAAGAAAAGCCAGGCACAGGATTTGGATGCAAAGGGGAGGCTGTCTGCCACCACCACCCCTGCCCGAGGCTGTGTGTCTGTGGGAGGGTGGAGGGGTGGAGAAGGGGAACCCATGGAGGGGAGGCGGTGCTCGGTAGGCCCGGCATTCTGAATTTCCCTGTGTGGAGGTGCAGGTGAAATGAGGAGCGCACAGAGTTCCTACCCTCACAGCAGCAGGTACGGTGCATGGGCAAGAATTCGGGCTGTGCTGGGGTGCAAGTGCGTGAGCCTCAAAGATGACGAGGCCTCCGGTGTCCTCCTTCTGGGGGACAGAGGCTGTGGACATACCATCAGCCCTTGACCTGTTTCTTTTCTGTTTTTGTTTGTTTGTTTGTTTGTTTGAGCCGGGTCTCTTGTAACCCAGGCTATACTAACCCCTGTATTGCTACAGTGGAACTTTTCCTGGACTCCTGATCCTCCTGCCCTTCCCCTCCCACGAACGGAGGTTGCAGGCGCTCCCCACCGTGCCCTGCTTCTGTGGTGCTGACCTCACGCATGCTAGGCAAGCACTCCACCAACTATGCTATGGCCCTGGCCTGGCTTCAGAATTTTTGGCTTCTCAAGTGACCTCCCAGCAGAGTCAGTGTGCCACCTGGGGAGTTCCAGTTAGCTCAGCTCTGCGCTTGCTAGTACATGGCTGTGGAGGATTCTCTCCTCTCTGAGCCTCAGTTTTCTCCTCTGTGAAATGGGCTTTGCCATTCCTGCCTGCCTCACTCTACAGCTTCGAAAGCTCTAGGAGTTCATGTACATCGTGGGTGCTTTGTAGACCGCTATAAATCCCAAAGAGCCCACTTGCTCTACTTATGAAAAAGTTCAGAAAATGTTTGTGGTCGGGTACAGCCTTTCATCCCAGCACTTGGGAGGCAGAGGCAGGTGGATATCTGTGAGTTCAAGGCCAGCCTGGTCTACAGAGTGGGTTCCAGGCCAGCCAGAGCTATAAAGTGAGACCCCGCCAAAAAAAATAAATAAATAAAAATAAAATAATAATAATAGAATGGAATAGAATTCAGAAAGGAGCAAAATGAATCTGTATTGCCAGAGTCAGGCCTATGTCCACCATAAAGACGGAATGACTGACAAGCGGCACACAAGTTTCTGGTCTGCTTTGGGACACAGAAGGAATGTGTTCAGTTAGTAAAACGTCCTTTAGCAGTCTCATGGCATCTGTGTGCCCTTTGTTCTCCTTTACAGTCTGCCGATATTACATGAAGGGTGTGGCGGCACAAGCCTGCCATCCCAGCACACAGGAGGTAGAGCATGAGGACCAGGACTGTAAGGCCAGCTTAAGCTGTCTAAGTCCAGGCCAGCCTGGGCTACATGAGACCCTATTTTAAACCCCAAAACTAAAAAATAAGGTCAAGTCTCGTAACCACATTCTGCTCAGGAAGACCATAGACATCCTGGAATGTTCTATCGCTAGAGCAGGACTTGGGTCAGCAAGAGCGGGGTGTGGTCCTAGCTCTGTGAAGGGGGGTGGGTGGCAAGATGGCCCAGTGGGTGAAGATGCTTGCCACCAATCCTAATGACTTAGTTTATTCCTGGGGAACTCACGTGGCGGAAGGAGAAAACTGACTCCCACAAATCATCCTCTGTGCACTGTGATATAACACACACATGTACACATATGTACATAAGAAGGCAGAGGAGAGAGACTGCCTTCTCTGTTCTTCAGTGGCACGTGGATGAGGCAGGACCTGCAGCCTGACAAAGCTACTGACTGGGACAGCACTCTACAGGAGTGGAGTGGAGACATTCTGATGCCACGACGCCCCACTGTCTCGGGGACGCCACTCTGGGCCACATGGAGTTCAAGGCAGTGGGGGGCAACTCAAAGAGCCGCTGGCACCTCTAGCCCTTACCCAGGGGTCTAGAAGTCCCCTCCTCCAGAAGGCTTTCTGAGAGCCCAGGAATGCCTACCTCTTACCATGTGCCAGACCTCTGTGGCTGGTGCTTTGTGGTGTTAGCCTGACAATTCTGACAGTTCTGAAGTGGGGAGGCTATGATTCGAGGAGAAGAAAAGAGAGAGAAGAAAAGAGAGCAGCCGGGGTGCTCCACACCAGCTCATGCCTGGAGTCTAACGTGGAGACAAGAGGATCAGAAGTTCAAGCTTGGGGCTGGAGAGATGGCTCACTGGTTAAGAGCACCGGCTGCTTTCATGGAGGCCTCCAGTTCCATTCCCAGCACAACCGCCTGTAACTCCAGTTCAGGAGGTTCTGGTGCCCTCTTCTGGCCTTCGCCAGTACCAGGCCTGCACATGGCACACAGACACTCATATAAGCAAAACACCAATAAACATAAAATAATAAAATGAAGCCAGGTGGCGGTAGCATACACCTTTAATCCCAGTACTGGAAAGGCAGAGGCAGGCAGGGACAAGGCAGGCAGATCTCTGTGAGTTCGGGGCCAGTCTGGTCTACAAAGTGAGTTCCAGGACAGCCAAGGCTGTTAAACAGAGAAATCCTGTCTTGGAAAAAATTAAATTAAATTAAATTTAAAGAAATAAAGTAAAAGATAAATTAAAGAAGTCCAAGGCCATGTCCTGCCCCAAATTCAAGGCCAGCCTGGACTGTAGAAGATCTGAATAGACAACAGCAGAGAGGTGTCCGAAGCGTGCTCCTCAGCAGGGTCTTCTGCAGCCAGAACACTTGGGGACCTCTGCTGGACCCCAGCAGCCAGCCGCAGCAGGATGCCGGATAGAGTTCACCAGGCCTGCGAGAGGAAGACCACAATAGCAGGCCCCCTCCCTTCCTCCTGAGGAAGGAAACCGGGCAGCTGCCCCGAGCTTTACCCGGTGGGTAGAGCAGAGGGAAGGGAGAGATGAGCAGTAGAAAAAGGGAGGAGGCTTCAGGGAGAAACTGAGAGGACAGACTGAGGGGGGAGGCAGCACCCTGACCAGGGGAAAGAGAGAGGGGGACCAGAACATGGGTTCAGAGGCTTCTCTGCAAGAGTGCGGGGCAGAAAGGAGGAAGGAAGGAGGAAGAGAGAAAATATCAGGGGGCCTGGCGAGGCCTGGAATCTCAGGATGAGGGAGGTTGAGGTAGGAGGGAGTCACAGTGTTGAGGCCACCCTGGACAACAGAAACAGGGACGAAAGAGAGAGCAAGGTAAGAGGTGCAGGCAGCAAGGAAAGTCTGGAAACTTATTGGGAATGGAGAGTGAGATTCGATCTCACAGACCCCCCAAATAATAAATGCTGAATAAAAGGATAAGTAAAAATCCTGTTTTGGGGGCGACTTCATGGTCAAAGTGAAAGCTCTTGCCATGAAAACCTGACTGCTTGAGCTCCATCCCAAGAGCCCAGAGGTTGGAAGGAGAGAACTGACTTCCACCATTATCCCCTGACCTCCAGACACTCAAACACGTGGCATGTGCATGACCCCCCACACATCACGCACACACATACAAAAATAATAAATAATTTTTTTTCAAAAATGTAATTCTTTTTTTAGCAGAGGCATTCATGATTCTAGTAAAATAAGGAGCAAGACAGGCCTCAACGTGGCTCAGATTCAACAGATTTTTTTTTTTTATATAAACAATGACACCCTCTTCAGACACCCCCTTTCGGCTTCCCAGCGGCACTAGGCACACGTATGGTGCACAGACACACACGAAGGCAAAACACCCGTACACAGGATAAAATCACAATTTTAAAATGTTGGAGCCAGCTGGGCGGTGGTGGTGCATGCCTTTAATTCCACCACTTGGAGGCAGAGGCAGGTGGATCTCTGAGTTCGAGACTAGCCTGGTCTATAGAGTGAGTTCCAGGACAGCCGAGGATACCCAGAGGAAACCTGTCTGGAAAACAAAGCAAAACGAAAAACAATCAAACAAAAATTGGAGCCAGGTGTAGTGAGCCGCTCCTTTGACCCCAGCATCTGGGAGGCAAAGGTCCTCCTTGTCTACACAGGAAGTTCCAGCTACGCAGTAGAGAGGTCTTGTCTGGAAAGAAAAATCCCTTTCAATAAACAAAGAGATTCCATCACCCTAACTGCTGGGGTTGCTTGGCCTCCCTACCATGCAGGAGGCACTGGGTCAGCTTCTCTTCTGTATGAATGAACGCATTTACTCCCACAGTAGCTCAGTGAATAAGAGTGCTCCCATTTCACAGATGAGGAAAGCAAGGCTCCACCTGTGAGAGAGCTGGCCCACAACAACTTGCCTGTTATTTAAATCTGATAAGTGCATTTTCCTATTTTTTTTAAAATATGTGAGCTGGTTCACATCCTGTTTGTGATTGGATGGGGGCAGGATACTTACGAGGGGAAGGCTGGCGTGTGCCCACCCTCCTCCCTTTTGTATTGTCTCCATTCTCTATAGTGAGCAGCTAGCTGGAGCTGAGAGCTACAGCTCATCATTTCACTGGGAGACTAGAGTTGGGTTTTCTGGGGGACACATTCATGGGACCCTTTGCCATGCTTACGAACAGCCCGGAGCCGGGAAGTAACGGAGAAAGTAAGCAGGCCAGGGTGCGTCAGGTCAGTGGGACAGATGTGTGAGACTTAGCCGAGATGAGCTCAAGAGAACCAGGAGTCCCGGAAGGGACAGGGTGGAAAGCCGCCTTCTCTCCTGCCCTCAACGCTTAGGTACAACTTTGCCTGAACTAAGGATGTGAACCAGGTCACCCTAGAAACAGCCAACCAGAACTCGGTGTGTCTCCCTTTTTGCTTCTGCTGTTACAAAGCTCTCAGAGTACTTGTCTCTTTCAGTCTCAGTAACTGATTCAGTTTTTATTTAGTTGTTTGTTTCATGTAGCCCAGGCTGGCCTTGAACTCCTAAACCTCCTGCCTCTGCTTCCTTGTTGCTATGATCACAGGTGTGTGCCCTCACAACCACTTCTTTAAATTTTTATGTGTCTCTTTCTGTGCTGGGGATTGAACCAAGGACTTCATACATGCTAGGCAAGGAATCACGGAGCTCCAGCTTCTGAGAAGCTTTCAGTTTCTCTGTTTGTTTTGTTTTAGACAGATGCCTCTCATTACAGCTGTCCTGAAACCTGAGACACACCCTCCCTACCCCAACTCCACCATCGCTGAGTGCTAGGTTTACAAGTGCGCCATCATGCCAGGAAGGGTTCGGTTTTCCTTTTAATTTTTAATTGCTTTTATTTTATTATTTTGGAAGGGGTGGTTTGAGACCAGGCTGGCACAGAACTCATGATGTACAGCCTGTCTAGCCTTGAACTCACTGCAATCCTGCTCCTGCCTCCCAAGTGCTAAGACTCAGAGGAACACTGCTGTATCTGTGCTCAGTTTCATTGTGGGGTCATTGAGCGTGGGACATCACTGGGTAGCCCTGGCTAGCCTGGAACTCACTGTGTAGACCAGGCTGGCTCGGAACTCAGAGATACTTCCTGCCTCTGCCTCCAGAGTGTTGTGACTAAAGGTGTGTGCCATCAGGCCCAGCTTGAACTTCATTTTTATTTGTGTGTGTGAGTGTGTATGTATTTGAGATGAGGTCATGATCCCAGGTTGACCTTGAACTTCTGATCCTCCTACCTCTACCTCCTGAATGCTAGAATTACAGGAGTGTGCCACCACGTTTTTGTTCAGTGCTGGGTTCCTAGGGCTTTGCACATACTAAGCAAAGACCCTCTTCTACTTCACTACACATGATTCAAGGCCACTCTGGACTACAACGAACTATTCTTTTCTCTTAAATTCCCAACGTGAAAGAGGCGGTGGAGAGCTAGAAAAGGCAAATTGCTGCATATAGGAAGGAGCGTAGGAGGTGGAACTGTGGCCAGTTCTGTTGTCGCCCTTTCGAGAAGGTCCTGGGCAGGTAAGGAGGAAAGTGGGCACCCGCTCCCCACCCCGCCTGGCTCTAACATCCGGGTTGCCTGAGCCTCGTGACCTGTCAGGTGAGATCCCACGGCTCTCTGCCTGCATGACTCACACTGTTTGGGCTGCTGCTGTCTGTGGAGACGCCATGACGTCATTGTGCCTCGGCCACCTCCTAGCCCAGCACGTGCCCAGGCAACCTACTGAGGTCCGAGCTCCAGTCGTGGCAGGCCACAGAAGACATGTAGTCTGTGAGGATGGGATCATGGGCTGGGGTGGGGTGGGGCAAAAAAAATAACTCTGTGGGAGAGTGATGCTTAACTAGTGTTGACGCCAGCCACGGACAGATCTGTGACCAATACTTGGCCTCACCTGTGTGTGGTCTCAGGCCAACCCTCGGCTTTCCGTGAGCCCTACAGATAGTGTGCGGAAAAGGGCTCACAGCTAAGTGTGGCAGCTCATGACTGCATTCTAGTACCTGAGAGCTGGGAGCGATGGGATCGGGAGTTGGAGGCCAGCCTAGGCTACAGAGCGAGTCCCAAGTCCAGCTTGACTACATAAGGAAAGCCCGTCTCAAAAGCAAGAGGACGAAAAGCACCAGGCATATAAGCAGAGCCAGCTGCCTCATTTCCTGTCCTGTCAGGTCTCAGTCCACAGGTCATCGCTCCCAGAAGGCCCTCCTCGGCTGACCCGCAGAGGCTCCCCTTTGCCAGCCACATCACATCACCTCATGTCTTCACCGCACCTACCTGAATTCACGCTTTGTTGTTTTTGAGACAGGAGCTTATGTAGCCCCGGCTGACCTCAAACGTGCTACGTGGCTTAGAATGGCCCTAAACTCCTGATCCTCCTGCCCCATCTGCCAAGTGCTGAGATTATAGGTGAGTACCGCTGCACTGGCTCCCCTCACCTCGATGGGCTCTTTCTCTGTAGATTCTGGCCTCAAGCGCACCATTCTCCTGTCTCAGCCGCCATCCTGGCACAGTTTACAGCCTGCCTTAGTCACCCATTTGGAGCATACAACTCAATGATTTTGAGTAAATTCCCAGAGCTGTGCGGCTGTCAGGATGATCTGTTTGGGGAGTGCTTACACCCGCCAGGATCCCTCCTGTTCGATTTCTGTTGTCCAAGGCAATACCAGAGTCTAAGACACACACACAGACACAGACACAGACACAGACATACACACACACACACACACACACACACACTGATCTGCTATCTGTCTAGATGGTTTTCCCTTTTCTAGAAGCTTCTCAGATATGGACTCTGACAATGTACAGTCATCCGTACCCATTTTCTTGACTCCTCTGCTGGGGGTCATGGTCTCCCGGTGGTCTGTTGCATCGATGGCTGTTTTCTTTCTATTTTTCTTTTTATTTCTCCCTTGAGCTGTGAATGTCATCTGCTTCCTTTTTTTTTTTTTTTTTTTACATTTTTGGGGTGGGGAGTGTGCCACAGAGCCCATGTGTGGGGGTGAGAACACAGCTTGCAGGAGACGGCCCTGTTCTTCCACCACGTGGGTCCAGGAACTCGAACTCAGATCATCGGGCTTTGTGGCAAGTCCCTTCACCTGCTGGGTGTCGCTCTGGCTCCTGGCTTTTGTCCGTGGAGGAGTACTATGTCACAGTTAAGTTCGGCCCTCACGGGGACAGACGGTTTCACTTCATGGGACACCAAGAGTGGCATGCTGGGTGACACTCTGTCCGTGTGACATCTCAGGACACTCTAAGCTGTCTTCCACAGTGGCTGCGTCACTGCAGGTCCTCCAAGCAGCAAATGAGGTGAGGCCACATCTGTGACCTACCAAACTTTCCCAGACTTCCCAGGATTCAGCTGAGGGCCTGGGGATAGTGAGCGCTCAGCAGGGGCTGAGGGAGCAGGCGAGCAGTAAGGGCCTGTCAGAGAGCCTGCACAGTGTTGTGATAGTAAATCTTGCTTTATCCCAAGGCTCCAATGGTAGGCATCTCAACCCTAAGGTCTCTGTGTTAGATGCTTTGGGTTAACAACTTAGAGAAGGAATGAGTTTTTCTTTTTTTGGTTTTGGTTTTTCAAGACAGGGTTTCTCTATGTAGCCTTGGCTGTCCTGGACTTGCTCTGTAGACCAGGCTGGCCTTGAATTCACAGAAATCCACTTGCCCCTGCCTCCCTGAGTTCTGGGATTACAGAAGAGTGCTCAGCTGGAATATTTATTTATTTATTTATTTACTTATTTATTTATTATATATACAATATATGCATGTATGCCTAAACATCAGAGCATGGCACCAGATCTCATTATAGATGGTTGGGAGCCACCATGTGGTTGCTGGGAATTGAACTCAGAACCTGTGGAAGAGCAGCCAATGCTCTTAACCTCTGAGCCATCGCTCCAGCCCCGGAATGATTCTTTTTGGCTCGTGGTTTTCAAAGTTTTACTCTATGGCCCTGTGCTCCATTACTTTCAGGCCTATGGCAAAGTAGGACAGTGCAGCGAAGGATGGGGCTGGGGACAGAGGTACCCTTAAGAGTACATGCCTGGTGGCTCACTTTCCCCAAGGCTCTACCTCCCAGTTTCCACCACCTCCTGACGGTATCATCAGACGACAGGCGGATCTACTGATTGGGCCAGAGCCACCGGGATCTCATCATTTCCCCCACGTTGCATTGGAGACTGAGCCTTCCACATATATGTTATGGGGGGGTGCATATACAAATCCTCTCAGACCTACCCTTACTGAAAAGTGCTTCAATATAGTGCCCTCTTGGAAGACAATGAGGGAAGGAACCCCAATGCATGCCTTACTTATAAAACCTGTCGGGGAAGGTTCATACAGCGTCACCTGTATGAAAAATCCTTCTTGTACTTTGGCACCGGGGAAAAAAGGACATTTCCCAAATGAAATGGCCTTTTGCCCTCTAATTGTGAGTACAGGGACGATTCATTAGGTTTCCCTCTCTGCTTTTCCTGAGAAGGTGCTCAGAGCAGATTCCAGCTGACCATAAACTTCTGGAGACTGGAGATGGGACTGCCAACCTCCGGGCCAGAGGGCCTTCTCAGCAAACTCAGGGTGAGTGGACTGAAATAAAGATGCAGTAACTTCCTCAGGCTTTGGATAACTTATAAAATATTTTTTTCTCCAAGGGCTAGAGAATCGGCTCAGCAGTTTACAGCACTTGCTGCTCTCTCAGAGGCCCTAGGTTTGGTTCCAGCACCGCATCAGGCAGCTCACAGTGACCCTGTAACTCCGCATACAGGGAACCACTGCCCTCTGCTGGCCTCCATGGGCGTTAAGTCATGGGCAGCCTACACACAGGCAGGTCCACACACATACAAATACATGAAAACTCTTTTCCCCAGTGATCTTTGTTTCCTAGTAGTTAATTGTGGACGATTTAAATGTTACTTGATGGTGTGTAAATTATGAGAGAACAGTAATGAAAGCAGAATTCAGCTGGAGGCGGGCTGGGATGTGGTCAGAGATGCATCCTGGGTAAGCAAGGCTGGAAAGGAGGCTAACACATGGCAGATACTGTGACAGAAACAGTGAGGGCAGAGGAATGGGCCAGCTAAAGTGCAGCCCAGAGGACCAAAGATGGGCAGGACAGGTATGTTGCAGAATATTTAATTACACTGTGAACCCTGAGCTTGTGTACTGGAAAAACCTGTTTCTAGTTGTGGTGTGGCTCAGTCCTAGCACACACCTTTATTCCAAGAGCTTTCTTTAAACAGGATTAAATAAAGTCAACCACAGGTCAAGGGGTGGAGCAAGAAACCAGTTGACAGGGAGTAAACATGAAAACCATAGAGAGTGAAAGGAAGTCTGGAGGACAGATAGAGACAAACAGGAAGCAGAAAGGAGGGACATTCAGTTTGAAGGGGCATTTTTCCTTCTGGGACATCAGCTAATTGGGAAACCAGCTGGGTGCTTTCTCTGCTTCTCTGAGCTAGCAGGTTTTCACCCCAGCATCTGGCTCCTGAGTCTTATTGATAAAATGGAACATTTGGGATTTTGTTTAAAAACAACACAAGTAAGTTTGTAAGGGCAGATGAGACTCCAAGATGCATTTCTGGAAGGAGGTAAACAGGGCCAGATGTGAATACAGGCCAGGCAGGGAAAGGAGCAGCTGGCTCAAGTTCTCAGAGAAACCGGTCTTCAAAATATCTCTAAATATATTGACAGGGTCTTACCTTGCAGCCAAGGCTAACTTCAAACCCTGTTCTTCCTGACTATGGCAGCATGAGCTTGCAATCATAGCCCTTGGGAGATAGAGACAGGTAGATGAGCTGTCCACCGTCAGCTTCAACTACATGGTGAGGCTGAGGCCAGCCTGGGCAAGGGGAGTCCCTGTGAGAGAGTTGGCACAAGCTGCCAGCTTGACAGGATCTAGAGTCACCTAAGAAATGGGCCTCTGAGCATGCGGGGTGGGGGTGGGTGGAGGTGATTCTGTAACCAACGTGGGAGGACTCGTTCTAACTGTGGGCCGCACCGTTCCCCACAGGGGATCCTGGACTGTGTGAATGGAGAACGTGAGGGGAGCAGCAAGTGTTCACCCTTCTGTTTCCTGACTGTGCATGTGGACAGCTGCTTCACACTCCCGCTGCCTTGACTACCCCCCCACCACGAATGTCACCTCGAACTTCAGCTACAATAGACCCTTTCCTCCTTAAGCTGGTTTTTGCCAGGGTGATTTATCATAGCTGCGAGTGTGTGTGTGTGTGTGTGTGTGTGTGTGTGTGTGTTGTACCTATAGATTCAGGATGTTCCTGCATAGAGTAGATCATAATAGAAAAAAAAAAAGACACCAATTTTGTCTATTACACTTGTGGTGAGATTTTTTCTGCAGAGCCTTCAAGGGGCCATGACAAATATTCCAGTGTGGTGTATTTATTGAAGCTGAAAATGCTTTTGAGCACTACAACCGAGCAATCTGTGCTATGCACTCTCCCCAGAGAATTGCATTCTCCAAACGTCCTGAAGACTCTCAGCAGAAAACACAGCTCACAGTGCAGTCACTGGGGGTGGTGAGCATGACCCTCATCAGCAGGACAGGTGGAAATGGTCTATCTGTCCCACAGAATTGTGAGTGGTAGTACAGACAAACAGACCTGTTCGCACACCTCCGGAGTGCCACGCCACACCCTAAGAGCAAGGTGCTGGGAGGCCTGCAGCAGGACACTGTTATTTAAACACGAATGGCACTCAGGAAACAGAAGCAGGCAGAACTCTGAGTTCGAGGCCAGCCTGCTTCGTAGGCCAGGCTGGCCTCAAATTCACAGAGAACAGCTTGCCTCTGCCTCCCTGGGTGCTGAGGTTAAAAGTGTGTGCCACCTCACTCCGTGACGGTTTTTAATTTTAAAAGGAAAGAGATGTCAGGTGTGGTAGCACATGTCTGCAAGCTTAGCATTCAGTAGGGGCAGGAAATCAGGAGTCAGTGTCACTCTGGATACTTAGTGGATTTGAGGGCAGCCCAGGATGTGAGACTCAAAAAGCTAGACTTCAGGGCGGGGGGGGGGGGGGGGGGAAGAGAGTTGAAGAAAATCTGCTAAAATGTGAGGCCGTACATGTGTGCGCTAATATTCTCTATGGTCTTGTTGACATTTTGTTGTTATACATATATGCTTGAATATATAACAATAACCAATAACAAGCTCATAAGGAACAATAACTGATTAGCTGATCACGATTGTTTCTGAATGAAAAGACCACTTGTTATTTTATTTTTTTTTTTAAATGAATATGTATGGGCTGGAGAGATGGCTCAGCAGTTGAGAGCATAGACTGCTCTGCTCTTCCAGAGGTTCTAAGTTCAAGTCCCAGCAACCACATGGCAGCTTGCAACTCCTGTTCCAGGAATAGACATACATGCAGTCAAACACCAATGTACATAAAATAAAAATGAATAAATTTTTAAATGTATTAGTCACGTATAATGGGTTCCATTACTATATTTGCATACGCATATTACGTATTTCCATCCTATTCACCTCCCACCCATGATTCTCTCGTCCCCTGCCCAGTCCTGCTGGTTCCCTTCTGTCTTTGTTACTGTTCTATTGTGAAGAGAAACTGTGACCAAGGCAACTTTTAAAAAAGAGCGTTTAACTGCTGGCTTGCTTACAGATTCAGAAGGTGAGTCCATGGCCATCACGGCAGGGAGAATGGCTGCAGGAAGAGAATGGCATGGCACTGGAGCAGTCGCCAAGAGCTTACAGTCTGATCTGAAAGTTGGAGCTGGGGTGGGGGCCCGGCATGGGCTTTCGGAATCGAGAAGCCACTCCCAGTGACACGCCTCCTCCAACACGGCCACACCTCCTAATCCTTCCCAGAACACTTCCACCAACTGGGACCACACGTTCAAAGATCTAAGCCTATGGGGCCATTCTCATTCAAGCCACCGCCCCTTCTGTTCCCCACATAGTCTCCCTTCTACTTTTACATCATTTTTATAACCCGGCACGTTTCACCAGTTGCTTACCGCGTATGGTTGAGGGCCTGCTGACCCAAGCATGGACAACTGAGCAGTCTCTCCAAACTCCAAGATTATTCCTTTTTACTCCTCTGGTTTATCTTTATTTATTTTTATTTTATCCACATTGGTGTTTTGTCGGCCTGTATGCCTGTGTGAAGGTGTTGGGTCCTGGAATTACAGACAGTAGTGAACTGCCATGTGGATGTGAAGAATTGAATCCGGGTCCTCTGGAAGAACAGGCAGTGTTCTTAACCACTGAGCCATCTCTCCAGCCCCTCTCTGTTTTTTTAGTCATCATATAATCTAGTTTTCTTACAGTGAACATGTGTAACCTGTGTCATCTTTTAAGACATAAATATATATTAAAGAAAGAGAGGGAGAAAGGGAGAAAGGGAGGGGGAGGAAGGAAGGAAGGAAGGAAGGAGGGAAGGAAGGAAGAAAGGAAGGAAGGAGGGAAGGAAGGAAGAAAGGAAAAAAGTGATAAAGAAAGAAAGAGTAGTGAGCATGCCACAGGCAGACACATCAACAGAGGCAAAGGCCTGGCAGTGTAGAAGCTGCCAGAATGTTGGCACAAGACAGGCAAGCAAGAAGAAAATCTACCATAAAGGGAGCCAGAGCAACGCTGGATTGTTGGACCTTGAGTACCAGGCCAGAGAGCTGCACTTGACCTTGAAGGCCACAGAGCCTCACACTGGTTCAGGTCTCTGGGGATCCTCATGTATGTTCCTAGGAAAAGGCCTCTACTGGGATTTTCAGAATGCAGGCCCTTCCTTCAGTTAGAGCTAGCAAGAAGGCACCCAGTCCTTCTTTAGAATGGCCCAGCCCACTGCCCAGAGCTGCCTGTTCTGAGTCTGTGCCTAGGTCTGCTTGGGCCTAGTCCCCTTTTGGAGCTGTCTGTGGTAGATGAGGAAATCAAGAAGCTGGACTCAGTGTGGCCAACCTCTTCAGTGTGGTGAGCTCAGCTCTGGGGTCTGGGGGAAGTCCAAAGGCCTGAAGGATGCTTCCAACTTGAACTAGGACTTTTAATGATGCTAAAGTGACCACAGACACCACAACAACACACTTCCAACCTGTCACCAGAGGCAATTTCAATTGCAAATCATAAAAGCAGCTGATTCTATAAAGCAAGAAAACCTCATTTTTGATATGGGGAGTGCATATGTCTGAACACATTTCACAAGAGAATAGCCTGAAAAGGGGAGCACACCAAAGGTCCTTAATGGCTCATGAGGGTTCTACATTTAAACCAAGAGCAGGGCTGGGGGCGTGGTTCAGTTGTAGAACGGGAGTCTGGTGGACATGTAGGAGGCCCTGCTCTCCTCCCCAGCGACAGACAGAACAGGAGAAGATGGGCAGGTGGTGTATGCAGTGCAGGAGAGGATGGACAGAGGCCACAGGGCAAGCCCATGTGCTTACCCAGCCCAAACAAGGCAAGAGCAGGTAAGTCAAGTCATCCCCAAAGGGAAAGCAAAAGCCAAGAGAAACAGCACCATGTCTCAGAGGGGGAGGTGGCAAAATCAGGAGTCCAAAGTCACCCTAGGCTATACAGCGACTTCAAAAGGCAGCCTGAGCTACATGAAACCCTGTTTTAAGAGATGATAATACAGCTGGGCAGTGGTGGCACATGGGCTTTGATCTCGGGTCTACATTGCGAGTCCCAGGCTAACAGAGCCAGGCAGACCTCTGAGTTCAAGGCCAGCGAGGACTACACAGCCAGGTTTCAGGCCAGCCAGGGCTACACAGGGAAATTCTGTCTCAAAACCAAAACAACAAAACTAAAAAACCCAAAGCCAGGGCTGGGCGGTGGTGGTACTTTAATTCCAGAACTTTGGAGGCAGGAGCGGGCAGATTTCTGAGTTTGAGGCCTACAGAGCAAGTTCCAGGACAGCCAGTGCTACCCAAACAAACAAAAAACAAAACAAGTGAGAGAGAGAAACGGTGCTAGGTGTGGCGGTGCACATCTTAATTCCAGCCCTCTGAGGCAGAGGGATCACTGTAAACTCAAGGCTGATCTGGTCTACACAGCAAGTTCCGGTCTAACGAGAGCCTTGAACTGTGTGTAAGTGGAGGAGTCTCAACCATACACTTTCACTGTCCCCACACTTTTTTGTACGTAGCTAGGTGTGGTGTTCACAGCAGCACCGCAGCGCAGACAACATGAGCATCCCGCTGCTTAGACACACACGCCCAAAACACGGCTGAGAAGGTTGCGCCACACTGTCACACACGACGAGCCGCTTGCTGGCCGGCTTCCCCTGTGCGAAATGTTCAGGAGAGGGATGTCCGCAGAGGCCGACTGTGGATTAGTGGTTGCCAGGATGGAGGGGGCAGGAGGGAGATGGACAACAGGGGGCCGGGCCACCCCGGGAAAGCCCAGGAGCACTGCAGAGGGGGCCGGGGAGAGGAGCTCTGGAACTAGTGCTAATCCTTTTGCAACTGTGTGATGACGTGAAAACCGGCGAGGTGGTTCGCTGAGGGTGAAAATGTCCAACTTGTGGTTTGTGGATGCCGTCTGCACCCTTCAAGAGGAGTGTGCACACACAGTCTCATTTGCAACAGACTCCAGAGAGAAAGAACCAAGTGCCCATCCCTGGTGGAGTGGTGGTCTGTCCATCAAACGGAATATTACTCAGCAGCGAAAAGACATGTAGTAGTGAGCCAAGTTACAGCGTAGATGTCGCGCTTAAAATGTCGCATTAGGTGAAACAAGCCGGCTGAGCATGTGCCGTTTCGAGTGGCTTTCTGTAAGGAGTGGCTCCGCTCTAAGCGCTTACTGCCAGCGTGGACCACCTGAGTTTGGTTCCTGGGACCAAGATGGCGGAAGGAGAGAAGTGACCCTCCCAAGTTGTTCTCTGACTGGTACATTCCACGTGAGGGGTCTCTGGTAAATAAGAATGTAATTAAAAAGTTAAAATTGGAGCTGGAGAGACGGCTCAGAGGTCAAGAGCACTGTCTGTTCTTCCAGAGGTCCTGAGTTCAATACCAAGCAGCCACAGGGTGGCCCACAACCATCTATAGTGAGATCTGGTGCCCTCTTCTGGCCTGCAGGTGTACATGCAGACAGAACATTGTATTCGTAATAAATAAATAATAAATAAATAAAAGTTTAAATCGCCTCCAGCAACAGGAAAACCTATAGAGATGGGGGTGGCCTACAGGGCTGCAGAGGAGAACAGAGCGCCGGGTAGGGACCTGGGAGTGACTGCTAAGGGGCCTGTCTCCAGGGAGAAAGTTCTGACACTGAGCTATGGCGATGGCTTCACAAGCACACTAGACAGACCTGTCATGTTGTTGAAATTATAGGTGAGTCCAGACTCGGTGGTGCATGTCTCTAACCTCGTCTCTTGGCAAGTGGAGGCAGGAGGCTTGGGCATTCAACGTTATCTTTTACTACATAGTTTGACGCCAATCTGGACTACGTGAGACCCTGTCTCAAGCCCCCCCCCAAACAAATAAAACACAGAATTGATAGATGAGCGAAACTAAAGTTTGTTGAATGAAGGAATGAGGGAGGGAGGGAGAAGAGGGAGAAAGCTGAGAAATATTCCTCAGGTCTGGGCACAAGATATAAAAGTCGAAGTTTAAGGCTAGCCTGGTCTACAAAGCAAATTCTAGGACAGCCAAGGCTGTCTTGAAGCCAGGCACAGTGGTGCACGCCTGTAATCTCAGCACTCGGAGAGGCAGAGGCAGTCGGATCTCTGTGAGTTCAAGGCCAGCGTGGTCTACAAAGTGAGTCCAGGACAGTCAAGGCTACGCAGAGAAACCCTGTCTCAAAAAAACAAAAAAGAAAAAAAAAAAAAAAGAAAGAAAGAAAGAAAGAAAGAAAGAAAGAAAGAAAGAAAGAAAGACACCATGTTTTACTAACAACAACAAAAAAGTTGGGGCTGCACACCTGAATCTCAGCAGAGACAGGGGTGTCTCTGTGAGTTCAAGGCCAGCCTGCTTTTTATAACAAGCTCCCAGGCCAGTCCAGGCTACACAGTGTCTCAAAATAAAACAAAACAACAAACTAACAAGCAAATGTGATAAGCTGTGGAGCCGGAGCCGCTCTTTGGCCTCTTCTTTCCATGCTTTCCTTTCCTCCACCCCCTCCCAGGTCTGAGTCCAGGCAGAAACTCACCCTGAATGGCAGGAGTGGATGGCAGGCTGCTGGTGTGGCGCGTGGCTGCCCTCTGGTGGTGACCTTGGGAATGTCAGGAGATGATGAGTGTGGAAAGGGCATTAGAGAGCTGAGGAGGAGATTCTGGTAAAGGGTGAATGGAAGAAATTTCTAGGTATTTGATGGAAAGTGACAGCGCTAGAACAAGACATCAAACATACTCCTCTGGCCTCTCTACCCAAAAGCAGATACAACACACACACACACACACACACACACTGTAACTCTGATTCTGGTTGGCTTTAAATTTGCTATGTAGACCAGCCTGGCCTTGAACTCACAGAGATCTATCTGCCTCTGCTTCCTAAGTGCTGGAATTAAAGCCATAGCCTACCACTTGCAGTTGTAAAGTTTTTTTGTTTTGTTTTGTTTTTGTTTGTTTTATTTTGTTTTTTAATATAGAAATAAGATCAAGCTGAAAATTCATCTGTCAAAGCTACATTATGGCGGCTAGGCTATTATTCTGTTTTAAAACAAAAAGCACTGTCCCTGCATGGCTCTGAAAGCCTAGAATCTCAGCTCTTTAGGAAGCCCAGACAGGAGGATGATAAGTTCTGGGGAAAATATTTTTCTGTCCTTAAAAATAAATAAATAAATAAATAAATAAATAAATAAATAAATAAAAAAATCCTTTCACGCCTATAATCCCAGCAGCCAGAAGGCTACAATAGAAGATTGGCTAGTTCAAGGCCAGCCTGGGTTATATAGTGAGACCTTGTCTCAAAAACCCAAGGGCTTGCTGGTCACCACAGAAATCAAACAACTCAAAATGACCTAAAGTAAAAAGAATGAACCTGAAACTAAGCGGGAAGCCAAGCTTCTCCTCTCCCAGGTTGAGTTAGGCAGACTGAGGTGGTCTGCAGGAAAGGAGCCCAGGAAGTCCCTGTGCGCGGGTGGGGTGGCCTGCCATCCCCAGCAGTGTAGGCCATCCAGGACGTTCGCAAGCACGGATGTGAAAACGCTCACTGCCTACTTTCAGCAGTCTGAAATGAAGGTCTAGACAAACGCGTGACCTTTATGCTTCTCCTCTGTGACCCTCTCTAAATCTCCTTGGACGTTAAAGCAGCAGCAGGAGCTAGGACCCACCCGAGTCTTCCCAAGACAGAATGTCCTGCCGAATGGACACTCAGCCCTGGGTTCCATCCCCACCATCGGGTAAACCTGAAAGGTGGAGGTAAGAGGATCAGAAGTTCCCACCTCAGTTACTTAGGGAGTTCAAGGCCAGCCTGGTCAACAAAGCAAGTCCAGGACAGCCAAGGCTACACAGAGAAACCCTGTCTCAAAAAACTAAAATAAATAAGTAAGTAAACAAAATAAAAATCAGGGCTAAATAGTGGTAACCTGGTTCAAAATTAAAAAGAAGGAAGTTATAAAGAAAGAAAAAAAAAAAAGAAAGAACGAAGAAAGAAAGCAGGCGTCGAGATCGACCCTTGTAATCCAATAGTTGGGGAGGCAGAAACTGGAAGAGTCCTGATGCTTCCTGACCAGCCTAGCCTGCTTGGTGAACTCCAAGCTAAATGAGAGATCCTGTCTTTAAGACAAAAAAAAAAAAAAAAAAAAAAAGGGAGAGAGAGACTGTATCGCTCCTGAGAGGGTGTCCTCTGGCCCCCATATAAACATGTGCCCACCCCGTGTGCACCCGCCTGCCATGAGTACCAGATAGGTATGCACACACGGAAAGCTGCTGTTTACAGACAACAGGCTCTCCTGACTGAACTACAGAAATGTAGATGCTGACGCGTCTATGCTCGGGGTGAAAAGCAGTGTGCAAACAGTGTGCACACGGGGCCACGCGTTCCTCCCCAGGCTTGTGCTTGCTGGTTCGTTCTTCTGCAACACTCATCTGCTGCCTCTGTAATCAGGGAAGAATGGCAGCTCGGCCGTGTGGCTCACGCCTGCTCCTCCTTGCTTGGGAGCTTGAGGCAGCAATTCAACATCAGCCAGGGCTACAGTATAAGAGCACGTGTTCGAGGCAATCCTGGACAACCTAGTGAGAAACTCTGTTTTGAAATAAAAATCAAAGAAGAAGAAGAAGAGGAGAAGGAGGAGGGTGGGGAGGAAGAGGAAAAGGAGGAGGGCTGCAGATTTGCTCAGGGATGAAGCTCTGGCCTGGTGTAAATGAGGCTCTAGGTTCAGTCTGTGGCACTGGAAAACGGAAAGAAAAAAGCTGGGCGTGGTGGTGCACACATTTGATCCCAGCACCCAGGAGGCAGCACCTCAGGAAGACCTCTGAGTGCTAGGCCAGCCTGGTCTACACAGAGAACTCCAAGCTAGAGCTACATGGTGAGACCATCTCAAAAAAGAAAAGAAGGAAGGAAGGAAGGAAGAAAGAAAGGAAGGAAGGAAGGAAGGAAGGAAGGAAGGAAGGAAGGAAGGAAGGAAGGAAGGAAGGAAGAAAACAAGACAGACAGACAGACAGACAAAATTCCCTTTCAGGAAAAAGGTGGATGACTTAGGTACTACTTGTATGTGTGTGCATGTTTGTGCATGTATGCTTGCATGTGGGTGCTAGAGGACAGAGAAGGATGGTCAGTGTTCCGCTCTGTCATTTACACCTTATTTCCTTAAGAGAGTGTCTCTCACTGGACCTGGTGCTTGCTGGTGGCCAGCAAGTTCCAGCCATCTTACTTTTGCACCCCAAAGCACTGGGGTTACAGGCACATGTGTCCCTGGGTCTCATGTGGGCACCAGGGGATTCAAACTTAGGTCCTGGTGCTTGGGTAGCAAATCTTACACACTATCATTTCCCAGCTAGCGTCCATCTTCCCCTTGAGACAGGGTCTCTTACCGGCTTGAAGGTGACCAAGTAGCCTAGGCTGTTTGGCCAGCAGGCCCCAGGGGTCTGATGGTCTCTGCCTCCACGGCACTGTGATTGCAAGCTTGGCCACCATGTCCAGATCTGTCCGTTTGTGCTATCCAAATCCTTGTGCTTGCGTGACAGGCACTCTACAGAGAGCGACACCTCGGCCCCTGGGTACTGTTTATTTTTGACATTTAGTTACAGACAACTTGTCTGTGTGTGTGAGTTTGTGAGTTGTGTGTCTTCGGGCTGGTGGCAGGCATTTCTGCCTGATTAGCCATTTCACTGGCCTGATGCTACTTTTTAAAAAGTACTATTTTTTTAAGTCACTACTTTTTTTTTTAAGATACACTTTTATTTTATGCATATGCCTATTTTGTCTTCATGCATGTGCTAGAGGCTAGAACAAGGCCTTGGATTATCTGGAACTGGAGTTGCATACGGTGGTGAGCTAGTGGGCGCTGGGAACCAAACCCGGGTCCTCTGGAAGAGCGGCTGGTCCTCTTAACCACCAGGCCATCTCTTCGGCCCTACTACCTAGTCTTGAAGTGACTCACTCTTTGTCGGGTGGACAGGCGGGGTTCACTCCCTCCCTCCTTCTGTCAGGGTAGCTGGGCTCTGCTGAGGTCATAAGCGCTTCTGAGCCAGCACAGATGGGTGCCCACGCAGGGGCAAAGTCCGGAAAGTCATCATCTGGATGAGTGAACGGATGGCAAGGTGAATTGTGTTGGAAGAAAGAACACAGCTCCTGGAGAAGGGTTGTCACAGTGCTTGGCCTGTCCCCGGGGTCCTCATACAGTCCCTCCCTGAGAAGAGACTCCTTGATGTGATCTCTGACAGATAGGTAGGAGCTAACTGGGTGAAGGGAGGGCAGGAGGGCAGTCCAGGCAACCAGTACAAGCAGAAGTTCTGAGGTAGTGAGGAGGCCATGGATCTGGCCGTGGTGCTGGAGTGCCCAAGAAGAGGCAGGGCCTGAGCCTGTGGCCTTGTAAGCTGCACTAAGGATTTAGACCTTGACCCCCCACCCCCAATGGCTGCCACCCGTGTTTCAAACAGAATGACGTCACAACCAAATGCATCAATCTGCTGCTGTGTGGTGAACACACTGAGTTGGGGAGCTGCTGCAGACAACATCAGGGAGCCTGGGGTTGCTATGGCGACTGCACAGTGGAGGCTTGGGAGAGATGCTGAGGTGGGCAAGCTGGGGTACCTATGGACAAGGGCAAGGGAGAGGGAGGTTTTCCTGATGAGCTCTGGGTTTCTGGGTGGAGTGGTGTGTTAGAGGGTCAGACTGGTGAGGTTGGAGTTGACAAGCTGAGGATGAGACATGTTTAAGGTGCCCGACTGGAGACAAGCGCAGGTAGCCGATGCCCCACTTGGGATCAGAGGAAAGGTTAAGCCAGAGTCGACATCCCTGCAGGATTACCACCCGAGGACTGCCACACTCCTCCCTTGGGATAAGCCAGTAGCACACACGGACGTACCCCACAGTGGCCATACACGCGTGGGAGCTGCCAGTTATATATATGGTCACCCTGGGGGAGGAGAGGATGAAGGGGAGGGTCGGAGACAGGTGGGGGAGCACCAGTGATCTTCAAAGAGGACTGAGAAGTAGGGATGGGAGGGAACAAGACCCAGTGGAGTCCTGGACTGTGGAGGACACATCCAGGGGTGTCAAGGGCTGCCGAGAAAGAGGTCAGCTGTGCTGAGGCTGGACCTTGGCTGCTGGCTTAGGGAACATTTGGTCAGCCTGACTCTGGAAACATGGGACAAAATCCAGAACAGCCCTGCTGAAGGAGAAAGAACAAGTGGGTAGTCCTCCCAAAAGCTTAGTTTCTGAGAAAGGAGACACGCTTGGTAGCCCAGGATGGCCTTCTTGAACTCTTTTCTTCTTTCTTTCTTTCTTTCTTTCTTTCTTTCTTTCTTTCTTTCTTTCTTTCTTTCTTTCTTTCTTTCTCTCTCTCTCTCTCTCTCTCTCTCTCTCTCTCTCTCTCTCTCTCTTTCTTTCTTTCTTTCTTTCTTTCTTTTTCTTTCTTTCTTGTCGAGACAGGGTTTCTCTGTGTAGCCTTGGCTCTTCTGGACTCGCTTTGTAGACCAAGCTGGCCTTGAACTCACAGAGATCTGCCTGCCTCTGCCTCCTCAAGTGCTGGGATCACAGACGTGTGCCACCACCCCTGGCTTGGTTTTGAACTCTTTCTTTTCTTTTTTTAAGATTTATTTATTATGTATACAGTGTTCTGCCTGCATGCGTACCTGCACACCAGAAGAGGGAACCAATGGTTGCTGGGAATTGAACTCAGGACCTCTAGAAGAGCAGCCAATGCCCTTAACCTCTGAGCCATCTCTTCATTCCCCCTTTTCTTCTTTCTTATTTATTTATTTATTTATTTTTATTTTCTGTGCATTGGTGTCTTGTCAAGTCCCCTGAAACTGGAGTTACAGACAGTTGTGAGCTGCCATGTTGGTGCTGGGAACTGAACTCCGATCCTTTGGAAGAACAACTAGTGCTCTTAACCACTGAGCCATCTCTCCAGCCCCAGCCACGAACTCTTGATTCCCTTTGCTTAGCTTCCCAGTGTTTGAGGTCACAGAAGCAGGTTTTTAATTTTTATTTATTTATTTATTGTAGCATCGGGTACCAAACTCAGGTCAGCACTCTGCCATGGAGCCATATTCCCAGGTCACCTTTCTGCCCCCACCCAGTAAAAGACAGGGTCTCCTGTAGTCCGGGCTGGCACTGAATTCCATCTGATCCTGGACTTCTGATCTTCCTGCCTCTGTTTCTGGGTGATGGGATTGCAGCATATAGCACCACGGTGGGCTTGTACAGTTCTGGGATTTGTGCAACTAGGCAAGCACCTACCAACCGAGCTTCAGCGTGAGCTGTTTCCTGCCCCCTTTCTCTTAAGGATTTTCTTCCTATGGAAACAGAACAGGAGATTGGGTCAGGGCAAGGGAGGCTCTTGTGCTTCATTTTGTTTTGTTTGCTTTGCTTTTCGAGATGAGACGCTCGGGAGGGCTCGGGTCGGGTAGAGCCTTGTAGGGCAGTGGCTATTGGAGGGATGAGCTGTGGAGGCTGACCTTCAGTTCACTAAGTAGTTAAAGATGACCCTGAACTTCTGATCCTCCTGCCTCCACCTCCCAAGGGCAGGGATTATAGGCAGGTTGCCACCATACCTGTCTCGCGAAGGGTCTTGTATGCCATGTGGATAGTCTGAGGGTGCCCACTGAGAGCAGAAAACAGCAGGTGCTGTGCTTGGGACCAGAGTTCTGGGACAGTGGGCAGTGTCAGTTTTTATGGAGTTGGAGCAGTTCTGAAATCTATCTATCTATCTATCTATCTATCTATCTATCTATCTATCTATCTATCTACCCACCTATTTACCTATCTATCATCTACCATCTGTCTAGGGCGCTGACCCTAAATGCTCTGGTTTTATCTTGTTTTACCTAGCTCTGTCCCTTGGTGAAGTGACTTTATCTTGGGATCTTAGTTTCCAATCTAGAAAAACGGGGATAATCGTAGACCTACTTCCTACAGCTGCTGATTTCCGCGTCTGGTTTGGTCTTGGCTGTCAAGGGCTTCCCCGGCTGAGTGTTAGGGAAGGGGGGCTCAGTGACAGCTGTGAACGGGAACCCTGTCAGTGTCGTGACAACTTGACCAGCAGAGGGCAGCAGATACCCACTCAGGGAGGACCAGAGCTGCCTTGAGTTGCGGTACCCAGGAGAGCAATGCTGGGGACACTTCTGAAGCCCTCGCTGGCCCGTCAGGAATCAACGCGTGGAACAGAGTAGGAATGCGGCCAATTCAGATTGAGTGGAGAGCGGCCAGGTCCAGCCCAGCCACCGCTCATGAGCCAGGAGGGAGACAGGCACCAGACCTGCTCTCTGTAGAGAAGGGGATGAAGGATCACTGCTTGGATGAGTGGGGCAGGGGGGGCGGTGAAGGGAGTAGACCTGTTCCGTGCCTGAAGGGGCAGAGTCCAGGTTGAGATGGGGGAGAGGGGAGGCTAGGGAATGAAAACCGGCTGGCAGGGCCACCTGGGCTGGAGGTTAGAGTTGGCATCAGCAGGTATGGTACAGAAGCAGGGGACGAGGGAGAGGACCGGAAAGAGAAAGGGTGTGGAAAAGAGGAAGAGCCAGGAGCAGTCATGATCCAGCAAGGTCAGGCCTGCTGCCAGAGCCTCACCTGTATTACGGGGCCTGTGGAGCGCTGGGGAGACCCTGATGTGGGGACAGTGGCCCATCACCCTAACTCCCTTGGCTGTGCACAGCCTCTTATTCTCTTTCCTTCTCCCTTCTTTTTTTTTTTTTTTTTTTTTTTTTAAATATGGAACACTTCATGAATTTGCGTGTCATCCTTGCGCAGGGGCCATGCTAATCTTCTCTGTATCGTTCCAATTTTAGTATATGTGCTGCCGAAGCGAGCACTCCTTCTCCCTTCTTGTCCCTGTGGTAACTCCCTGTCATCTCAGAAGACTGAGGCCCAGAGTCTTCTAACCCATAGCAGGCCCCAAATACAGTCTCGCTCAGCAGCAGCCATATGCAAGGCGGCCCTGAAGCTTCTGGAGCCCACAACTGCCAGGGCTGGCAGAGTCGTGCCCCGATGTCTCATTTTATGAGGGAGGAAACCAAGACACAACTCCCTTGTGGGCTCGTGAGACCTTCCTAGGGGGATACAGCTGTTCTCTTCCCCATGGGCAGCATCAGGCATAGTTACCAGGCTGTAGCCAGAGCTACCCCATTCCTGGAAAATCCAGGCTTGGGACAGCTCCAGGGGGAGTTTCTTCAGGACAGAACATGTCGCCACACACCCTTGGGAGCATATAAAATCCCACATCTCAATTCTAAAGCAAGGGGTTCAGAATAAAGAGGGCATAGTTAACTTTTCTAATATAACAGGATAATCTTACTTTCAAAACTGAAAACAAACCGAGAGAATGCAATTATAGGCTCTTCTCGCCCTGAACACAAAGATGAGAAAATTCGGCAAATATCAGTTAGCTCAATCCTATGTTTATTTTTTTTTTTTAAGCGCCACCAAATGGGGCTTATCCCAGATAAGAAGGGAGAATTAACTCTGAGAAAATGCGGCCATTAAGTTCTCCATTTGAATCAATGGACTAAAGGAGAAAAGCCCGGGGATCAGCTCATGGCAGGCACAGGCACATAAGAAAGCCTTTCAGAAAGTCACAACCATTTGCATTTTCAAAGATCTTTAGTAAACCAGGAACGGGGGTGGGGGGAAAATCGTATTGGAAGTTATCGCTGGGCTGGACACATGGCTCAGTGGTTAGAGCACTAGCTTCACTTGCAGAAACTCCAGGTTCAATTCCCAGCACCCACACGGTGGTTCACAACCACCTGTAACTCGGGTCCCAGTGGATCTCATGCCCCCCTCCAGCGTGCATATACACTCAGGTAAAACACTGATGGGCATAAAATAATAAAAAAAAATCTTAAAAAAATATTTTGAGGCAGGGTTTCTCTGTGTAGCCTTGGCTGTCCTGAACTCACTTTATAGACCAGGCTGGCCTTGAACTCATAGAGATCTACCTGCCTCTGCCTCCCAGAGTGCTGGGATTACAGGCCTAAATTGTTTGTTGGTTTGTTTGTTTGTTTGTTTTGTTTTTAGGCCTGGGCTCTGGTGGCACACACCTGTAATCCCAGCACTGGGAGGCAGAGGCAGAGGCAGGTGGATTTCTGTGAGTTCAAAGCCAGCCTGGTCCACAGAGTGAGCTTCAAGACAGCCAAGGCTACACAGAGAAATCCTGTCTCAAAAAACAATTAAGTTATTAAGGCCAGTGAGATGGTTAAGCAGATAAAGGCGCTTACCACTAAGCCTGGCAGTCTGATATCAATTCCAGAGAACAACATTGTAGAAGAAAACTGACTCTCCCAACTTTCTCTCTGATCTTCACGTCGACATTATCACACACACACACACACACACACACACACACGCATATAGCACTGTGTGACCCAAAAATTATTATTATTGTTATTATTATTATTGTTGATGGAGTCTCATCATGGAGGCTTGGCTGTCCCAAAATTCCCTATGTAGGCCAGGCTGGCCTTGAACTTTTGCAATCCTCCCTCAGGTTCTTGCTGACAGTACGAAGAAGTGTGAGGGTGGTAAGATAAGAGGCAAAATGGTTATTACCTACAGATTATATAGTTACCCACACAGGGAAACCAATACAATAATTACCAGATCAGAGACCCACCTATAAAAACTAGTAGCACTTTTCTATGTCAGCACAACCAACCATAAGACACAAAGGAAAATTAAATACTGAAGGAAATTAAGAAGCTCCAGGAATTAGGGAGCTTCTTTCTTCTCCTTCTTTTTTCCTTCCTTTCTGGAAAAATCTAGTTCTAAAGTTGTCGGGTGGGCATTCGTGAAGAGTGTTGGTGATCAAGTATGGGAGCCTGGAAGCTGGGTATGAAAGGCTGGTGCCCAGCCAGAATGGAGCTAGAGGTGTGTGCTGTCCGTTCCTGCCACCGAGAAGGGCCGGGATCCTGACTCCTAACCGCTCTTCTCCACCAAAGGCCCTTCCTCTGCTTGAACAAATGGTGGATCCCAAGATTAGAGAATGTAGAAGGTGACCTTGGGTCTTCTTACATAGGAGAGCAAGAATGTGATCAAATAATGACGAGATTGACAGTTGCTGTTGGCTAGGAGAGGCACAGTCAGTTTTCCTTAAGGGGCTGGCCTGTGGCTGGTTGACGCCACTTCAGCGGATGGCCCGGCCCCTGTGCATAGGTGGACAGTACTAGCTGCACTCAGAGAGGTAATGAAAGTCAAAGGAGGGAAGCGGGGATGGGCAGGTGGCCTAGCAGTTGAGAATGTCTTCTGCTCTTGCAGAGAACCAGAGTTCAGTTCCCGGCCCCCACGTGGGCGACCCACAAGCGTATGTAACTCAAGATGTGGTGTAGCCAATGTCCCCTGGTCTCTGTAGGCACGAGTGTACGCATGGCATGCACACACACGCGTACACATGCTTACACTGGGAAAGCGGTATGAGTGGGGATCCAGCAGAGGTTGAAAGCAGGGTACATGTGATTGGAATACGTTGCATGCCCATATGAGATTCTGGAAGAACAAATAAAAATATTCTATAATAGTGAAAAAAAAAAGAACAATGAGGCCATGTAATAAGGAAATGATATCCAGCTGGAAAGGACTCCCACCAGTCAGCAAATGGAGAATCTGGGGACAGAACTGATAATGATAGGGTTGGGTTTAATAGACCAGAAAGCCGGGAGCCTGGCTGCAGCGGGATGAGAACAGAATAGTCAACAGAACTGTATAATTCTAGAGGACATGCCGCAGGGCCCGGGAGATGGCTTAGTCGGTGAAGCGCTGGGTGAGCGTGAGGACACGGGCTTCTCTGCAGAAGCTGTGTAAAGAGCCAGGTGTGGCAGCCCAGACACACAACTCCGGAGCCAGGGAGGCAGAGAAGGGAAGAGCCCAGGGCTCGCCAGTCGGCAAACCTTGCCAGATTAGTGAACCCCAGGTCAGTGAGAGACACTACCTAAAACCAACAAACCAACAAAAGTGGAAACCAATTGAAGAACATTGATCTCTGAGTCCTGTACAGACACACACACACACACACACACACACACACACACACACACACACACTAAAAAGATGAACTTTTTAAAATGGTAGGATGGCACAGTAAAAACGAAACAGAAATTTGGAAAGCCGGAAGTCCGTACTGAGGCTGGTTGAGAACGGGATGTCAGAATTTCAGAGAACATTCCACAGAATAGTTTAAAACACCAAGCGGGAAAGGAGTCTCTCTTCCTCTGAGCCTGTCAGGTGGTGTGACCGTCAAGTGGTCCAAGCAGATACAGTCAGGGGTGGGACACCGGGAATGCACGCTCTGAGCGATGGGAACCGAGGAGCTCCAAGTGCTGGCGTTAGAGGCCTGTAGCACCACGCCCAGCCAGACTCCTCAAGTGATATTTATTTGGCTCAGCAGGTTTAGGGCACCAAGCCTGACGACCTGAGTTCAACCCCTAATGTCCACATGATGGAAGAAGAGCCAACGCCTGCAAGGCCCCCACACTCACACACATATGCACACAAAATAAGCCAATAAAAGTATTTAGAAAAAAGATTCGTTTTCAGGAAGTCAAGGAGTTACTGGTTTTTTTTCTTAAACATGTATTTAACATGTGTTTTGCCTGCATTTATGTCTGTGTGGCACATGTGTGCAGTGCTCTCAGAGGCCAGAAGAGGGCACTGGTTCCCCTGACGCTGGAGTTACAGATGGCTGTGAGCTGCCATTTAGGGTTCTGGCAATCTAACCAGGTCCTTTGCAAGAGCGGCAGTTCGCTTAACCCCGAGTCATCTCTGCAACCTGAGTTTCTGGTTATCTTTTGATTGGAAAATATAGTCGGGATAATTTCAACTTTTAAAAAATGGTGTTTGTGTGTGTGTGTGTGTGTGTGTGTGTGTGTGCGTCTGGTGTGGTGCATGTGTGTGTTTGTGTCTGGGTTTCATGGTCTAGCATATGGCTGTTTTGGTAAAAGCTGAATGTTTACCTGAAAAGATGTCAAGTGGGGATAGAAAGATGGTAAGGGGTTAAGAGTCGGCACTGCTCTTCCAGAGGATGCAAGTTCGATTCCCAGCACCCACATCAGGGAGCATTCCACCTCTACAACTCCACCTCCAGGAGGATTTGTCTCCTTGGGCTCCTCCAATACCTGTGCTCACATACACATGCCGAATTTGAAAGAAATCCTATTTTAAAAAGGAAAGAAAAGATGTTTGAGTTCTCGGGGCACGTTTGTTAAGGACATCGTTTAACTGATCTGACGTTACAGCTCAGAGAACCTCAGACTCCTTAACCCAGACCTTCACGGAGACGGCCGCTTGGTACAGAACCCGTGTCGTGTCTGTTAGTAGGTATTTAAAAATGATGCCACATACACAACAGATTTTATATGAAAGAGATTTATTGTATGAAGGTAGAGAGATAGAGAGGAAAGAGAGAGAGAGAGAGATGGTGGGAAAGAAAGGGAAGCAGAGAGAGCAAGAGAGGAGATCAAGAGGAGAGAGGCAAAGTGGAGGGTTGGTCCTTCTATAGCTTATGCATGTGCCACACACCTGGTGGGCGACACATGATGACATCATAGGTTACCAGGCAACCCAGAAGCAGTCTGCTATATGCTAACAGTGCCCAGTGTGGGTCATGGGCCAGGAGTCTGACTGTGGACAGCTGCCCACTCACTCTCACTCACTCTGCCATCTTCCAGATCTCGACAGCCTCATTTCCCTGATTCTCAGCCTTTATTTTTTTCCCCCTGAAGACAGTTATTGATGCCCTTGCCACTCACTGTGGTGAGGATTAAGTGAGAGCGAAGTGCTTGGCTCAGTGACTGCCATCCAGCAATCCAGCAAGCACCAGCCAGCCCACGCCCTCCTCTACCTCCACACTCTCCTTCCAGCCCTGATCACTGCCAGGCCGCAGAAGAACCACCTGGCTGCGGGAGGTCACTGCCACGCAGCCTTCCTCCTTAGCTCCTGCTGTCGGCATCTGCGCCCTCGCTTTTCTCTCAGAGGCGCCCCTCCCTCAGGAGTCCCACTGTGCTAGGTAAGACTGCCTCTTGCTTTGGAAGCAAAGTCCTCCCAGCAGGGCATGGCCGTGTCACTTTGTCCTAGCTAATCCCACATCTCCTGAGTAGCTTTTGCAGTCAGATGAGGGACAGAGGAGTCATGGACAGGAGGGTGGTGTCTTAGGGCTGCTGTTGCCGTGATGAAAGACCGTGACTGAAACTTGGGGAGGACACGGTTTATTCGGCTCACACTTCCTCATCACTGTTCATCCCTGAAGGAAGTCAGGACAGGGACTCAAACAGGGCAGGAACCTGGAGGTGGGAGCTGAAGCAGAGATCACGGATGGGTACTGCTTACTGGCTTGTTCCTCCACGGTTTGCCCAGCCTGGTTTCCTATAGAACTCAGGACCACCAGACCAGGAATGGCACCCTACCATGGAATGGGTCCTCCCAATCACTAATTAATTAGACCTGCACGTCTACAGACTGGTCTCGTGGCGTGTTTTCCCAACTAAGGCTCCCCACTCCCTGGTGACTCTAGCTTGCGTCAAGTGAACAGAAAACTAACCAGCACAGGTGCTCTCTAACTTGGCTCTTTAGTGACGGTAGGAATTTTGAGGTAGAGCCTAGCAGGATCCTTAGGTCCTGGATCCTTAGGATCCTGGGTGCATCCTTGATGGGGCTATGGACTCCAGACTCCTCTTCTCTCTCTCTTCCACTTCCTGTCTATGAGGTAGGTGGCTTTGCCTTGCCATGTGCTCCTACGGGGGGTGCCTGCTTCACCAAAGCAAGGGGTCAACCAGCCACAGACTGACACCTTTAAAGCTACGAGCCACAATAGACCTTTTTTTCTTTATAAGATGATTCCTGGGCTGGAGAAATGGCTCAGAGGTTAAGAGCACTGTCTGCTCTTCCAAAGGTCCTGAGTCCAATTCCCAGCAACCATATGGTAGCTCACAGCCATCTATAATGAGATCTGGTGTCTTCTTTTAGCATGCAGGTGTAAATACAGACAGAACATCATTGTAAACATAATAAATACATCTTTTTTTTTTTAATTTCCAGCAGGGTGTGGTGGCACATGCCTGTAATTTCAGAATTTGGAGAGGCAGAGGCTCTGAGTTTGAGGCTAGTGTGGTCTACAAAGTGAGTCCAGGACAGCCAAGGCTACACAGAGAAACCCTGTCTCAAAAAAAAAAAAAAAAGTGAAAACAAAAAGATGATTCCCTCAGTGTTCATTATAGGAACAGAAGGCTGACTGCTATATACACATTGAATAACTTGGCATCAGCTCAGGTCTTGTTTTTCCATGAAATAAATTTGTGGCTGTTGGGTAGCGGTTATCTCGGAGGTTAAAGCCTTCCATCTTGGAGGGAAACTTCCTAACACATAGAATGTAACTTCTTAAGACATAGAATGTAGCCAGAAAGTGAAACCAAGGGTTATTTTGGACACAATGTTTACAAGGAGGTGACACAGCAGGATGTTGGAAGGGAAGGTAAAGCACTTGGTCCAGTAGGAAAGCCGCACTTCAAACACCAAGTAGACAACTCAGAATAACTTCAGGAAGTTCCTGAAGCTGAACAGATTCACTAGGCCCTCCTTTCCCAAGAGAACATACACAGTGAAGACTGTTGAAAGTCAGTCACAGAGGAGCTAAGCTGCCAAGAAGACTCAGACAAGCCCAGCTTCCAGGAAGAAGCAGGAACCAGCTAAGCTGCCGAAAAGGAACAAAGACCAACTGAGCTCCCTGGAAAGAGCACCCCAACCTGTTGAGCTGCGTGCAGGCTGTGCAGTGTGCCCCAGGTTCCCACCTTTGTGAGCTGTCACTCATGTTAAGGTGGGCCTTGGTGATGCAGCTGTCTTTGAGTCATTCTGCTCCCTTTTCGGGCTGAGTAGATGTGTGTATGGTGTGTGTGTGTGTGTGTGTGTGTGTGTGTGTGTGATGTCTCATCAGGAAAAATCTGTCCCACGACAGGAGCTAATAAGTCACCTTCAGTCTTTAGAGTCTTCTGAGTTTCATATTATAGGTAAGGGGTTATAATACTGCAATAAAAACTAATGGACAAATATAGGCTAGTGTTTACTAAGCGCTTACTGTGTGTCAGGAGCTGCTGGCAGTAGGCTTGTCTCCATGCCGTGAGAAAGTGAGGACTTCTCTACCCACCTTTTAACGAGGAAACTGAGCCTTGAGCTTGAGCCTGCAACCCTTAAACAATTGAAAGAGATGGTCATTCTAAGAGATGAGAAAGGGAGGCTGAGCGAGGCAAAGTGGCTTGATTTAGGTCTCACAACAATTAAGTGGTGGGATTGTGAGCCATCCTGCAGTTTCTCTTTGAAAGACGTGATTCGGAGGCTGGTGAGACGAGACTGCCCTGTGCATAAAGGTGCCTGCTGCCAAATCTGAGGACCTGAGTTTGATTCCCAGGACCCAAATAGTAAAAGGAGAGAACTGACTCCTGACACTCATCATTTTATCACCAAGTGGACCATGGCATGTGTATGTGCGTGCACGTGTGTGCACACACACGCACAACAAATGACAAAAATGCAGTTGTAAAAACTTAAAAAAGATAAGGTCCAGCTCTCTTCAGGGAGTCCCCACACATCTGTCCTTTTCTGGTCTAAATCTGGGTCAGGAGAGCAGACTAGGGAGGGAAGAAAACTGACACATTGTTCCACAGATGAGCAGGTAATGCAGAGTCCCTCCCTTCGGCACAGGTCACACCTGTGCTGGGACTACAGACACAGGCTTGTGCCCTGAGGTCTCAGCCACTGGGTCCTGGCTCTGTGCTCTGCCTGCTCTGGTCTTCCTGGTGTTCCTGGAGTCACTGCTGCCTGAGCTTCGGGTCTGACAAACCATACAGGTTTGGGGGAAGAAGGAGGGACTGATGTCGAACTGTCGCCTGAGGACTGAAGGGCCACCACAGAGCATCTTAATGCCAGTGTGAGGGGACTCCTCATCGTATTAAACAGTCACAATGTGGACGCTGAGGGGAGGCCCTGCAGGGGAATCACGAGGTCTGAGTTTGGCTTGCTAGGACCCAAAGGAACGCTGAGGAGGGGTTTAGCTGCCTGCAATCTCAGCCCTCAGGATCCATGACGTAAGCTGGAGTATACGGCTCTGGGTTCCAGTGGGGACCCTGCCTCAATATATAAAGCGGAGAGGAAAAGAGGACACCTAGAGTCAACCTCCGGCCTCCCCCATGAAACCCACACCTGCACACACACTAAAAGAAAATAGTCATGACCGTTTGGTTGTTGTTGTTGTGGCTGCTGACAAAGCAAGCCCCAGCCTAGCCACACGGTCCTGGGGTCCACAGCAGATGGACGACCTGTAGTTCAGCTGGGGGACTCCTCAAGGTGAGAAGCTAGAACAGTTCTCTCTAACAGTCTGTTGGGTCCATCTGCCCACGCCTGGGAGCCTCCTGTTATGAACACCTGCTCTGTGGGGCCGGTGAGATGGCTCAGCACTTAACAGGGCTCACTACCCACATGGACAACCGGAGTTCCATCCCCGGAGCCCGCATGGTGGAGGAAGAGGGTCCATCCCTGGAGCCCGCATGGTGGAGGAAGAGAAACAACGCCCTCAAGTTGTCCTCTGACTGCCACACATGCACTGTGGCCCCTCAGAAGTAAATAAATAAATGTTAAAAAAAAAAAAAGAACACCTTTTGCTTTGTGCTTGGACAGGAGCTAAGAGCCTTCTAGAACCCGAGAGGAGATCTTCCCTTTCAGCCTTATTTTATTTGGTTTTTAAACAGGTATGTGGCTAAGGAAGACACAAAACACAGTCACACTTTCGCTCCACAATCCCTACCCAGGCGTGTTCCTTCAGGGATACAAAGGGCACCTTGTCTTCTACATATAACTCACCTCAGAGAGGAGGTACCAGGAGCAGGATGGGTGAACGAGCAGAGGAGACCCGTGGGACAGTGATGTGGAAGTCTCCAGAGCACTTGGACGGTCACGGCGCACAGGGGAACTTCCTGAAGGCTTGTCACTCCCCGCCATGTTCACTGCATTGGCCCTCCGTGTCTGCAAGCCTCAGCACTGCATGAAAACTTCCTGTGGGAGGGAAGGGCGCCTTACTCCGGCATGGCCCAGGACGATGCCCGCTGGCCCCTGGTGGCTACTGGGCACTTAAAATGTGGCTACTAAGGGGGGAACAGACTCTTTAGTGGCATTCATTTTTAATTAATGTAAATTTATGCATGAATCATTACCTGTGGCTAGTGGCTTCAGGGTTGGGCAGTACAGCTGTGCGACTGGAGTTTTTTTTTTTTTTTTTTTTTTTAACCTCATGAAGACTCTGCAGCAGATGTCCAACACATCACCACCAAGTGCTTGGGTTTCTGTAGTCGGGAGAGGGGCGCTTTCCTGCATGTGCTGCTGTCCCCACACCCCAAAGTGTTACCCCTGAGGGTCTTTGCGTGGCTTTTTAATAATCTGGGATCAATGTTTCGTTTTATTGTATGAATGATTTGCTTTCGTGCGTGTCTGCTTGCTGTGCGTGTGTGAGTGGTTTCTGCGGAGGTCAGGAGCTGCAGGGGGCTGGGAGCCACTCTGTGGTGCTGGGTGTCACAGCCAGGTCCTCTTGACCACTGAGCCATCTCTCTAGCCACCGATCTTTGCATAACTTATGTCTCCAGTGTTGGAAGTGGTGTGAAAATGAAAGACATTTTTTTAAAATAACATTTCTACTAAGATCATTTACAGCCCCTAGAAGTCACCCACTTAAAGAATGATATATGTTATATTGGTTGTAACATATATGATAAATATATAGGATGCTAGGGGATAAGGCTATGGAAGATAAAGGAATATATACACATATGTTTTCCCCCGCTGCGCGGCACCGGCTGGCCTGGAAGTAGATACGTAGATCTGTCTGGCAAGGGCCTGTTTCTTACTGGTGATATTTTCTCTAAGTCTGAAATGGCAGAAGGGAGCCACAGTCTCCTTCAGACAGACCTGTTATGAGGGTGCTAATGCCTCTGTCCCCAGATGCCTCTCTCTCCCGTTTCTGTCTCCTGCTCCCTTTAAACAGCCAAATTCCCCATCCCTCTGCTTTCTGCTACCATGAACTGACTTTCTCTCCTTGGGCCTAAGGTCCATTCTTGTATAGCATACAAATAAGGCCAGGGCAGCTTTTCTATGTTTGGCTTCCTTCCTTCACACAGTTTTCAAGAACTTTCCAACCAGAAGCTCCTGTGCACACCTGTAATCCTGATGTCTGGGAGGTAGAGGCAGGAGGCTCAGAAGTTCAAGGTTGTCCTCAGTTACAGAGAAAGTCTGAGGCCAGCTTGGGCTCCCTGTAGGTGTGTGTGTGTGTGTGTGTGTGTGTGTGTGGTGTATATGTACCAGCTTTTACTATTTCCTGAGTTGATGAACATTTGAGCTGTTTCTACCCCTTGGCCACTAAGAGAAGTGCTGATCAGAATGCCAGGGGAAAACATTTAGCCTCCTGTGTTTGTCTTCTTGAGACAAGCACGCTTATGTAGCCCAGGCTGGCTTTGAACTTGTGATCCTCTTGCTTCAACCTCCTGAGTGCTGGGATCACAAGCGTGCAGGACCACCATGCCTGCCGCATGGGGGAGAGTGATGTCTGAACAATAGCACAGATGATGTGAGACAAGACCTCTGACTGTTACTGTTTAAACCAATGGTTCTCAACTTTCCTAATGCTGCGACCCTTTCATAAGTTCCTCATGCTGTGATGGCCGCCCCCACCATAAAATCACTCCGTTGCTACCTCATTACTGTAGGTGCGCTCCTGTTGTGAATTGTAACGTGAATGTCTGATATGCAGGGCATCCGATACACGTCCCACAGTGGGACATAGCTGGTCCCACCTGGGTCCTCATTTCTGTTTCCTAGGGGCTAATGGTGTTAGCATTTACCAGCCATTTTTAAGTCTTTGGAGAACTGCCTCTTTCGTCATTTCTCTACTATTATCACTATGTTGTTGTTGTTCTTGTGTTGAGGCCTGGAGTCATGCAGCCCAGGTTGGTACCAAACTTACTATATAGTTAAGAATGACCTTGACTCTCTGGCCCTCCTGCCTCTACTTCCCAAGTGCTAGGATTATAGGAAGTGTTATGTCACCCATCCTGAGGTTTCTCCACTCATTTTTCATGCCAGACCCTTACAAAAGTCGTGTCTTCTATTATCTTTCATGCTGCTAGGCCATGTCTCCAGCCCTAGACTGTGTCAGACATATATTCTGTAAACCCTTCCTCAGTGGGCCTTTTTAATCGCTCATGTCCTTTGATGTATGAGAAGTTTTAACATCAACAAAATTCCCTTTGTCTGTTTCCTCTTGTGTAGTCTGTGCATCTCGAGTCACACTTAAAGTCAAAGTTCAAGGCCTTTTGTTTTCTTCCTAGAACTTATAGGTTAACATTGGCCTCTGATCTAGTTTCAGTTAGTTTTTGCATATTTTATTAGTTAGGCTTTTTGTCACTGTGACAAATTCTGAGGAAAACAATGTAAGAGAAAGACTTATGTCAGTTTCTGAGGTTTCCTGCCATGGCCAGATGGATTCATGCTTTCAGTCCGTGGCAAGGTAGGACTCCAGGATGGAGGGTAGAGGCATGAAGAGCTGCTCGCTTGATGGCTGCCAGGAAGAGACAAGAGACCCTTGGGATAAGATATAACTTCTAGGCCTGGCAATGGTGGCATGCCTTTAATCCCAGCACTCAGGAGGCTGAGGTAGGCGGATCTCTGAGTTCAAGGCCAGCCTAGTCTATAGAGTGAGTCCAAGACAGCCAGGACTACACAGAGAAAACCTGTCTCAAAAAATAAAAAGAAAGAAAAAAAATCACATAACTTCTAAGAATGTCCCTAATGATTTAGTTCTTCCAACCGGATCACACCCCAAAAAGTCTCCATTGTCTATACAGCCCTGGCTGTTCTGGAATTCACTGGGTAAACCAGGCTGGCTTTGACACCGCAAAGATCTGCCTGTTTCTGCCTCCCAAGTGCTGGGATTAAAGGTTTGAGTCACCATGCCTGGCAAAGATTTTTTATTTTATTTTATGATTATGGGTGTTTTGCTTACATGTATGTTTGTGTACCATGTGCACGCCTGGTGCCCACGAAGGCCAGAAGAGGGAGCCAGATCCCCTGGAACTGGAATTACAGACAGTTCTGAGTTTCCACATAGGTGCTGGGAATTGAACCTTCTGCACGAGTAGCCAGTGCTCTTAACTGCTGAGCCCTCTCTCCAGCCCCAGATTCTGATCCAAACACCTCCCAGTGACTAGATTTCCCCACTGGGGATCAAGTTTTAACACAGCTGCCTTTTGTGTGTGTGTGTTAAGGAGGGGGAGAGTAATATCTGAACAGTAGCACGGGTGATGTGAGACAAGGCCTCGGCTTCATTCTTTCCCTGCTGAGCCATCCCACCAGCCCCAGAAGGAACTCTTAACTGGACTTCTTTATCTAATGGGGACAAAGGTTTGCAAGAATCAGATGTTGCAAAGCGCTTCTCCAGGGAAGTCTCCAGGCAGGCACTGACCTTAGACACCGGGACAATCCAAAAATAAAACTCTGTTCCACCTTACTTTCCTCCAGGGGAGCCTTAAAAGGACCCTTCCCCGCACGCCCTTGTCCAGGGCAGCATGGAAATCTCATAACATCTATGCAGTGGGTTGTCACTGAGTGGCACCCTGGACACACGCAAATAAACCTACTCAGCTCCCATTAATTTTCCTGTGGGCAGAAAACTTGCAGGCCCTGACTGCTGGATTCAAGTCAGAAGACCCATTTACAGCCATGGATCCTCTTCCTCCCCCCGCCCCCCCACTTCTCCCCCTGTTCCGGCTCCTCCTCTTCTTCCTGCTCCTCCTCCTCCACTTCCTGCTCCTCTTCCTCTTCCTCCTCTACCTCCTGCTCCTCCTTCTTCTGGTCCTTCTCCTCCTTGTGTTCCTCCACCTCCTGCACCTCCTCCTCCTTCTGGTCCTTCTCCTCTTCTTCCTCCTCTACCTCTTGCTCCTCCTCTTCTTCCTGCTCCTCCTCCTCCCCTTCCTGCTGCTTCTCCTCTACCTCCTGCTCCTCCTCCTTCTTCCTGTCCTCCTGCTCCTCCTCCTGATTCTCCTGCCTCTGCTTCCTGAGTGCTAAGATTATATATAGGCCGTGCAGCAGGGCTGGAGCCCAGAGCTTTGTGAACAATGGGTAAGTACTCTACCATCTCTGCCACATCCTCAGGCCCTTCCAAAACAATTTTTTTTTAGGGCTTGGAGATGTAGCGTAGTGGTAGAGCACTTACCTGGCATGTGACAGTCTGGGATTCAGTCCCCAGACTGGAAAACACACACACACACGTACATACACAGCACGCACACAAAACAAAACAAAACAAAAACCCCACAGTGGACAAGACTAGTGATCTCAGGGACTCAGGCTTCTAAGAACCTGATCTGGCAAGTTGTCCTCCAACTTTGTGTGTACCTGCATGTATACACACATGCCCCAAATAAATAAAATGAAACAAAACAAATTAAACAAAAATTAATATATATGTACACAGAGAGAGAGAGAGAAGGTTTAGTCTCGCAGCAAGGGTGAACAGAAGGGACAGATTTTCCCATATAGTTCTCAGTCCACACACACGAAGCCCTCTTTTTTATTCCCAACCAGAGTGAGACATCACTTCGAAAAGGACAAATTACAAATTGCCTCCCAGTGTCCAAAGCGTGCACAGGGCTCTCTCTTGCTGTAGAGTGCACGGTGAGTCAGAACTGGCGCCTGCCACTGTGGGGCTACATGGAGCACTTACTCCGAGCTCTGCCTGCTCTGTCTGTCCACCGTCTCCACCCCGGCCCTACCAACCACTGATCTCTCCTGCTGCCTGCATGGCTTTGCTTTTCTTCTAGAACATCCCAGTTGGAACTCAGAAGAGGTGACTTTGACACCCCTGCACCTTTCCTGGTAAGGTGAGACGAGGCTCTTTCCACGGCTTCCATGGACGATGGCCCTTCCCCGCTGAATAATATCTCATTGTCTGTAGACAATATGGCATGGTGACTCCTGGCCTGCTGAAGGACACGGTCGCTTATAGCTCAGATAGCCGTGAACAAAGCTGCTATAGACACGCAGGTACGGGCTTTTTGTGTGGACTTCTTTTCACTGCCTTTGGGTCACTTGCCAGGAGGAAGCCTGCTGGGTTGAACCTCAAAAGTATGTTTAGTTTTGTAAGAAATGCCAAGTCATCTTTACTTCACATCCTTGTCAGAATTTGTGTGTGTGTGTGTGTGTGTGTGTGTGTGTGTGTGTGTGCGCGCGTGTGCACATGAATACGTTTTCTATATGTATCCATGTGTATATATTTGAATATGCGTGTGTATATTTGTATACACACACCGCGTGGAGGCCAGAGGTCAACTTCAGGTCTCTTCATTGCTCTCTACCTTTTTGGGACAGGGTCTCATTGCTGGCCTGAGCTCTATTGGTTAGAATAGCTCCCCAAGAAGCCCCCTCACCCTGCTTTCCTAGGCCAGCATGTTCTACAGAGAGAGTTCCAGGTCAGCCAGGGTTGTCACACAGAGAAACCCTCTGTCAAAAAACAAACAATGAAATAGCCAAGGTCCCCGTCTGCAGGTTAGAGTCAAGGGGAATAAGTATTAGTTGGGGAAGCACAGTAGGGCGAAGATAAAGATCTCTCTTGTTCTGGGGTGGGGAGATGGCTCAGTCACCTCTGATTTGAAATCAGATCTTTAGCACAGGAGCAGAGAGAAGCCAAAGGCAGTCATGTTCATGTGTCTCTGCTCCTTTGACAAAACGCCTGAGGTCATCAACTTACAGAAATGAAGGTTTTCCTTGGCTCGTTATTTAGGAGGTGTATTAGTCTGGGCTCTGTAGAGGAACAGAACTGATAGGATGAATCTATCTCTCTCTATATATATTTACTAGAGTAGCTTACAGGCTGTGGTCTAACTTTTTGAAAAATGGCTGTCTCCCTATGGAAAGTCCAAGAATTCAGCAGTTTTCAGACCAGGAGGCTGGCTGTCTCAGCTGGTCTTCAGTGGACCCTGGAATCCTGAAGAAGCAGGCTCTAATGGCAGTGAAGGCATGAACTTGCCAGCAGGGATGGGAACAGAACAGGCAAAGAGCTTCCCACTTTTACGTTCTGTACATAGGCGGCCACCAGAAAGTGTGGCCCAGATTTAAGGTGGACCTTTTCACCTCAAAAGATCTGAATTTAGGGTGGTTCTTTCCTCTTCAGATAAAAAAAAAAAAAATCCCTCAAAGGGCGTACCCAGCCACTTGGTAAACTAATTCCAGACATAGTCACGTTGGCAACCAAGAACAGCCACCACAAATCTACCCTGTGTCAACTTGACACACAAGCATATCTCCTTATGTCATGCTTAACTTCCAAACGAAAACAATAACCAGGTCACAATTATGCATAACACGGTATGACTATCCCACGTACAACCGCAAACACAGTGTGGATTTTAGAATAGGTGGCAATGTCCCTTTAAGGACATTCTTTTAGCATCTCAAAATTTAGATATGATAACCGCTGATAATGTAACTGATGTTACATTACATGACAAATTCGCTGACCAAAGAAAACACAAATATTTGCACAAACACGTTCTTGATAAAGTATGACCAAAACGTTCATGTCAATCATAACCCTCGAAACTGTGACTGGTCACATGGCTTTAGCTAGTTTTTATAACGAGCTTCCTCTACTACTGATTCTGCATTTCCACCACCCTCGCAAGCATCTCCTCAGGTCTTGGCTCTTTTCCTGGAGGAGTGACCTGCTCTTTCATTCCTGAAGGGTCTGTGCCCTTTGTCATTTTACCTGGATTAGGACTGTTACAGTTCCCCATTGACTTTCATCACAGGATGTGGTAGCACCAAGAGACGCCCTAACTGATCTCCTGCACTGCAGACATAATCTCTCTTACCTCCATTGTGGAGAAAGAATCCAGTTTCCCCTTGGCAATCTGGATCAATCACCCCTCCTAACGCTGTTATTCCTTTCTTGGCCTGTTGGCTTATGGGCATCAGAAGTGCAAAGTGACAAGAAGAGGGAAGTCGGAGCTTCCAGTTCGGTGGGATGTTGGCTGTGGCTCCTGGCAGGAGCACTCGCTCCTCCCTCTGGTACCGAAACTTCTAGACCGGCAGAACTTACGGTCACAGGAGCAGGAAGCAAAATCTGTCCTAGTGGGTCACTAGGGGTGAGAGCGAGTGGAACCATTCCTTTTTCCACCCCTTAATTCCTGGACTCGTGGGTCTTGGCTGTCAGAGAGTCTGTACCATACACTGGGTGCTGATTCAGAGCAGACATTGCCTTCTGGAGAACCTGTCCCCTGCCCTTCAGGCTGCTGCCATCTATTTGACATTGTAACTGTGTCTTCACAAGACCATTCCACCATCCTGTCAGGCCAGGAGCTTCAGGACTGTGAGGAACACGATTATCAGTGGATTCCATGATCACGGGCCCACTTCTCTTCTCATGTCACACTTCTCTGGCTGTGGAGTGAGTCCCTTGGTGAGAAGCAATACTGTGTGGAAAACCGTGAAGTGGAAAGGCATTCTGCAAGTTCACGGACGCTGGTTTTAGCAGAAGCATTATAGGCAGGAAAAGCAAATCCATAACCAGAATAAGTGTCTACCTTGGTGTGTTGCCCTTTTCACAGAGGAAGTGGTTCAGTGCAGTCAACCTACCACCAGGTTGTTTGCTGGTCACCCCGGAGAATGACGTCACACTGGAAGTTAAGTGTCGGTCTCTGCTGTTGGCAGACCTGGCACTCGGCAGTTGCTGTAGCCAGGTCAGCTTTGGTGAGTGGAAGCCTGTGCTGGCAAGACCGTGCGTAGCTTCCATGTATGTTGCTCTGGTCACTTGGCTCATGGGCCCATTTGTTGTAGTACCCTGGGTTTTGTTGTAGACCCGGATGGCCCGTCGGCCATAAAAATAAAGACACTGAGACCTTATACTGTTTCAAGGATTAGGCCTTAGCTGGGCAGACTTTCAAGTAGTTCACCTAAGTTAACCTAGCTAGCCCCATCGAGCCACGTAGCAAGGCCACCTTCCAGGCCTTTAGTCATGGTTGTCTCCTCTCACGTCTCCTGGCGAAAGACTCTCCTCAGAGTTCCTTTCTCCTGGTGAAAGACTCTCCTCAGAGTTCCTTTCTCTCTCCCAGGAAGTCCCGCCTTTTCTTCTCTCTCTGACCAACTATAGGCTGTCAGCGCTTTTATTATCCAATCAGGGATAATTTGGGAGGCGTTTGGATATTGCGAGAATTTGCTCACAGAACAATCAGGGTCTTGGTGGCAAGCTGTTAACATTCGAAGACATTAGCTCCAGATCAACCCCAACATTTCCCCCCCCTTTTTTCCAAATAAAAAGCTCTTTTGTCCTTCAAAAACAGCTAGTACTTAACAGTAAATACGAAACGATTACGAAAACTGTAAGGTATGCTACACATTCCCAATGTCCAGTCCACACGTATTTGACAAGTTCGGAGAAATATCCTAGTATCTACCTTGTTTTGATGAACCAAAAGTTCTGTACCTAACTCAATTTCTATCCTAACCCATGCTACCAACTTAAAAAATATCTTCTCCGACCTAAAACATTCTTTAACTCCTAAGCAACTCAAGCCTAACTGTGAGACGATAACTCTCTAGTCTTCTGCCCCGTCAGAGACTTGAGGAGGAATAAAACTATTCCTTGAGTAGGTGGGAAGTGCAGGCAGCAGCTTCCAAACTGTAGGTGACAGAGACAGGTACCTGCCTGGTCAGTCACCCAATATTTTCTGTAAGTTTCCCATCTATTTCTCTATCTATCTGCAGCACATCCAGATAGGCAAGTGTTGGCTTGTTTCTATTTACTATCGGTTCAACCTAGGAGGTGTATTTTTGTGATGATCTAGTAGAGTGTCTGACATGACAATGATTTTGATGGACTATTAACTGGTATCACTTAATGATTCTAAATAGATTGTGAAAGTATCTACTAAAAGGACTGAAATATTTTATTTTATGTCTGTAGTGAGGGTGTTAGTTCTTGGAGTTGCAGACAGTTCTGAGCTGTCATGTGGGTGCTGGGAATTGAACCCGGGTCCTCTGGAAGAGCAATCAGTGCTCTTAACCACTGAGCCATCTCTTCAGCTCCCATAAACACTGCATTTTTAAATAGTTGCATAGATGCAATATCTTATACAAGAGTTGAAACATGCATTTTGTTGTAACAAAAATAAACTTAATTTTTATATTAATTTATAAAGATTTATACTAATCTTTGTATATACAAAGATTATTTGAGCAGGGTGGTGATGGCACTCTCCTTTAATTTTAACACATGGGAGACAGAGACAGGTGGATCTCTGTGAATTCTAGACCAGCCTGGTCTGTGATGAAGTCAAGGCTGGACCCGCTGCTGATAAGATCAAGCCGCTTACAAAGGACAGTCTAAAATTCTAAATGACACATTTTTTTTTCTTAAAGTTACTATGTAAGTTTTTCTTCCTTGTAATAAACAATGAAAACCTTAGACCTGTGTCAGCATACAATAATCCATATTAATGAAAGTGAAATTAACCTTATTTGAGAATGACAAGAGCTGTAAGTTGAAGAGTCAACAATGTATCTGTATCCTATTATTCACATATTATTTGTATACAGTATTCCTATATTTCCTCCTTTTTCTTTTATCTAAGAAAGGATAGAAATAAAAGGAAAGGAAAGACAGAAATCCCTGAGTCTAAGTTCCTAAACCTTGGTTTTTTTTTTTTCCCTAAGAATATTTAATAACCTGTAACAAACATTCATAGCCCAACAGAATAACCGAAACCTACCCTCCCCAATCTAACGGAATGGGACATCATTTTCTGAAGATTGCTTCCTGCTGATTTGGAGTGTGGAATTCCTTTGGGGGGGCAAATAAAATTGGGAAAAATGGTTAAGTAATCTAGCAGTGGTATTTGTTGCCCAGTCTCTAAATGTTTTGAAAACGCAGGCTTAAAGGAAGCCCTGTTTGGAACAATCTGAGATTCTGGACGATTTGACCTAGCTATTTTGAAGTTGTCCTGGAAGCAAGTTTTAATGAATCAGCAACTGAAGCAGTCCGATGCTGGCTTGTGCAGGATGCTGGAACTGACGGGGTTTTAGTGTTTCAGCATCCTGCTTGATGAGTCTTGTCAAGGTCCCTCCTATTGGCCATTCCTGGCAGAGAAAGTTCCTGTTCCCTGCAGACTCTTTTTGTTTACTTTGCATACTTTGTAAACTTTGTATACTTTGCAGGAAAGTGTCCGGGTCCTTGCGAGGGGTGCCAGCCCCAGCTGCTTCAAGTTTTGCCTCTGGGCTGCCGCTACATCTTTCCCTGGGTACCCCCTCCAGCTGTTCGGCTCCCCTGGGTGCCCGCTCCTGTGGTCCCTGAAAGGGTGCTCGGATCTTCAGGATGTGCTCTGGCCTCTCTACGACCTCTGAACAGTAGCAACAGCTCTGTTGCTCAGCCGTCAGAGCGGCTGAGGCTAAATCTCCACAGCTCTGGGACCTGAGGCCAGATTCCTGGAGAAACTGAGTCGCTGAGGCCGCCGCAGAGAGAGAAGCTCTGCCTGAGCTCCCTGTCAGCTGCTGCCCCTCTGACAGGGAGCTCAGGCAGAGGGAGGCCTGTTCAATGGAAACTAGTCTTGAGAGTTCCAGAGCCATCTTTGTGGCAGCAGTGTATAAAAAACTAACGATTCCTCCCAGGGAAGGAGCTTTAAATGGTCTGACACTGCCAGCCAGGGACTGGAACTAGAAATCTGACCCCTTAGTATAATGTAAGTTCATAGTTGTTTTGTTTAGAGTCTGTGTAAACAAACTCCTTAGGGTATGAGTTAACAGGCCCCTCCCCCACACCTGTCAAACTGGCAGTTCCAGCCTCTAACTGTCACAACGGGCCACCTCCAGCCCCTCAGTGGGACCCCTCCCATATTTATGCTAATTTTAGATGAAAAGGCTGAGCAAAACCCCACCAATCCCTAAGCTTCTCCCGAGCTCAGGACTTGAAATCCCACCAATCCTCACTCTGGAAATCTCTGCCCTAGAAAGCTCTGCCCCTTAAAAAAATCCTAAACAGAGGTTGTGTTTGCCCAGTTCTCTGCTGTCTTCACAGGCAGCCACTCCTGGATTTGTCCCTCCAATAAATCTCTTTTAAGAGATTTACTGTTGTGACTCTCCCATCGGAAGAAGCGATGAAGAAGTGAAGAAGAAGCGAGGCTCAGGTTCCCAAGCTCCTCAGCTCCTCAGGGGTTGGGGTACCCCCTCTCTTCGGAGCTGCAAGGGCTGGAGAAGGAATGGGGCTCAGGCTTCTAAGCTCCTCAACTCATTAGGGGCTGGGGTGAGCCTCCCCTGGGAGCTGCTGACGAGGTCTCCCCCTCAGAGCCGTGTAGTTCCGGGGCTCCTGTGTCTCAGGATACACTTTCCTGGGGACCCTGCCCCCCCTCAGAGCTGGGATACCTTCCCAGGCCTCAGAGTTGTGGGTTTTCTGGACACCTCTCCACCATGTCAGGAAGGCCACAGCCCCAATTGCTTCAGTGTTCAGTCCTCTTGTTCTGTAAACACATAAAAGGCAAGTGAAGCGTCGGCGACGCCCACGGCTCCTCGGAAGATACCGATCCGCTGCACAGTTGATCCTCCGGGACTCCTAGCACACTAGGGAAGTCTCAAAATGAATCGGAGCCTAGGGCGGTGACCGCTTCCCCTTCTTTACAGAAGTCTTCTGAGGAGTGCTTGCCCCACCCCCACATTACTGGCCTGAGGCTAGCCCGGGATGGTCTGATTGGCCTTTCCAGTCGCTTCAAGGCAGTTAAACACTGGATAATAAAGTTAGGTCTGCACCTTGAGTCTGGTCTCCGGACAGAGTCTGATTTCCGGGATTCTGCTTGGGCTCCATCGTCGCCATTCGCCGCCCCCTCCCCACCGTGTCCTCGATTCCTGATCCCCACAACTACGTAAGTGTGGAATGCGCAGTGTACACAAATCAATTAAAGATGAGTCTTTGCTCAGGGAACTTTGGGAAAGGCAGGCGGGTCTCTGAGTTGGGGGCCAGCCTGGTCTACTAAGTGAGTCAAGGACAGCCAAGGCTACACAGAGAAACCCTGTCTCAAAAACAAAAACCAAAAAGATGATTTGCTCTTTGTCAAAAATATCTTTGACAGATATCTTTATAAGGTAGTTTGGACAGGGACCAAACTGCAATATAAATTTTATTTCTGTCATATAAAGGAATAACATTGAGGGTTTGGTAGCCAACAGGAATTACTGACTACGTATAGACATTTATGTTTTAACACTTCTTAGAACCATTCCCAATAGAGGGACCAGCATCTACATTACCTGTTTTGTTCTTGATTCGTTTTCTTCGTGTGTGTATGTGTGTGTGTGTGTGTGTGTGTGTGTGTGTCCAAGATCTTCAGGAGGTCTCCCTCTGTCATATTTCTATCAGTTTGGATGAAAGACATAGCTTTTCTTTTCCTGTTGGAGCAAATGTAAAATCTCCTCCCCAAAGCAATAGAGGAAACATCCATCTAATTGTTCACATTTACATAACGCATTACGAGTATCTGTCTATAATTGTTTGACCTGTAGAACGATAACTTACAACATGGAACACTTTCCATGTTATAATGTCCAGTGTTGTATTCCTCCATCCTTATTGAGACGGGGTTACTCTGTATAGCCTGGGCTATCTTGAATTTGTTCTGTGGGTCAGGCTGGCCTGGAACTCACCAGGAACCTCTCTGTCTTTGTCATTGCCTCTCAAGTACTGAGATCAAAGGCGTGTATTTTTTTTAATTGGATACATTTATTCTTTCATTTTTCTCTTTTAATTTAACTTCCTTGTTTCAACTTTATTTAAATTCTTTTCCATCTTAGTGTACTAGCACATTTTCAAGTATATTGTGTCTGTTTAGAGGTTTAGGTCTTGGTTCTGTATTTTGCACTAGGCTGAACTGCTATCAGTTCTCCCATGGGAACCCCACATCCTAAGGGGACTGGCTGGCTGCTCAGATCAGCATGACACCCCACCTCATCTTAGCTCTCAACAACGCTGGGTCCTTTCATTGACTAACAGAATACATAACTATTTTTTAGGGAAAAATGCCATTTGGCAGTGGTTCTCATGGGAGGGGCTGACTGCTCAGAGCAGTGTGTCACTCCTTCTTCATATAAATTTAAGATTGCTGTGCATTTACCTTTTAGATCAGTAAGGAAATTATTGTTAATTACAAATAAAAAACCTTCATACTACCTTTAAGGGGAAAATGTGTTATTTTGAATTTTAGACTGTTGTTTTGTAAGCAGCTTTATTTTATTAGTAGGGGGTCCTGCCTTGAGTTCACTGTATAGATCAGGCTGGACTAGAAATCACAGAGACCCTCCTGTCTCTGTCTCCTGTGTGCTGGGATTAAAGGTGAATGCCATCACTGCTCTGCTCAAATATTTCACCTCAATTCCAAATAATTGTAACTCTATAATTTAGAAAACAACAGGGACTGGAGAGATGGCTCAGAGGTTAATAGCCCTGGCTGTTCTTCTGAAGGTCCTGAGTTCAATTCCCAGCAACCGCATGGTGGCTCACAACCATCTGTAATGAGATCTGGTGCCCTCTTCTGCACAGAATACTGTATAAATAATAAATAGACATTGTTTAAAGAAGAAAGAAAAACAACAAATTTGAACTGTAGTGACATTGTGAATGTCCTTAAAATCTTTTTTAAGAAGAATCTATGTTTTAGTAATGCCAATAAAAATATCCTTTCTATTTCTCACTATTAGGGACAAACAAAAACATTCAAACAAAAATCAAGGCAAAGAAACAACATTTTAAGTTTGGGGCTGGTTGTGTTATGAAGTAGCAGCGAGGTCTTGTCTGTTATTTCTGTGAGCGTAGGTGTTGCTGTGCCGTACTGGCGGGCTCCTAGCAGGAAGAGCTGACAAACATCTTGGAGCCAGAGAGCTCCGAGTTCCAGCTGCTATTGGGAAGAGCCCTTTTCCTTCCTCTATTTGTGTGAGTTGTAATTTAGCGTCCACCTTTCATTTGCCTTCGTACCTAAGTTGCTTTGTTTTGAATTTAGAGAGGACACAGAGAATGGATCATTAATGAATATAGTGTAACTAGCTCCATGACAACAACTAAAATGGAAAAAGATCCAAGCACCTTCCCTGCTGTAGTGTTCTCCATCTCTTCCTGCAGCTTTAGGCCTAGCTCTTGCTAGCATGCCTGAGGCTTTGCTCTGCTTTCATTTTAATTTTTTCTTTAAAGAGACCAGGCCTCTTGTCTGGCTAGCCTGACTTTTCCTGCCTTTCATCCAGGCCTTCTCAGGCTGTAAGCATGAATGCTAATTGCCAGAAGTTGGGTGCCAATATGTTGTAATACCCTGGGTCTTATTGTAGGTCCTCAGAAGGGGGGAGTATGCAAAGAACCTCTTCTGTATTATAATGGAAGCAACACCTGTCATTTAAAAAAATCTATGGCCCATGGGAAAAAAAATCTTGCCCATTTGGAAAGATCTATCCATCTATCTATCTTTTCCAGATATATTTCTCACCAATTTTTCAATCATGCTTTTTCCAAGTCCATAACCATCTACAGCCAGACCATTGGCTACAGCCCACAAGTCAGTGAACAATCACCCATCAGACCATTTCTTCTTCCAAACAAAATTTATGACCCCTCTCCTGGTACTAATTCTTTTCTTTCTAGGGTTACTATTGCTATGATAAAACACCATGACCAAAGCAACTTGTAGAGGAAAGGATTTATTTGTTTTACATTGCCATAGCACAATTCATCTTTGGAGGAAATGAGGACAGGAACCCAAGCAGTGGAGGAGCCTGGAGGCAGGAGCTGGTGCAGAGGCCATGGAGGGGTGCTGCTCACTGGCCTGCTCCTTCTGGCTCATTCGGTTTGTTTTGTTGCATACCCTAAAACAACCCGTCCAGAGGTGACAACGCTCACAACGGGCTGGACACTCCCACATCAATCACTAAGAAAATGCCCTACAAACCAGGCATCATGACACACATCTTTAATCCCAGGACTTGGGAGGCAGAGGCAGGCAGATCCCTGTGAGTTAGAGATCAGCCTGGTCTCTAACTTACATAGTAAGTTCCAGGATAGCCAGGGCTACATAGAAAGACACTGTCTAAGAAAGAGGTAAGGGAAAAGAAAGGGGAGGGGAAGGGGAAGAGAGAGAAAGAGAATATGTCCTATAAGCCTACCTACGGCCTAATCTTACGGAGGCATTTTGTAGGCTTGGTCTGAGAGCTGAAAGGATCCCATCTATCCAAGAGGGGCAGGACTGAGGGGCCAGGGGCAGGGGCAGGCTTTAGAGCAATGGTTCTCAACCTTCTCAAGGCTGAGAGCCTTTAATACAGTTCCTCATGTTGTGCTGACCCCCAACCATAAAATTATTTCACTGCTACTTCATAACTGTATTTTGTTGTTGTTATGAATAGTAAGGTAAATATCTGACAAGAAGATAGCTGTGTGTGACCTCCAAGGGTTGGGAACTGCTAGCGTAAAGCCTGAGTTTGAATTAAGAAGCTCATTTTCCACAAGGAGAAGAGATGAGGTGGCTTTCACTGCTCAGAACACCTGTGCTTCTGGCGTGAGTGAGTGAGTGAGTGAGTGAGTGAGTGAGTGAGTGAGTGAGTGTGTAAACCCTTCCTTGCTGGAAATCCTGCCCTTAGTTTGTCCTCTGGCATCTATATACATGTGCACACTTACGCATGGACACACACATTTTGCTCCAGGACACACAGCTGACTCCGGTGTGAGGTTCCAGCTGCAGTACCTTGGGGGCAAGACAGGAAATGGGAACCCAGAGAAGGAGGTAGAACCAGAAACTCCCCAGGGGGTGGGAGGGGGGAGATTCCAGAAAGGGTGTTTGCAAAACTGGATTTCAGTGCCCTAAGCATTGCCCCCCCCCACACTCCTGGGGGTAAAGCTCCCAAGCCAGGGAAACAGCTGCACCCTCCTGCCCATGCTTGGCAGCCTGCTGGGTAATCGGTCCTGAGTGTCATCCAAAGGGAAGCGGCCTCACAAGGATGCTCTTTGGAACTGTCGGTACCAAGGACGTGAGTGGCACTGGGGCTTTGCGCTCCCAGGATGGGGATGGATTACCCCTCCTCCTCACAGGGCTCAGAGTCAGGGGAAGGTGAGGTAAGGAGACCCTTCACCCCCACATCCCTGATTATGAGACCCTAAAAGCAACAGGTGCTGCCCCGCCCCCCAGCACACAAGACCACAGCCTACACCCCCATTCCGTTAGCTGGCCTGTCGTAACCCTCACAGGCTGCCCTCATGTTCAAGACCACTCACTCTGAATTTACATGATTTGGGGAGACACTTTGCAGAGTGCCCGCAGCCTTGCTGCCCGGCACAAGACCCAGATTTGTACGCTCTTAATGACTCAATTCATAGGTCCAGGAGGTTTTTTTTCAGTTTTCAATTTTCTCTCCTCCTTCCTTCCTGAGTCAATACACCGGCACCACTATTTGCTAAAAGCCCGAGGCAGGGAACAGATTGGAGCTAGAATTTACTGATGCATTTTGTATTCATGGAAACCTAAGCACACGATTGCCTTCTATTTATAGCAAGTCAGATTGGCTTTCCATTTCTTATTTAATTCTAAAATAAATCTATCGGTGTTAAAAAAAAAAAAAAAAAAAAAAAGAGCCACCGGAAGCAACATAGCAACCAAGCCTTGGCTCAGGTGGTGCTGGGAAAGCATGCTACCAGCGGGAGAGGGAACAACAGCTGGCTAGAATTTGAGAGAATTTTCTAGAAGTACATTCTCCTGTTCAGTGTCACGGACTGGAATTCAGCCTGTTAGAGTCTCTATCTTGCTTCTTTCCAAAATACCCCAAAGACCAGACAACTTTCCTTTTGGCCCAGGATCAACTGGCAGAGACCTGCTGGGATAAGGGGCAATTCACAACGCGGGGATTGTTTTCAGGGTCATTTCCTGCTGCTCCCCAATCCCTGGGGGAGAGAAACACAAACAAATCCCCAGGACCCAGTCAACTCTGGTGTGTGAGACACTGTTCACAGTTCAGGTCTCAAGATGTATCAAGGGACAGTGATAAAGGGACAAGGCACAGTGATAAAGGGAGAGAGAACAGAATGTCTGAGGGGAGTGGGTAGCGAGATAGAACACAAGCTGGGACCAGGCAACGTTGGGGAGCAGACTCCCCAGGCTCCAGGCTTCGCTCTGGACTGTCGGTGGCCCGCTCTCGGCCATGCCTCTTGCCAATTCCTCTTGGGTAACTCAAAGTATAAATAGCAGTAAGTCACACACACATCCCTAACAAGCCCACCAAATCTAAGTGCCCTTAGGCCTCTGGTAAGTTTTCTGATTGCAAAATACGAGATAAGACTGCGAGTCAGCTTCTGTTCTCATCCCTTCGCTTGGTCTTTTGAGACCAAGCTTGGTATTTTCCTGGTACATTGGAGACTTAAAACTTCTAAGTTTTATGTGTGTATGTGTGCTTGTGTGTATGTATATATGTATGTTTGTATGTATGCATGTATGTATATATATGCTTGTATTTGTATGTATGTGTACAAATACATACATGCATGCATATGTATAGATATAGTGTGTGTATGTGTTTGTATGTACGCATGCATGGGTGTGTGTGCGTGTATGTATCTGTGTGTATGTGTGTATGTGTATGCGTGTATGTTATGTATACATGCACATATGTGCATGTGTGTATGCATGCATGCATACATATATGTGCTGGTATTTGTATACATATGTACATGTATATACTCAGCGTGAGTGTGACGGTCAGAGGACCACTTGCAGGCATGTGAGTATTTGTATATATGCATGCATTATGTAAATGTAGTGTAGGTATGTATGTGTGTGTATCTGTGTGCATTATGTATGTTTGTGTATGTATGTATACATATGTGTGTTTGTATGTATACATGTATATGTGTGTGTGCATGTATTATGCGTGTGTGTAAGTGTGAAGGTCAGAGGACAAAATGCAGGAGTCAGTTTTTCCTTCCATCATGCAGGTCCATTGTCAAATGCAGGTATTCTAGTTTGGTAGCAAGTGCCACTTGAGCCATCTTGCTCATCCTGGAAACATGGTTTTTAGAGTGACCACTAGTAGCTAGCGAAGGGTGGGGAGGGTGAGGACAGGTGAGGCATGGGATTGGCCCAGCCCCAAGGGCTGCTCTTGTGCCTGTGCAGGGCTGGAATGCGGAAATGCCTGTTACTGTCAGGCTTCTGCCCCGTGAGTCAGAAACCTCTCCTCTCTGGGTCCAGCTGGCTGCCAGGCCAGCAATTCAAGTTTATGCCGCACGATCCCTCTGCAGTATTGCATGGAGGTGGGGGAGACCTGGATACAGAGCGTGTTTCCTCACAGGTGAGGAAGACGGCTAAAGAATACAGGACAGCATGAGGGGGCTAGAAAGATGGCCGTGCAGTTAAGAGCACTTGCTGTCTTTGCAAAGGACCCGGGTTCCATTCCCAGCACCTACATGGCTGCTCACAACTGTCTGTAATGGCAGTTCTAGGGGATCTGTCCCTCCCGTCTGACCTCAGCAGGCATTGTACGCACGAGCTACACTTACGTACATGCAGGCAAAACATTCATATACATAAATTTAAGACAAAATATTTTAAAAAATGAAGAAAGAACAGGGCTAAGGGAGATAGCTCGGTTGGTAGATCAGCCAGCATGTAGGAAGCCTTCGTCTCCAGCACTGCATAAAAACAGATATGATGCATGCCTGTAATCCCAGCACTGGAGAGGCAAACCCAGGAGGATCACAAGTTCAAGGTCATCCTTGGCGACATAGTGAGTCTGAGACCAGACGGGGATACCTAAGACCTTGTTAAAAGTGTCAGGGGACCAGGATGGTTGGCCATTCACTGTCTTCAAACACGTGTGCGCGCACACACACACACGCACGCACGCACACGCACACGCAGCAGTGGGAAATGTTCGAGACCAGCAGCAGGCAGGGCAGGGCCTGTACCTGTACAACCTTGTCCTTGAGAAATCAGGACATACCCGCCATGGTCACCAGGGGTTCCTGTAAGGGACCGAGTGAGTGTGTGATCAATTACGAACTGTGCTTAGTACACAACAGGTAACCAGGAAAATTGCCCTCGATTCGGAAGGAATCTTTGTTGCCCGTAGGAGGAGAGGCAGGGTTGGGGCAAGGGCTTAGCGGACCTGCCTGGGCACAGCAGGCACACAGCAAAATGGCAGCAGAGACAAGAGGCTCGGGTTTTCAGGTGCTTAAGCTAACTTAAGGCCCGTCATCCACCGGGTTTCCTCTCCTTCCTCGTCAACACTGAATGGTCTGAGCCTGTCACTCACCCTGTCCCCATATCACAAAGAAAGCGCCACCATGTACAGGAAGATGCTAGTCCGCCTCCAGGGACCAACTGTCCACCCACTTCTACCTTGTATGCGAAATCCTCTCAAGCCATGAGAACAAAAATTCTAAGCAAAGGAAAATATATTATCCTCCTGGAAGTCCTAGACCGCATCAAATGAACTGCATCAAATGCATAATGGTGTTCCTGTACATGGCAGCCCGCATCTCCCCATCCTCCTTTTCTTCCCCCATTGAGTCAGGCTGTCATGTACTCTAAGACGGCCTGGAACTTACTGTGTAGCTGAGACTGACCAGGCTGACCTTGAACTCCTGACATTTCTGCCTCCTCCTCCTCCTCCCAAATGCTGAGGTTGCAGGTGGGCGCCGTCACACCCGGCCTCAGTCTTTGCAATAGTCACGTAGACAAGCACTCATCTGGTGTCAGCGATATGAGAAGGCAGAAGAGCTGGGCAGGTGTCATTTTAGCAGAGGCTGGCCTGCTGCCTCAGTGAAGGAATGGCCGCCGTCTGCAAGCAGCTTTCTGTATCCAAGCGAAGGTTGGAAAGGTTGGTGTTTGGAGGTAACGTTTTCCAGAAAGCCCCACTTAGGCTCGACATGTTTTAACCGGCCTGGCACTGAGGCCTGGACAATCCTCCCTGGCTCCTGCCCTTGGGACACGGTGCCCACGCGCTGAAGTTGGCGGCCACACCATCATCTGTCCTAACCTTTTAGGGCAGGTTACCATCAGCCTGCTCTCTCCTGGCAGAGGTCAGGCATTGCTGGGACAAGGATAGTATTACGGTGTGGACCCACAACCAGGGGTGTCCTTAAATGGCTCTGAGCATGCGCCAGGCCCAGGTACCAACTCCGGAATCTATGTCCACGGGGTCTCCCTCGGAAGGAGCACAGGGGCAAATGTGGCTTCTCCCCCAGCCTCCAAAGAGAAAGCAATTGGATGGTCTGTGGCTCATTGTAGGAAGAAATGAGAGAGTGAGTTTTAAAATTAGGATACAAAGCAACTGATTTCCTTGTGCTTAGTTTTGCCTGACCCTTCCGTCTCTTCTAGACCTGTCTACCTGTTGTATTCCCATCTCCCAGAGGGTCTCTTACCCTCCCCACCCCTCGCTTTGAAAGCCGATCTTCCCCTTGTGGACTCCTTTCGATCTACACACACTCACTCTCACATAAATGCACATATACAATACATTATATATAGCAACTGGCAGCCAGGTGTGGTGGCCCCCCACGCTTTTAATCTCAGCAGTCAGGAGGCAGAGGCAGGCAGATCTCTGTGTTCGAGGACAGCCTGGTTTATATAGTGAGTACATAGTGAGTTCCAGGACATCAGGGCTATCTTGAGAGCCAATGTCTCAAACAAAAACAACACAACAACAACCCCCAACAACAACAACGAAATTGGCTGCTGAGGTCCACCTCTGAGAACATGGAGCATTTTGTCTTTCTGACCCTGAGTCATCTCACCGAATTTCAAGTCCCATCCTGAAAATGTCATAACTTCACTTTTTTTTGTCTACGACTGAATAAGAAAATTTTCCCGCTGTACATCTGTACCCCATTTCTGTTATCTGTTCTGCAGCTGATGGGCGTCGAGGCTGATTCCGCCTCCTAGTTACTGTAAGGAGAGCAGCGACGAACACAGATGTGCACGCGTCTCCGCGGTGGGGTATAGAGTCATTTGAGCATATTGTCAGGGATGAAACAGCTGGGTCATACGACAGTTTATGATAGTTACATGACATGGTACGACATATATACATACACATATATCAGTTGCGTGTGGTGGCACACCCCTTTAATATCAGCACTCAGGAGGCAGAGGCAGGGGAGTCTCTGTAAGTTCAAGGCCAACATGGTCTACAGAGTGAGTTCCAGAACAACCAGGGCTACACAGAGAAACCCTGTCTCAAAAATAAGGTAAAATAAAATGAAATAAAATAAAGTAAAATAAAATGAAATAAAATAAAATAAGAAGAAAGTCCACACAGTTTACCAGCAGTGAATAAAGATTCCTTTTTCCCCATGTCCCTGCCAGCATTTGGTATCATTTTTTTTTTTCTCTAGTACTGGTTATTCTATCTGAGGACAGATTCTGCAGTCCTGTTTAATTTACATTTCCCTGATGGCTAAGGATGTCTCATACTTTTACAAAATCTCCTGGCCCTTTGTGCTTCCTCTTCTGAGACCTTCATTTATTGTCTGGCCAGTTTGCTTTTTTTTTGATGTTGAATTTTTGCGGCTCTGAGGAAGTGTGGCTTTTTCTGGGCAAAACCCTTTTTGATCACATTAAACGTTAGCGCAGGGGAATTTGAAGATGTGACGGAAACACTAAGGAGGTTAAATTCAGCCAGCTTTCTCTGGTCCTAGAAATGGAAATTGGACAGGTGAAGATTGAGCCAAGGTAGAGCTTCAGATACTCTTGCCTCAGTTTCCCTCTGTGCCCCCTTTCCCCAATCACAGCAGTAGACCCTACTTCTTCGGGTTCCCTGCTTCAGCTTGGCTCCAGCACACGGGAGACCTTGACCTTTCAAGCTTGTGGTCAACTTCTTAGTTCGGGCTCTAGTTGAGAGCCTGGTTGGCACTACTCCTATTTGCATCTGGGGACAAGTCCAGGCAGTGGCTGGGCTTGGTCAGTTGGCCCTGTGCTGGCATGACAGCAAGTGCACACCTCCATTGTGATCTCAAGAATTTGGATGACTGAATCGAGTCTGGGGCTTCGAGTTCCAGTCATAGGCAGCACCTTCACCTCTGGGGGCTGCCAGGTTGGCATTGGATAGCCCCATCCCAACCCACGGTTGACTGCACCAAGAGTGGAAATGTGACCCAACTGGGTCAATCAGTTCTCTCCCCTGAGTCCTAGCATTGTGGTGCCTTGATGCGGTCAGAGGGAGACCCCGGGGGAGGCCCTTGTGGAGCCGCAAGGCCAGAGAGGTGAAAACTTGTTCCGCTGGATCAAATCCTGGCTTGCCCTCTTTCCCAGGGCTCTGAATGTTGTGGGCAAACCATCAGGACAGCTTTTCTGTTGCCTCTCACCGTTAGTATTGCCAGGCAATAAAACATCAAGAGTACCAGCCGCTAAACTGCAGGGTTAGCCCGAGCCCTGTATTACTCCAAGGGATACAAAGGCACAGAGGGACCGAGCTGCTCAGAACTGTCCAGCCAGTGGGGTCCCATTTGAAACCACGCGGTCCTTCCGCAGATGTGAGCTGTGGCCTGTCACTACAGCTTTCCAGCTCATCCTGGCCCACTGCAAGCCAGCTGAGATTGGAGGCGGAGCCAGGGAGGGGCAGAGTCTCTCTACGCAGTCTTCCCAGACTGCTCCCACTTCCTGGTGATGAGGGTCACCCCACCTCCTACCCTGAACACTAATTCTCAGCGTCCTGGGCTGTCCTTTCCTATATAATCCGGCCATTCGGTTGCTCCCTCTCTTTGTACCTTTAGGCCTGCTGCTCCTGGCTGCTGCACACAATTTCCCTCTCCCTTCTCCTCCCTTCTCTTCCCTTCCTCTCCCCACGTGGTTCAGGGTCATGTCCACTCTGGACTGTCCCAGGTGCCCCTGCCTCTGGCTATGCTCCCCTTGACCATAAACCTTTTCCTTGACCATACCTTGAAGCAGTCAGTAGGTCACTTTCTTTTTGGTTCATTCAGAAAGGACCCTGGGCCGGCTGGAAGAGTAATATTTGTGAACTTGACCTTTCACCCCTTGTGGCCATCAAGTTCAGGGTCACTTATTTTCTGACACTACTTGGATAAGGTGTGGGTGTGGGTGTCTTGCGTTTGTTTGTTTATGGTAAGTTTTTCATGTATCCTAGGTTGGCCTTCAGCTCCACAGCAAAGGATGACCTTGAACTCCTGATCCTCCTGCCTGTACTTCCTGTATGCTTAGTCCCTAGTTGGTGGAACTGTTTGGGAAGGATTAGGAGGTGTAGCCTTGTTAGAGGTTTTCAGGCATGTGCCACCAGTTTATGCAATGCTAGGGCTCACCCAGAATTTTGTACATGCTAGGTGAGCATCCTGCCAAACAGCCGATCTTAGTTACTATTCTATTGCTGTGAAGAGACACCATGACCAAGGCAGCTCTTATAAAAACAAGCTTTTTGTTTGACTGTTCGGTTGGTTTGTTGTTGTTATTGTTGTTGTTTTCCCCAGACAGGGTTTCTCCTGGTAGTCCTGGCTGTCACTCTGTAGACCAGGCTGACCTTGAACTCACAGAGATCCACCTGCCTCTGCCTCCCAGGTGCTGGGACTAAAGACCTGCCCCATCACTACCGGGCAAAAGAAAGCTTTTAACTGGGGCCTGGCTTATAGCTACAGAGGGTTAGTCCATTATCACCATGGTGGGAAGTAGGTGGGCGTGGAGCTGAACTTGACATCCGAATCTGTAGGCTGCAGGCAAAGAGAGAGAGAGACTGGGCCTGATGTGGGCTTTTGAAACCTCAAAGTGACATAACTCTAACAAGGCTACACCTCCTAATCCTTCCCAAACAGTTCCACTAACTAGGGACCAAGCATTCAAACATATGAACCTTTGCTCCATCCGAGCTCCATGAGCAGGCCCTTTCCCTTGGAGCTAGGGCACCAAGGCAAGGGACCTGCTAGGAGCTGCTGCTAGCCAACCATGGCTTGGCCTTCAAGCCTGTCTCATTATCTCTACAACGGAGACCATGATGGCTAACAGAGGAATAAATGGGATGCCATGCCTGGGCAGAACTGTGCACAAGACTGGAGGCGGTGTATGCATCCCATAACCCAATCCTTTTAAAGTTTTTCTTTATTGTATCAATTAACTTTGGAAAGATATTATCAAGGTGTTCGATGGGATACCTGTGTGTGATGAGGTTGCAGGCATTTAAACCTAATCTTTCTTTAAAATGATTTTGGTTTGGGGGCATGAGTGTTTTGGGTGTATGTGTGCAGAAGAAGGGGTGTCAGATCCCTAGGAACCGCAGTGACTTATGGTCATGAGCCATTATGTGGGTGGAAGGAACTGAATCCAGGCGACCTAAACAAATGCTCTTAACTGCTGAGCCTCTTCTCCAGCCCCAACTTAATTTTCATTTTTGCATGTAAGCTTCCTTGTCCGAACAGAGATGATTCACATATTATCTTAGTTGGGATTTCTAGTGCTGTGATCGATAAAACAACATGATCAAAATGGAACTTGAGGAGGAAAGGCTTTATTTCAGACAGTGTCCCAGTCTGTCCTGAAGAGAAGTCAGGGCAGGAACTCAAGGCGGGAACCTGGAAGCAGACATTGAAGCAGAGGCCACAGAGGATGCTCAGCCTGCTTTCTCCTAGAACTCAGGACCACCTGCCCAGGAGTGGTACCACTCACATGAGCTGGGCACTCCCACATCAGGCACCAATCAAGAAAATGCCCCACAGATCTGCTGGCAGGCAAACCTTATAGAGGCATTTCCTCACCTAAGGTTCAGCTTTGCTTGGCACGGTGCACACCTGTAATCCCAACACTGGAGGTAGAGGCAGGCGGACTGCTGTGAGTTCAAGGACAGCCTGGTCTACAAAGTGAGTCCAAAGGACAGCCAAGGTTACACAAGATAGAAACCCTATCTTTGAAAAAAAAAAAAAAAAAGACTCGGCTTTCCAGATATGTCTCTAGCTGTGTCAAATTAAAAACCAGCCAGCACATATATTTAAAAACATGTTGAGGCCAGGCAATGGTGGCCCACCCCTTTAACCCCAGCACTCAGGAGGCAGAGGCAGGCAGATCTCTGAGTTAGAGGCCAGCCTTGTCTACAGAGCGAATTTCAGGACAGCCAAGGCTACACAGAGAAACCCTGTCTCAACAAACAAACAAATCAACAAACAAAAATGTTGAGCTTCACACATATAAAATATGGCTGTTATTACTTTGGATATTTTAAGGCAGGGTCTCATGTGTCTCCTGATCCTCCAGCCCAAGTACTGGGATCACAGCTGGTTTATGCAGTGCTGGGGCTTGAACCCAGGGCCTTGTGTGAGCTGGGTAAGCTCTCTCCCAACTGAGCCACATCCCAGCTCCCTGTTTTGGGCTTATTTTGTTTATTTTTGAGACAGGATCTCACCCTGTGGCCAAGGCTGGCCCGGAAGTCACTATGTAGAAGTCTGGCTTTGTTGCTTGTGGCAATCCTTCCGCATCAGCCTCCCGAAGGCTGGGCTCACGGGCCTGAGCCACCACACAGTGTTTAAATATTGTTATTATAGAACCTCATGGAAGTAAGGGAGTGGAGAAATGTCTAAACACAGCCGCTGTGTGTGGCCATCGGTGCCCTCCCCAGGACCCACTCTTCTCTTTCCTTTCTGGGGAAGATGTGTGGGTAGGATCCACCTGTCTCCGTGGGTGGGCCTGCACCTGACATTAGCCACTGTGGTGACTGGTTTAGGAAGCCATGATGGAGGTCAGGCCGCAAGACTCCTTAAGTCCAAACCTTGACATTTTTTTTTAAGGCAATAGGTTTCCTTTCTTTCTTTCCTCCTTCCTTTCTTTCTTTCCTCCTTCCTTCTTTCTTTCCTTCCTTCCTGTCTGTCTGTCTGTCTTAAATGTATGTATTTATTTCTTATTGTGTGTTTATGATATGCACGCTTAGGAAGGCATGAACTTGCCATGGCCCTCCTGAGTGGTCAAAGGACATCATGGAGTTGATTCTCTCCTTCTATTACATGGGTTGCAGGAATTATCAGGCTTGTGCTGTAAACGCTTTACCTGATGAGCCTCATTCCATTGTCCCTTCCCTCCCCTCCTCTTCCTTCCTTTCTTTTTCTCTCTCTCTTTCTTGCTTTCTTTCTCTTTTTCCTTTTCTAAGTCAGGGTTTCTCTGTGTGGCCCTGGCTGTCCCAGAACTCGTTCAGTAGACCAGGCTGGTCTCAAACTCACAGAGATCCTGTCTCTGCCTCCCAAGAGCTGGGGTTAAAGGCATGAGCCACCTTGTTTGGCTTTCTTTCTTTCTTTCTTTCTTTCTTTCTTTCTTTCTTTCTTTCTTTCTTTCGAATATATGATAGTCAAGTCTACATGCGTGCATGTTTTTGTGAATGGGCACATATGTGTACGGATGTGTGAGCATGTGTTACGTGTGCATGCACAGGGAGGCCAGAGGTTGATGCTGGGCATCTTCCTCCATCACTCTCTACTTTGTTTACTGAGGCTGAACTTAGCAACTGCTTCATCCCCTGAGCCATCTCCGCAGCCTTGATCCTGTTTTTGATTGATTGAGTGTGACTTCCATATATCCTGGGGACCTCACCGGGTTGGATACAGAAGGAGAAATTAAAAAAGAGAGAGAGAGAGAGAAACTGGGTCCTGCCCTGCCATCAAGTCACTCCATTTAGTGAGCAGAGAGATTCTTTAGTTTTTAAACCTGCTTGGGAAGTTGAATTTTTTGTTATTTATGACAACTTCCTGCTAAAGAAACTTGGAACAGGGGCTGGAGAGAGGTTAAGAGCACTGGCTGCCCTTCTAGAGGTTCTGAGTTCAATTCCCAGCAACCACATGGTTGCTCACAACCATCTATAGTGAGATCTGGTGCCCTCTTCTGGTGTACAGGTGTACGTGCAGACAGAACACTATATAAATAATAGAAAGGAAGGAAGGAAGGAAGGAAGGAAGGAAGGAAGGAAGGAAGGAAGGAACTGGGAACAAAAACAGGTTGTCACACACGGCAGGTTCTGCTGTGTGAACCTTACAGAGGAGGTGGGCACAAGAAGGTGAACCCGAGTTGGGAAGTTGGCATTCCCACCCAGCTGGCAGTGAGTGCATTGGCTACCCTACAGCCTGGTGACTGTGGGATTCAAACTTACACCTCCAAAGCTGCCTCTGAGGGCTTGTGGGCAACTTTGGAATTTTGGAGTCGTCAGCCACTTTTTTTTCTGCTCATTGGTAACTGCATGAAGAAACAACAAACAAACAAACAAACATGCTGTCTTTGAACTGGCCTGCGTGGATGGAGAAGGGTTTTGCTAAGAGGGAAGGTGAATGAAGCAGTTCAGCCCCAAAGCCAAATTCACTGCTTCACACCACATTTCTAAGCAGGAGCTGGGAGGTGGGAGACTGACCGTCAAACTGCAAACCGAGGCTCCTCCCAACCCCATCCAGTCAGGCCTTTGTGTAAGAAGGAGAAGTACCCCTTCTCTTGCTACCACTGAGTTGTGGACTATAGTCCAGAGGCCAGGTAGTGGTGCCCTGCCATGGCTTTGACCTGGCATGCTAGAGGCAATCTGTGATCACAAGGGTTAGGAGAGTCAAAGAGTCTAAAGTCTAAACTAAGAGTTATTTTATTACCCCCCCCCCGTGTGTGTGTGTGTGTGTGTGTGTGTGTGTTTGTGTGTGTATGCACATGAGTGCAGATACCTGCAGAGGCCAGAAGAGGGTGTCCGATCCCCTGGAGCTGGAATTAGAGGCCACTGTAAACCACCTGATATGTGGTGCTCAGATCCTCTGCAAGACCAGTGCATATACTCTTTTTTTTTTTAAATTAATTTATTTTTATTTTATGTGCATTAGTATGAAGGTGTTGGATCCCTTGGAACTGGAGTTACAGACAGTTGTGAACTGCCATGTAAGTGCTGAGAATCGAACCCAGGTCCTTTGGAAGAGCAGACAGTGCTCTTAGCCACTGAGCCATCTCCTCAGCCCCGTGTATATACTCTTCACCGGATCTAGTCCAGATTTTGTTCTGGGCACAAAGATCTGGCAGGGTCACTGAGTTGGGTCACTAGTTTATGCAGCCAAGGAAGCAAATTAGGTAAGAAACTGGACACCTAGGAAACCATTAAAACTCCCGCTGCTAGCTCCAGGGAGGGGGCTGCTAGCTCCAGGGAGGGGGCTGCTAGCTCCAGGGAGGGGGCTGCTAGCTCCAGGGAGGGGGCTGCTAGCTCCAGGGAGGGAGGGGGCTGCTAGCTCCAGGGAGGGAGGGGGCTGCTAGCTCCAGGGAGGGGGCTGCTAGCTCCAGGGAGGGGGCTGCTAGCTCCAGGGAGGGGCGTGGCCGTTGAAAGCACACAAAGACCAGACGCTGTACACCACCAGTCCCAGCATCCTTGTGGGAAAATGGGAAGCAGAAATGGGAGAATCAGCTGGAAACTTGTGGGCCGGCAAGCTTGGAGTACACAGTGCGCCGTGGACAGTAAGCGTGCTTCTACCTCAACAAGATGAAAGAAGAGAACTGACTCCTGGAAGTTGTCTCTAACCTCCACAGGTGTGCCATGGCGTTCTTCACAGGCATGTGCGCACACACACACACACACACACACGCATGCACGCACGCACGCGCACGCACACACCTTTTAAAAATACCTGCTGCTGCTGCTGGGACCTGGGTCTGTGCACATGCTCAGCACGTGAGGCCCTGTCCAGTTCCCAGCGCCAGCTCTATGTATCTGGCCAACATCAAGCTGCTGAACCTAGCAGGAAGTGGGATGTGAAGGTGATGTCACTCAACGGAGCCTCTGCAAGGCCCATCTCCCGTGGATCCCTGGAAGACGGGAGACGAGCCAACACCCAGCCAGGAGGGTGTAATACCTTTCCCAGGCTGTCCTGCACACAGCCAAGCTCTCCCCATACCGATAGGAGAGAACTGCTTTCCTGACTCACTGTGGTGAAGCCCGAGGGGGTGGGCCGCAGTGTCCGCTTGACTTGGCCTCTGGAATCCAGCTCCTAGAAGGCTGCTTGGCCTTTGCTCTTGGCTTGCAGCCTTTTTGGGATGGAGAGTAGGAAGCAGGATAAGTAGTAAGCTCCCTCTCCCAGCAGGGAGCCCTTGAAAAATAAGGACAAAATGGGGTCACTGTTTGCTGAACAATGAGGTTTTTCTTGCAAGGCAGGCTCCTCTGGGCCTTTGTCAGAAGGACTTCCTTGAAGGGCAGTTGGGGCTGGAGGACACCCTGTGGGCCTTGGGCTAGGCTGGGGCTTAGAGCTAGGGAGTCGTGTCATGTGGGTGAAGGGACCAGTGTTGAGGTGGTGTTGATTCCATTGATAGAGAAACAGGAGGTGAGCAAGGACAGCGGGAGATGAGTTCGGAGAGGGGCTGGGGCAGGATCAGGTCAAGTTTAGGACAGGGTGAGGTTTGGGGTTGGTTACATACACTGCACATGAGCCTAGATAGTCGACGCGGGGTTTCTGGGTTTGGATTCTCCTTCCTGTCTGAGCGGCCTCAGACAGCCTTCTCTTCCCTCCCTTGGACAACTGCTGCAGTCCGCCCCTCTTCAGCACAGCTGGATCTGCTCAGGCTTTGTACCCTTATCTTCGTCACCATGAAATCTCCTCGTTTATAATACGTGTGGTCTTCTGTAAGCAGGCTGCTAAGGCTGTCTGGCACCCTTGTGCCGTTTGCTTGTGTCCACACTTCCTGGAGCAGTGTTGATGACATAGTAGGCGCCCAATACACCGTTGTGGGATGCATGGAGTTGCTGGCTGGTCCTAGCAGAGCGGAGTGCTTCCTTATTAGAAAAGGGAATGGAGCTAGCGAGGCAGCTCAGTTAGGAGAGTGCTCACCAAACAAGCACAAGGCCCCGGGTTCTATCCCCAGTGCTTCACAAACTGAGCAAGCCGGCCCATGCCTCGACTCCCAGCACTCGGGCCTTAGAGGCAATAGATTCAGGAGTTTAAGATCATCCTCCGTGGGGCTGGGGATATAGCCCAGATAGCAGAGGACTCACATAGCCTACATGAAGCCTTGGGTTCAGTCACTAGGACTACATACACCAGATGTGATGGCACACATCTGCAATCCCAGCATGCAGGAAGTGGAGGCAGAAGGATTATCCTTGACTGCATGTCAGTTTGAGGCCATCCTGGGCAACATGAGACCAGCCCCCCTCTTTTTTTTTCTTTTTTGTCACTCTGTAGTCCAGGCTGGCCTCAAACTCACATTACCCTGCCAGCCTCTGCCTCCCGAGGGCTGGGATTAAAGGTCTGTGCCACCACAGCCCGTTGAGAGGCCCTCTTAAAAAGGGCTAGGGAGAACAGCAACAGAGAGGCTGTCTCCATGGAGTGAGTTTTACTGTGAAGTAAGCTTTGCATCTGGTTGACACACAAATTGCACGAACGAAGTGTCCCTCAAATGACAGCTCACAATGGACTTTGCTTCCCCCGGCTGTGAATCCCCTACTCTGTAGGGCTGCTGTGAGGAAACAGTGAGTCATTACGTGGGGTCACGAACCCATAAAGCAGGCCCCTCCTTCTAAATCTCCAAGTTCACTTTTAGACTCAGCTGGAGGCAGGGCCAGAGGGAACCCTAGGAGTCAAAGAGCTGTAGCTTTAGTTAGGCCAAGGCCTGTAAAGGAAATAATCACACCTTTAGATATCCGTCAGATTTCGGACAATCTTTCCTACCCCCAGGGGCCACATTGTCTCCTCCATCCCTTCCTCGTCCCTGCTCGCTGAGGTTCCTACTCCATGCTTCTGGAATCCTGGCTCTCACTTGATTTTTTATTTATTTATTTATTTATTTATTTATTTATTTAGGCATGGTCTCTCTCTGTGGCTGTTTGACCTTGGTCTTATTATCCTCCTGCCTCGGTCTTCTGAATACTAGGATTACAGGTGTTTGGATCAAAACCAGCTGTGACTCTGTGAAACTTGGGCCTTATTTCAGGCAGGGAGCTCATGGCATGGAGCTAATATAGACAAAGTGAATGAATAGTTCTCAGGCAAGGGAGCTTGGAGGTCAAATGGTACAGTTTGCCCATTTCTTTCAAGCAGAACTCGTACTCTGGAGACCACGTATGAAAGATGCTGACAGAGCTTTTTAAGGAGCCTCTTCTACCAGCTGAGCAGGCAGACCCAGGACCCTGGAATCTGGGCTGCATTTACAAATTTTCTGGACCAAACAGATAGAAGGAATACGAATCCCAACAGATATCTTCTTAGCCCACCAGGCAGGCAGGGCAGAGCCAGGGGCTCAGGCTCCTGATGTGAAAGCCTGGCCTCCTCCTGCTTTTCAAGCGGCATCAAAAGTGGTACCCAGAGAGCAGGGAAGCAAGGGTTGCTGGGAGGCACCGTCTCAGATGATTGTTTTGTTCTGTGCTGAATCTCGGACCCACGTAGGCTGAATCTCATACAGGCACAGAGGTAAGTGCTATACCACTGAACTATGCTCCTTGACTGAATTCTTGAGGGACAGAGGCCAGCAAGAGGGAAAGTGTGTGAGGGAGGAAGGTGGCAGGGCTGGACAAGCAGCCACTCTCCCTTGGAGAATGCTTGAGATTCTCCACCGGGACACAATGGTCTCAAAGCAGCCATGAGCCCAGCCAGAAGTGCTCACTCCCTCTGGACATCACTGGGGGCCCATGGTAATGAGCCAGAGCACACCTCCCACTCCCACCCCTTCAGCTTCTCAGCTCTGCCCTTGTTGGGAAGGAAGACCTTCTGTGCCTGGGTTGGCCCTTGGCACACAGATGCTGATACTATCTCAAGCCTTGTGTAGCCTTGAGCCTTCTTTGTTGTTAGTGAGCAACAGCCGCGCACTGTGCTCTGGGCTCAGCGCCGTCTTCACTCTCAGCTTCTTACAGCTTCTTACAGACAAGCTTTGGACATGTCCAAAGCTTCACTTTTGTCGTCGCGACCTCACTACAAATACATAAATGAGTATTTACCCAATACTTGGACTCACTTTGCAAAAACATAAACTTACTTCTTAAGGGAAATTTCATAGCACTACTGTAAATAAACAGCATTAATTATTAAAATACAAGAAGAAATGAAAACAAACCCAGACATTCTTGGGGTTTGGCACCCGGCTCCAGTCCTGGCCCTGAATTCACCGATGAGTCACATGCACTCTCTGGGCCTTGATTTTCCTCCTGTACAATGGGCTCAATAGAGAAGGTTCCTGAGCCTAAGACAGGCTCAGGCTGGGCTTGGTCAATGCTGGGGTGTAGGTGCTGAGGAAGAAAGGGAAACCTGTGAGCCTTGCTTTCAGATCTCTGGGTGTTGGGGATTAAAGGCAGGAACAGTTATTGGCAGCCTCCATTGCCGGTAAGGAGACCCTCCTCTTAGGAGGAAATGAGGAGGCATTCAAACGGGCCTCCAGGAGCTTTCGGCAGGAAAAGGATCAGAACTTTAAACTCAGTCTGGCTCTCACGGGAAGGGAGGTGGTGGTCCCTGGGGGACGGGGTGAGGCCCGCAGGCACCCAGCGGCTGCCTTTCCTCTCCCATTGATCTAGAATTTGTTTCCTATTCATTTTCCAAACCCGGTCTCTTATGATTCCTCCCCCCTCCACACACACAAAGGCAAGGGAAACCGGGGGAGAGTGTCTGCCTGTTACAGAGCACTGGCCAGCCCCCGAGGTCACCAGAGCAGTATTATCGGCCTGGACAGTCTGGCTCCGCTGCCTGGGAAGTGGTCTGCCCCGGGCAGGTCCTGGGGCCTCTGGCTGGGACAGACAGAAAGTTCTGAGTCCCTGTGTCTCAAGACAATAGGAAGGGCCCTGCTTGAGGGGTCTCTCTCTGCTTTCTCCTACCTGAGCTAAGGGCAAAAAAAAAGGAAAGTGGGTAGAAAAAGGGTAGGGGTGTGAAGCTAGGAGGACATGGAGGTAAAGACAGAGAGACACATGGAGACTTAAGGGAAGCCAAATGGGTACACAGACTCCCAGATAGACGCACAGGGACAGGCGCAGGAAGATAGTCATCCAGGGACAAAGACTCCTACTGAGAAATCAAAGATAAAGGCGGCAGCCGGCTGCTCCATGAGGCCAGGATCAGCGATAGGGAGAGAGAGAGAGAGGGAGGGAGGGAAAGAGGAAGAGAGAGAGAGAGAGAGAGAGGAGAGTGGAAGAGGGAGAGAGGAGAAAGAGAGAGAGAAGAAAGAGAGAGAAAGAGAGAGAGAGAGAGAGAGAGAGAGGCAAGGCTGGCCACCCTGCCTGCCTACAGCAGCCCCGCGGGCCGGGTCGAGCGCCGCGTTCCCGGCAGGGGGCGCCCTGGCAATGCAGAGGCACCGGCCTGGGACTTCGCGGCGCGGGCCGGGGGCGGGGCGGCCGGGGGCGGGGAGGCCGGCGGGTGCTCGGGCCCGGCCGCCTTCATAAGCTGGCGGGGGAGGTGGCCGCCAGAGTCCGCTCCCGCCACTGCGCTCCCCAAGGCCGCCGCTCGCGCGCCGGGACCGACCCTCCCCACCGGTGCCTGCAGGTAAGGAAAGCGTGCCGCGCTCGCGGCTGGCCGGACTCCCGCGCGCGCGCTCCGCTGGCCCCGCAGGGACTGTCCCAGCCTCGGTGCGGGGACATATGGAAGGTTAGGCGCCCCGGGACCCACGACCACTCGCCCCGCTCCGGCCCTCCGCGCGCATCTCTCGGGGCCTGGCTGGATGATGGACGTGGCGCCCGCGGAGCCGCTACCCAGGACCTCACCCTCGAGGCTAAGCACCTGCTCTCGGTGCCCACGCGGCGCCGTAGCCACAGCTGCGCCCTTCGTGGTTCCAAGCCACTCTGTTCCTTCGGTGTCCAAAGTAGTTAGGGAGCAGCTTGGGAGACACGTGCTGGGATCCTTGGCGGGAGAGATTGGAGACCGCGTGCTAGTATCTGTCTGGGAGTGGGGGAGCCCAGGAAACGGAAGGAGCCTGCAACCGGCTCCGGCCTGCCTGCGGGTTTGAGAGCGGGGCTGCTGCCATACCCAGCCTGGGTAAGAAAGGGTTAAAGGCACAGTCACAGCGGCGGCAAGGACCCGAGGCGGAGGAAAACCTCATTCTCACCCCACATTGTCCATGGTAATCTTTTTCAACCTGTGATGAGTCTGGAGGAGGAGGCATTGCAAAGGACCCGGGTGTGCCTGTGAATCCCTGATTTAAAAAGAGAGGGTTGGCGTGATGACGCTGGCAGTCTGGAAGCTGAGGATCGCTGGGTTCGAGGCCGCCCTGGCTACCTAGGGAGACGGTATCTCAAAATCATACGTGCATACATAAATAGATACATACATACACACATACATGTCCGTGATGGCCCCATCTCTGTGTTAGGACCACAGTGAACCAAAAGACCCAGCAGGCCAGAATGGTGGGTGCCTTCAGTCCGCCCAGACTTACCCGGCATGGCCTTTGTTCTAAGCACAGTAAACAGCGAAGTCCCCCTCCTGAGGTAACACTGGCATAACAATTTTTTCAGTCTCTGAAAGTTCCAGAGTCACAAAGCAGAATGAAAATGAAGTAATTCCCAAAGAAAGGGCCAAAGATGTAACGCGTTCTGTCACGGCGAGCAGCCTGCATGTACTTGGTGGGGTACCTAGCTGTGTGACCAGGGCACAGCCCTGGCCTCCCGCTGTGGCTCGAGTTCTCTGTGGGGTTGTACAGGAGGTCGTGGGTCTGTAGAACCTCCAGGTAGGGAGGACTCTCTGAGTGCTCCCAGGTGTTAGGCAGGTTCGCGTGCTTTAGAATGGTGCATGCCTGTGATCCCAACACTCAGGGAGGCAGAGGCAGGCGGATCTCTGTGAGTTCAAGGCCAGCCTGGTCTACAGCGTGAGTTCAGGAGAGCCAAGGCTACACAGAGAAACCCTGTCTTGAGGAGAAGAAGAAGAAGAAGAAGAAGAAGAAGAAGAAGAAGAAGAAGAAGAAGAAGAAAGCAGCTGCTGTTCCCAGCTCCAAACCCCACAGCAGCTGCCTCAGAGCCTGCATACTGAGTTATGTGATTGCCTCTGAACCCTGCGAGCCTGTCAGCCACCTTTGCCCAGGCTCTGCTCATTCCCTGATGGGCTGTGCCATGAGGGAGTACACTGCCCTCCTTATTGTTACTCAGATGCTGCCTTTTCCCTCCTGAAGAAGGACACATCCCTTCCCTCCTGGACACATCCTGGGAAGGGAGCCTGGAGCTCTGGGCTGGGAACAGCCCTGGAATCTTTCGCCCATCACCAGGCCCTATCCTGTTCTATCCTGCAAAGATAGGAGATGTCATCCTTCCCTGCATGTGAAGAAATTTCTTGAAAGGACAGTGACTTGCCCTGGGGACATACAGAAGCCACCTGGGCATCCAGGGCTGGGCTCAAGGACCTACAATTTCAGGTTCCGTGATCTTCCTGCCATACCATCTGTGGGCTTCAGGCTTCCGGGGAAGGGTCGATGGGGTGAGAAGGCAGAATCCATGGGGGTGGGGGGTTGAAACTCTCAGCATGAAGTCTATCTGACTGGGCTTCTTAACACAAAACCCTGGAGCTTGAGAAGAGCCTGTGGGAAGTGGAGTTAGCGGGGCTGAGAACTGGTGCTCAGAGTTCTCCACGTGGCCACAGGAATGCTGACTGAGCTCCCCAGCACAACAGCCCCATCGTCATTGGCACACCAGGGCTGGGCTGTGTGGTATCTTTGTTATTTTGGCTTTTTTTTCTCTGCTTCTTTTTTTGGAGCTGTTCTAACCTTCAGAATACAGTGGGAGGCAGTAGGTTGAAAATTCATTATCTGTGCTGCTGGGCGACCCTGGACAAGCCTCTTTCCTCCCAAACCCTCAGTTTCCTCATCTGTGACGTGGAGTAAACATGGGTACCAATTGCTGAGGGCCATAGGTTTGACCTATATGGATTGTAAAAGAGTCAGTGCCTTAAGCCAAACTGTGGTGGCGCCTGCTTTAATCTCAGCATTTGGGAGGCAGAGGCTGGTAGATCTTTGCGTTTGAGGCCAGCCTGGTCTACAGAGTGAGTTTCAGGGCAGAGACAAGGCTACACAGAGAAACCCTGTCTCAGTGCCTCCCCCCACCCCCATAACGATCCTCGGCTGTGTGACTTGGAACAAATTGCTTTCCCTCTCTGAGTGTGGCATCAAGGTGGGCATCATTATTGATGTTCCATGTCCAAAGAACACTCCAAAGCGCCCTCTATATTTATCTGCCGTCTCATGGCCCCTCCTCCAACATTTTGTAATTGCTCCCAGAAAAAGCCCATGCTTAAAGTTTTCCATGCTGCAAAACCCCAGCCTTGCTGTGGCATGAAATCAATTGTTTGCATTTGATTTAACTTCTCAAATGAAGGGGTAAAATTTAAGATGAGGGTAGGGGCTGGGTGGGGGGAGATGAAGTTAAAGCAGATGTGTTTTTGTTTAACTGTAGGATGGTGGTTAAACGCCCCCCCCCCCCATGTTATTACCATGGTCCCTTTTGAATTCCAGTAACCAAGAGTCGGGTTTCTCTAAAAACTGTGGTGTTCTTTCCTGGCTGGTGTGGACTTGCCCGCCCAGTATTATTATTATTATTGCTTTATAGTCGTCGGAGGCCGCAAAGTGCTGGCTGTAGGGAAGACCTCAGAGATGCCTAGAATTGTAGGCCAGCCAGGCCTTCAGACGCTGGCTATGCCTGTTGGTAGTGTTGAGGCCCAGGGAGGGAAGGAGGCTTTCCCAGGGGCACACAGCTGCTTAGGCGCAGCCTCCTGACTCTTCGGATTTTTCAAAGTTGATCACCTCCAATACCATGTCCCTCTTGGACTCGGTGTGTTACTTCCACGGTGTGTCCTTAATTTACTTTTATTTATTTACGTATTTATTTGAAGCAGGGTCTCATGTAGCCCAGGCTGGCCTTGAAACTTCCTCTGTAGCAGAGGATGGCCTTGAACTTTCCTGATCCTCCTGCCTCTGCCGCCCGAGTTCTGGGATTACAGGTGTGCACCTCCAGGCATGGCTCCTGTGCTGGGCCTAGAACTGGGGGCTTCCTGCACCCTGGACAAGCACTCTACTGACTGAGCCACAGTTACCTTTGTTTGGAAAGCTGTAACCACTGGAGGGAGGGTGAAGTGTGAGGTGGGAGAGATCTGTGCTGATAAACCATCTGGGAGGCCTTGGACAAGTCACCTCTCCGGCCTCACTTTCCCCATCTGTAAACCAAGATGTCTAAAGAGGGGGGAGGATGGGATTTTCTTAAACTTGCAATGGATCTCACAGAGGTCCCTGACATCTGGCCTGCTGTGTCCTGGGAGGTTGGCGGTCAGGAGACTTGGCCCATACACTGAGTTAAAAGCTTCAATTTAGTTGCTGGTGATGTTAAACCCGGGTGGTTTCGTTTTACATAAAAACACTGGTTTCTGCCTTCTCTGGAAAGATCAGAAGATGTAGGCTCTACAGGGCCACACCCCAGCCTGGCCACAAAGGCCAGAGCTGAGTGGCAGCTGCTCCAGCCATTTAACTGCAGACCCTGAGGTCCTCCTGTCCTCCAGACCTTGCCTCACCAAGGCGACCAGCTGCCTCTGAGGTTGTAGTGTAGGGGCAGAGTTAGAGAGGCATCCTATTTGAATGACTATGGGTGGCTGGGGCCAGCCTGCAGGGGCTGGGGCGGGGCCGTGGATACATTCCCAACTGGTCCGGTTCTATGGCCTAGATACTTTTCTGAAAGAAGCTCGGCTCCTGGCCGTGAGCGGCACAGAAAGGGGCTCCTGGTGGTATTTGTCACCTCAAATCGTCTCTGTTTCATATAACCTTGCTCACAGCTCTCTTTATCCCTTTGCTAGCACCAACAAGTCTTTGATGACAGGTGGATGGCAAAGTGGCCTCAGTTGGAGTCTCAGGATCGCTGTGTGAGCTAGAGGGCAGCATGGAGGCCTTGGGGCCTGGTGGATTAATATGGGGTTCTTGGGGTATACCCAGGCACGAGATTCTAGGCCTGCATGAATAAGCTGTTGCGGGGACACACAGTGAACTGGGAGGTGTTAGTATTTATATGAAAATGCCATGTATACAACTTATCTTACATGAAAGAGGTTTATTGAATGGAGATGGAGAGAGAGAGAGGGAAGGGGAGAGAGACAGGGAGAAAAAGAGAGACAGAGACATGGTGGGAGAGGGGGTACCCCAAAAGAGAGAGGGAAGAGCAGGAGAGGAGGAGAGAGCGAGAGCAAGAGGGGGGAGGGGAGTGGCGGACCGGTCACTATGTACCCAGGCCAGATGATGTCATAGGTCACAGATACTGACATAGGACCTTGTCAGGACCTGAAAGTTCCCTAAGGAAAGGCCAGTCGAATTGCCTGCACAGCACAACGGGGGGGGGGGGGCACCTCAATTCTTTAAGTGATGTCAGGTCCCTGCTCCTTGCACTTGCAGAGGTTGACACACGCCTTTGTGTGTAACACCATGCTTTGATCCACCCTGAGCTCCCATCATGCACTACTCCATTCTCCCCTCTGGCTGCTGCTGAGGTTCAGGTGTTGTGAGCTCTGGGCAGAGCCCCAACCCAGCTGTGGAGACCCTGCTGTGTGTGTGTGTGTGTGTGTGTGTGTGTCCCATCTCTCACACACTGGCAACCCACAAATTTGCTATTGTTCTGGTTTGGTTTTTTGACACTAGGCTGGCCTCACACTTTTGGCAGTCCTGCCTCAGCCTGCCAAATACTGTAATTACACCAGCCTCACCTGGTCTTATGTCTGAGCCTTGTCTTCACCCTCTGGGATGTCTGGGTGGAAGAGTGAGGTGCTGTCACTCAATGGGCTGCTGGGCAGACCTCTGCCAGCATTTTCATGGACCTTTAGATATCTTCAAGGGCCAGGGCGAATTGGTTTTATTTGGAAAACCCTAAGTGCGACATTTATAAAGATCTGCCCGGTAGGTTTATTTTACTTTATTATTTTGCAGGACAGGGAAAAGGACCCAGAACCTTATTCAGGCTAGGCCTGCCCCAGCTGCTGAGTTCCACCCTGGCAGCAGGTTCCTTTGTCAGCGACACAGCAGGCATCCTTAGGTGAGACTCTTTCCCTTGGAATCTCTTCAGCCACTTGGCTGCGGCTCTGCAGGCCAAGCTCATCTCCTCCCTCCCTACCCCAGCATGACTTACCTGACTTTGGTGCCAAGTCAAGGCTCTGTCAGTGCCTCAAGAGTCCGGCTCCCTTTCCCCAACGCCTTCCTTCTAGGCATGCCCATTGCCGCATCACCTGTTTCCTCCAGTCTCCACCAGGCGGGGGGGGGGGGGTGTCTCAGTCGGTAGAACGCTTGACTAAGATGCTGGAAGGCCATCCTCAATGCTGTGTAAACTGTGCGTGGCAGCATGTTGAGGCCAGCACGCACAAGGTCAGGGTTCCCTTAGCTATTTTGAGGCTAACCTGGGTTACATTAAAAGAAAGAAAGAAAGAAAGAAAGAAAAGGGCCTGAGGTAGGCCGATAATCCCAGTTAAATTTGGAGCTGAGGCAGGAGGATAGTAAGTTCAAAACCTGCCTGGACAGTAGGTGAGTGGCTGTGTTAGAGTGCTGGAGCTTATCTCAGTGAGAGAGAGAGAGAGGGGTTTTCCTTAGCATATGTGAGTCCCTGGATTCAGTCCCCAGGAACACACACTCCCTCCTTCCCCTAGTCCCTAACTGCTGATGACTCCGGGGCACCTCATTTGGTCCTGTGACAGCCTTAGAGATGGGTAGTGAGGCACAAATTGGGAAATGGAAAACAGACATCTCTCCTTGTCACTGCAATCTACGCATTCAAGCTGGTTGGCTCTCTGAGCCACAGTGGCCTAAGTCACCTTGCTGGAAGAGTCGGTTCTTTCTTTATGCTGAAATAATGAAGTTTGGTACCTCAGTGCCTGGCCAGTGTGGCTGGGCTATCAAGCGCCCCTTTTTGCAGCCTGTTCAAGCCCTTATCTTCCAGACCATATATCTTTTGCAAAGAATATTATTTAGTGTTTTTGACCCATCCTTATACCTAATTGTAAGGGCTTATTCTGGGCCAGAAGCTGGGCTAATTACCTTACCTATCTTCATTGTATTTAACTTGCCGTTTTGTCTCAGAGACAAATCTGAAAATCAAGGTTACAAAGTGTCTGTACCACGTGTTTAGGTTTCACACTTACTCAGATTAGGAAACTGACTGGAGTTTTTAATGTTTAGATGCAAATCTGCAGGGGACTTACCTGTCCGCACTATTTTCGGTTGAGCCATCTGTCCCTGGGGTTTGCAACACAGGGTTGGGGTCCCCAAAGGGAGGGAACCCAGCACCACCCAGACTTAGGTCTGCAGCCGCATCTGTTCTGCCAGACAAATGATTTCAGCCTGGTCACATCCCTTCCGGGTCCAGAAGGCCAGTGCAGTCTTAAGAGGAATCATCATCCTTAGCACCCAGAGGGCACGGATTTGAATCCTTGCTGAGTAGCCTTGTTTTTGTCCTGGTGTCTCTGGCTTCTAGCATGTTTCCTGAAGACCATCATTCATGCAAATGAAACAGGGTCTTAGGGCTCTCCGAGTCCCTTGGTGACACAAAGCTGACACTCCCCTACCCTGTACCTGTCTCAGACATCATTAATCAGCCGATGGTCTTTTTCCTGCTGAGGTTCCTTGAACCACACCGTGGTACTCCAGACAGCCGTGAGTCACACAGGAGGAAAGACCAGCCCAGAACCAGATTAACTTAGCAATGTCCTGAGCCGGGAATGGGAAACAGGGCAGGTCCAGGTGGGGCAGGTCCAGGTGGCGCCGGCCCAGGTGGCGCCGGCCCAGTGTCATGGTGCTTCTTGGTCAGAGTGCAGGAAGGATTCCATGGCAGACTGTGCCCAAATTGGCTTTTGGTGTGGTGGAAGACCTTTCATGGGGCCACGGTGGGTCCCCACATTTAGCCTAAAGAGGGATTCGGGTTTGTGGGCCTGGTAACTCTCCCGGCTTAGGTAAGAGGGGTAACGGAGGGGCTGTTTCAGGCTTTCCTGGAAAGAGTTGAAGGTTCCCTTCCCCTCCCGAATAATAGCAACAAAAGTAACAAGAATAGTAACAGAGAGGATCACCTACTGCGTGTCTCATTCTCTGCTAGCCTTGTATACATCCGTGCTCCTAATTATTAGAAGAGCCCCGCACTCTAGCCAAAAAAGTGTGTAGCTACATCCCAGTCAGTCCTGGGACAGCCACGCTCTATGCTAGCACTTCCTGGGTCACCAGTGTCACTACTGAGGTGACATTCTTTGTAAGCAGAGGGGAGTGAGTTCTACCGTTGGTGGAGCTGGGAGCAGAACCCAAGGCCTCACCACATTCTAAGCATGTGCTCCATCTCAAAGTTACACCTCAGTCCAGGCCCCTCCCCGGACTCACAAGGAGACCCCTGCAAATGAGGAATTGAGGCTTAAGAGAGGGAGTATGGTGGGCCAGGGGTCACATAGGGAGTGTCCTGCTTGTCCTTTGAGTCTGGGGTTGGGTAGGGGTTCAGGAGGGTTAATTGAACAGGAGTGGGGTTGGGCCTGCCCAGTTGTCTGTATGGACGCATCCCAGGTTTATTTCAGTCTACCGTACAACATGGATTTGCCACTTTAACACCCTTAGGCTCAGTTTCCTATCTCTTACCATATTTTAAAGACATTTCTTCTTCTTCTTTTTTTTTTTTTTTTTTTGGTTTGTTTGCATTTGAGACAGTGTCTCACTGTGTAGATCAGTGGACTGACGAGATCCGCTTGCCTCTGCCTCTGGAGAACCGCCATTAAAGGTGTGGCACTATCCTGGTTATTAAAGCCATTTCTTATTTATGCGCTCTGAGCACCTTACAGGCTATGTCCAGGCTGCAGCCCACACGCTGCTGTGGCACACGGCTTAGGACAGCTAAGAAAGTGGCCCAAAATTAAGGAATTTTTTGCAATTAAAAGAAAAAAGTAATTGGACTGGGCATGGTGCCTCACGCCTTTAATCTCAGCCCTCAGGAGGCAGAGGCAGGCACATCTCTGTGATGTTGAGGCCAGCCTGGTCTACAAAGTGAGTCCAGGACATCCAGACCTCTGTTACACAAGAGAAACCCTGCCTTGAAAACCTAAGTAAATAAATAGTTAGTTGTGTGGCTTTCAAATGTGAACTTTTTGGATGGCAGTGTCTTGTCTCACTGTCAAAAGGTTGGCCGTGCCTAAAAGTAATGTCTTCATTTAGCAAGAGGGAAAACTGAGGCTCAGAGAGGCAAGGCAGCTTGCTGGAGGTCAGATTGATGACAAAAACCACTCTCAAATTTAAGTCAGGAGCCCAACCAAAGGCCTTCCCAGGTGAGTTCAAATTTAAGTCAGGAGCCCAACCAAAGGCCTTCCCAGGTGAGTTCACCAGCTCTTTTAGCTCTGTCCTTCCCTGTCTAGCCTCCCTGCCTGGTGCCTTCAGGCCTGTGGTCCCTCTAATATCAGGCTGTCTTCTAGACCTCGGTCAGCGATCTTGAGCCTGATGGGTAAGATCTGACCTCATACAGGTGCCTGGCTGAGATTGTGAGCTTCAGGAAGGCAGGACCTCACAGAAAGTACCAATGAGACCCCGCCCCGCCCCGCCCTGCCCCCCCACCCCCACCCCTCTCAGCCACCTTTCCGCGCACTTCCATAGCCCTCCACCTGTGGCCTGAGGACCTGTGAGGCTTACAATTATCACCCGAGCCACTCCTGGCCTCAAACAGCCACCCTTCCCCTCACTTCACAGCGGTCCTGTTTGCTCCATCCATGACATAGGCTCTCCATAGCCTCGGCGGTCCTGTTTGCTCCATCCATGACATAGGCTCTCCATAGCCTCGGCGTGTCCATTGGAATGTAGAGGCGGGAAGAGAGAGGAGAGTTCAGGCAAGCCTGGGAGACAGAGCAAAACCCTGGTTTGCTAAACCAAAAATAGATAGATAGATAGATAGATAGATAGATAGATAGATAGACAGACAGATAGTAGTTCTAGGGATCATTTGCTGAACCCACCTGTACCTGCTCCCTGGGGCATGGTAGGCACTTCATACATACTTGTCAAATATTGAATTTTTAAGTGCCCTGTGTGGCTTCTGGGTCTCAGTTCCCATGAAATGATGAACTCCACCATAGGCCTGGAGAGGAGCAATTGGTCATACATCGGAGTATGCTCACTTAAGCTACAGTGCATCTTAAGCCCAGCTTTGCCCTAAGCCCATCACAGATATTTATCATTTGCTTCTTGCAACCCAGGCTCAGAGAGCTTGGGGACATCTCCTCCAGGTCAGACAGGTGCCACCGAGAACAGAGTCTGACCATCCCTAAGTCCACGTGTGCTCTGGGAGCACCCTACAGGAGCCCCGCCCCACTCCGCCCCCCTTAACTCAGAGCCCCGCCCCAGACTCAAGAGGTCAAGTATGAGAGCATGAAGGTTCGAGGTGAGCACTCTTGCTGCCCCGGATGGTGAAACTTCTCCAAGAAAACACACCCTGCCCAGTGCGGAGCACATGCTAGATCTTGTGACCATCGTCAGAGGAACAGGGAGCAGCGGTGCCCGGGGTAGAAGCTGGCGGGGGGGACCATCCACAAACCAGGAACACTGTCAGAAAGAGGAAGGGCCTCACTCACTGTCAGAGCCGCTGTGACCTGGGGTAGGTGCAGTGTCTTAGTGACCCCTCCTTGCCTCTTTCGGGGGAGGGGGATCCTGCTGTCACTATTTCTGCTCTCACATGGGGACCTGGCCGGGAAATGGTGAATGACCGGTAGGTCTGAGTGTGCACTCCAGCTGTTAGGCTGTGGCATCTGTCTGGAGGATTCTGGAAGCTTCCAGCTGGCTTCCAGGCACCTCACTGGGCGGGCCCCAGACAGGCAGGTCGGTGTAAGAGCATAGCCAGAGCCCTGTGTAATGCATGGGGGAAAAGCAGTATCCTCACTTCCTTGAGGCCTCTCGCTTATTTTCCTGGAGGCTGGGTCCAGAGAGAAGGCGACTGACCCGTCACTTCACCCCATCTGGGGCAAACCCAGCACGTCAGCTTCTGGCTGGCACCACCCAGAGCTGACCATGCCCCGACTGCCATCTCTCTAAGCTTGGGAAGGAAGGTCTCACTCTCACAGTTTCAAGGTGGGTGGGAGCCATGGTGTGTGTCACACAGAAACAGGAACCCTGATGCCAGGGTGACAGCTGCCTAATGGCGGTGCTGGGATTCGAACCCAGGGCCTGGTCTTTTTCTGCTTGTTTCCTGGGTTAGTTTGTAAAAGTCTGGGCTTGACTTTGGGGAAGAGATGCTCTGTCTCCCTTGGGAATATTTGGGGCTGAGCTCCCAACCTGGTTCTCCTTAATCTGCTTACTAGTGTTGTGACTGCTGAGGGCTGTCATTTACTAAAGCCCCAGACAGTGCAGGCTGCTAAGACGCCTTGTTACCTGTCCTTTCTCATTAGCATCAAATGCCTCCAAGAGGTAGGTTCTGGAATCCCTTTCCTCAAAGGTGACGGTGCACAGAGGAAGGGAAGAGATACGTCCAAGGTCATGCAGCTGAAACGTTAACCTAAAATTGAACGCCAGCAGACTGGCTCTGGATTCCGGGCCAGGCTCGCTCAGAGCCTCTGGAGAAATCTTTGTGGGCTGGATGCCTGAACGCTGGAACCTGTTGCTTCTTCTGGAGCCAGACTTAGGGGGGACAGGAGTTGAGCAAGCAGCGAGATTAGACTACATAACACTCCAGGGGGTCACTGAGCCACCCCAGGCCCCGAGCTGACAGGAAGCGTTTACCTGCACCCTGGGATGCCTGCTGGGGAGGGTGGAGGCCCTGTAGGGCAATCCTGGTGTCTCCGGGTCAGGGGGAGGCCACTGCAAGCCCAGGAGTCTGGGTGGCGGTACTGGCCAAGCCTCCAGCCGGGGCTCTGGCCTTGGGCCTGATTCTGCAGAGATTCTGTCTCTTGCTTCCAGAGTCCTCTGGGCTGGGGGAATCTCCCTGCAGTGACTTATGCAAGAGTTTTGCTCTCCAATTTCCTCCTCCTCCGCCATGGGCTCCCAGGCTGTGCCGGGCTGGCTGCCCTGCTTCCCTGTGGGGGGAAGTGCTGCCTTTCCCCTGGGCAGCTACCCCATCGGAATAATCAAGTGCTTCCCCATGGCCCTTGGCCAAGCAGTGCTCACAGAGCAGACCTCTGCCAGCCTCCGGGTCCTGTGGCACATTCCAGCTGCCCAGGGTAGACTCCAGGGAAAATGCCCATTCCAGGGGCGGTGGCAGCCTAGCCCACATGCCGCCTGGCACAGAGGCAGCCCTGCTAGGTAGGGCTTTGTTCCTCTCAGCCTGGAGTGGCTCCAGCAAGGCACCCATGTCCCAAGAAATTCCTGCTGGAGTGGCATTTCAGCGGCCTCTCAGTGGTGCCAGTGTTCTGGTCCCTGTGAATGCAGAGAAGAGTTGGGGAGTAGGGAGGGTAGACAGCCTTCATTTAGCCATTCAACAAACATATAGTTTTATGTTACTTATTTATTTTTAAATTTTGTTGTATTGTTTGATATCTGTGGGTGTTTTTGCCTGCACATGACTCTGTGCACCACTTGTAGGGCCGGTGCCCCGAGAGGCCAGAAGCGGGTGCTAGATTCCCCTGGAACTGGAATTACAGATGGTTGTGGGCACTACGTGGATGCTGGGAACTGAACCTGGATCCTCTTCAAGAACAGCCAGTGCTCTCAACCAATGAGCCGTCTCTCCAGCCCCTACTTTTATCTTTTGAGACAGGCTCTCTAACATAGACTGGCCTCAAACTCATGATGTAGCTGACTGTGACCTTTTCCTCCTGATCCTCCTGCCTCGGCTTCCCCAGTCCTGGGCTCACAGTTGTGTATCTGGTGTATGCGGTGTTCCAGATGGGCTTCGGGGCCTTGTGCATTCTAGCCAAAGTGCTCCTCAGCCTCTCCACAGATTTTTCTTTAGCCCACTGCCTACAAGGCCTTGGGGTAGTATGTTCGTTCTCAAGTTGGAGGGGTTGACCAGGTTCAGCAACCTACACAAAACCAGTGCTTCTGGTGGAGGAAGTACAAGAAAGGCCACATAACCAACCGTTTGTGGCAGCATGGACAGAAATGACCCCCAGGGTAGGTGGCTCTTATCCTATAGACAAGTCTGGTTCAGGAGTCACAGTAGTGCTTGGCTCTCTGCCTGAGCTCTGTCTCCTGGGAAAAGACAGCAGAAGTTAACTGTTTCTTTCCAATAGGAGCAGGGAAGACCAGGAACAGGCTTATGAAAGATTAAAGGACTCCCTGGGCTGCCAACTCTGGAACTGGGGTAAGGGTAAGGGGACTCTGGAGGTGGTGGCCTTTGAACTGGAGGGTGAGAGAGGAGCCCCACAAAGAGTGTTCTAGGAAGTCAAGGGCAAACCCTAAACCATAAGAAGAGAATAAACCAGGCACAGTGACACAGACCTATAATCCCAGCATTGCGAGGCCAGAAGGTCGGACATTCAAGGTCATCTTCACCTATATAGTAAGTTGGAGGCCAATTTCGGTTACATGAGACCCTACCTCAAAAACAATTCAGAAATAGAACAAAGCAAAAGTAAGGGGTAAAAGGTTAAGGGAAGAGAAATTGGCACAGAAGTCAGAGGGATGGAGCTAGGGGTGATGTCAGAAAGATGGGGAGGACCTGGGACATGTGGCCTTTGACCCAGATGGATGGTGAATGGACAGGACCTGCCAGGCCACTGTGGAGGTGGGAGGTCTCTTGTTTGTTGGTGGCCCCTTAACAACAGCTGGAAATTGAACTCAGGACCTCTGGAAGAGCAGACAGTGCTCTTAACCTGTGAGCTACCTCTCCAGCCCGAGCAGCATTTCTTACGTCTGCCTGGCATGGTGCACATGCTTGCTGAGGGTCTCGTTACTGTGTTTTATAGACTGGTATCTATCTATTTATGGTTAATGGCCAACCTGTCTCCAAGCGCTCTTATCACTGCTCCGTAACTGAGTTGCTTATGTAGATAAATTCATGTCTTAATTAGGGTTGATATTGCTGTGATGAAGCACCAGGACAGCAACCCTGGGGGACAGGGTTTATGTGCCTTACAGTTCACATCATCCCTCGTCATGGAAGGAAGTCAGGACAGGAACTGGAACAGGGCAGGAGCCTGGAGGCAGGGGCTGTGGAGTAATGCTGCTCACTGGCTTGCTCACCATGGCTTGCTCAGCCTGCTTTCTTACAGAAACCAGGACCACCGGCCTAGGGATGACATCACCCACAATGGGCTGGGCCCTCCCCCATCAATCACAAGAAAATGCCCTCCAGGCTTGTCTACAGCCCGATCTTAGGGAGGCATTTTCTCCATTGAGGGTCCCTCCTCTCTGACCAAAGCTTCTGTCAAGCTGACATAAAACCAGCCAGACGGCTGACCTCTTGTCAGCCTGACGCACAGACACAGCACTGTTAAGCCACGGCCTTTCCTTTCTTGCTCACCCCAAAGAGCACACATTAATATGAACCTCACAGTAGAAAACATTTCACAAACTTACAAAGTCCCACAAGTTCAAACACTTTTAAAACTTGTCTCTTTAAAAAGAAATTCAGTCTCTTTAAAAATCCAAATTCAGGGCTGGAGAGATGGCTCAGCGGTTAAGAGCACCGTCTGCTCTCCCAAAGGTCCTGAGTTCAATTCCCGGCAACCACATGGTGGCTTACAACCATCTGTAATGTGAACTAATTCCATCTTCTGGCAGGTGTAAATGTAGATTAGAACACTCATATACATAAAATAAATAAATCTTAAAAATCCAAATTCTTTATAAATGCCAAACTCCCTTAGGGGGGAAAAAGTTTAAATTAGTCTTTCAGCTGTGGGCTGCTGAGCTAGCCCGTTTTTGAGACAGTGTCTCATATAGTCCAGGTTGGCTTCAAACTCACTATGTAGCAGAGGCTGACCTCAATGAACTCCTGATCCTCCTGCCTCCACCTGTCCTGTGCTGGAATTGCAGGTGTGTGCTGTGACATCCAGCTCTCTTGCTTTTTCACCATTAGTATTTATTTATTTATTTAGACAGTCTCACTGTCTTCACACGCCGGGATTAAAGGCAAGCACCACCGTGCTCGGCCTGTTGATCTTTGTTGTTATTTATTAGTATTAATACAGTACATTTATAGGTTGACGCCGTGTATATGGCTTCTCATCACTCACACATGTATGTTGGTATGCATGCATGTGTGTATATGTGTGTGTGCTTAGTGTGGGTGTCTGAGTGCATATGGGTGCGTGCACACGTGTATGCACTCATGTGGAGGTCAGAGGTCGGCCTCGGGTGTCTTCCTCGATTGCTCTCCACCTTTCTTCTTTGCAAGAGGTCTCTCGCTGAGCCTAGAGCTCAGAATGGCTGGCCGGTGAGCTTCAGGAATTTTCCTGTCTCTGTCTCCCCTCCACTGGGTTGCTGCGTGCTTTCCAGAGGGTTCTGAGCAGCTGAGCTCACTGAGCTTTCTCCCATGCTCCGCTCTTCCTTTGGAGCTAGTATTTAGAATCATGTGTATGTAGGTGTGTGTACAAAATACATGCTTGACTTCATGAGAGAGTGTCATGCTGCATGTAAATTTCTTTTTTAAATATTTATTTATTTATTATGAGTGCTCTGTCTTTACACACGCCCGAAGAGAAAATCGGATCCCGTTACATTTGGTTGTGAGCCACCATGTGGTTGCTGGTGATTGACCTCAGGAGCTCTGGAAGAGCAGTCAGTGCTCTTAACCGCTGAGCCGTCTCTCCAGCCCCGCCGTACGTGAATTCTAACTGTCCTCTCTCAATCTTCCATTGCTGGGGTTCAGCCAGAGTTTTGCATGTATCTGTGACTCGCATCCTCAGGTCTGTAAAGTGTCTCCCGTGGATGACTAGTCCACAATATTTGTTTCTTTTACCTAGTGCTGAGGATGGGATCCAGAGTTTCAAGCTTGCAGACACTCCTCCCTGGAGCTGTCCTCCAGCCTCCATTCACACTTGTTGGCTTTGCTTCTCAGACTTTTGCTGATGTGGAAAGAAGCCCTGATGAGCGCGGGGCTGGGCAGCGAAGTGCCTGCCGCGCACTGAGTTCAGCCCCTGGGCCTGTGAAGGAAGGGGCTTGGTGAGAGAGACGTGTAATCCCAGCATTGTTAAACGCGAAGCAGGCTGATCCTGGAGCTTGCTGGCCAGGCTAATCAGAGACCCCAGCTTCCAGTGAGAGAGAGGTTGAGGTGTGAGAAGGCATTTGCCTCCAAGCCTGAATGAAGACAGGTGTTTAATCCTCGGGTCCTACATGGTGGAAGGAGGGGACCAACACACACACACACACACACACACACACACACACACACAAGTATGTACAGTGGTTGCACTAGGTGTCTTGAACTCCATAGGTGACCTTAAAAGTTCTGATCTTCCTGCCCTCTGCTCCCAGGTGCTGGGGCCACAGTAAGCCACCTCCCCCATCTGATGCGGTGCTGGCATGGAACCCAGGGCCCTGGGCCTGCTAGGCAAGCACTCTAGCAACTGAGCTACACCCCTAGCCCCTACTGGGAGATTTTAAAAGAATCTTAATTTGTGTTTGGAGTGATTAATGCCGTTTAAATGATTCCGAGATGCTTGATATAATTATATGGCTTTTCTTGTTTAATCTGTTAATGTCGTTCATCATATAAAAGACTTTCCCGTGAAAAGCCTCTGAACTTGCGCTTCTGGGAGCAACCTGGCTGCTTTGCCAAGAGTGTATTCAACTTGCACTGGTGACACATTGTCTCGAATCGTCCATTTCCCTGGGCTTGAGGGTTGTGGTGACCATGGTCATCATACTAGATGGTGGTTTCTTTACTCTCCCTCTGCCAAAGTTTGAGTAAAATCAAGAACATTTGTTTCTTGAAATTTGGTAGCATTTACTGGTGAGGTCATCTTCAGCCTTTTCTTTGTGGAAAGTTTTTTCTCTGTGATCTCTGTTTCTTTATTTAGGTTCTTCTCGTCTGCCTATGTAGGCGTTGGTGAGTTCTAGTCTTAGGAATGTGTGCATTTAATCTACATTTTAACATGTCTTTACATAAAGGTTTAGCATTTACTCACTGTTGTAGTTCTCTTGTCTATGATAGGAGTCTCTGTCTGTCTCTCTCTGCCTTGCACAGTAAACTCTGCCACTCTTTCATATTTCTGAGATGCAGTCCCTGCCTGTTGGGTCAGAAGCCCCTTTTTCTATTGTGAGGTTGGTCCGGGTGGCAGTGACCCATGACTCATTCATTTGTTACAAACAGCCCAGACTGGCAGGTTGAAACATTTAAAGCCAGCCTCCTTTAAATGCCCTTGTAGGAATCTTTATGCAGAAAGACTTTCATTTCTTCCAGTAAGTACTTATAGTGGAATTGCTGGTCACATGGTTCACGTATGTCAAACCTCCTAAGGAAGTGCAGACCTCCCCAGAACCCATGTCAAGTTGGATGCTGTAGCGTCTGCCTGTAATCCAGCACTCCTACAGGCTGCGACAGGAGAACCTTGGAAGCTCACAGGCTAGCCAGCTTGGTGTACACAGTGGCAATGGGACCCTGTCCCAAATGTCGAGGCCGTCAGTAGCCGTCACACGTGTTCTGTGAATGTGTACACTCATACACATGAGTATGTGTGATGGTGCTGGCCATAATAGTGCACATGTGTGATCCCAGCAGTCAGGAGGCAGAGGTGGGAGCATCTTCTGTAAGTTTAAGGCTCACCTAGTCTACGTAGAGACATCCAGGCCAGCTAGGGCTACGCAGGGAGACCCGGTCTAAAAAAAGCCGCAATGCTGTCGGATGCTGCTGTCACCAATATGCAATAATTCTAAGCTCGTCTCTAGTCTTGTTAATGATTGGTCTTGCTAGTTGATTTATTCTGTCTTATTTTATCGTACATATATATATTTTTAGTTTTGTCATTTTGAATCTTTTTTTATATAGTTTTATTTTTTTTTATTTTTTATGTACGTTGGTGATTTTTCTGAGTGTTTGTCTACGTGAGCGTGTCAGATCTTGGAGTTACAGACAGTTGTGAGCCTCCATGTGGGTGCTGGGAGTTGAACTCAGGTCCTCCGGAAGAGCCGTCAGTTCTCTTAACGGCTGAGCTATCTCTCCAGCTCCATACATATATTTTTAAGATGAAGGTCTCGCTATTTCAGTGCTGCCTGGCTTGGAACTCGGGTATGTAGATCAGGTAGGCCAGGCTGGCCTCAGACTCACAGAGATATGCCTGTCTCTGTCTCCTGGGTGCTGGGCCACACCCAATCTTATTTATCTGTTTGTTTGTGTAGCCTTGGCTGTCCTGGCACTCACTCGGTAGACCAGGCTGGCCTCAAATTCAGAGGTCCACCTGCGGCTGCTTCCCGACACCTGGGATTAAAGGTGTGTGCCACCACCGCCCAGCGTGGGGTTGTGCATTTTATTATCAGCCCCAGGGAGTGCCTTTTTGACTAGTTAGCAGTCCTGTCGGCCACACCTGGTGTCAACATTTAATCCCATCTTGCAGTTTGTCTGTCGGTTTCTTAAATGTCTTTAGATTTAAATTTCATTTTATTTAGCATGTGTATGCATGTACACACTTCAAGGGAGGCAGAACCTGTGTGACGTCAGAGGACAGCTTTGGGGAGCTAATCCTGTGCTTCTGACATGTGGGGGTCCCAGGATCGAATTCAGTGGCAATGGCCTATTTTCTCTTAGCCATCTTGACTGTCCTCTAAAATAGCTTTTAAAGAACGTGCATTTTACAGTTTTCCTTTTCTGAGACAGGGTTTCTCTGTGTAGCCTTGGCTGTCCTGGACTCACTTTGTAGACCAGGCTGGCCTCAAACTCACAGAGATCCACCTGCCTCTGCCTCCCTGAGCTCTGGGATTACAGGCGTGCGCCACTGGGCCCAGCTGCATTTTACGACTTTAATCAAGTCCAATTGTCCAATTGATCATTGTGTGTATGTGTGTATTTGTGTGTGTATGTGTGTGTGTGTGTGTGTGTAATAACAAAACCACCCTTTTATGGTTTTCTCTAGAGGCTTCATGATTCTTTTACAGTTAAGTTGAAGCTGTAGTTCACACTAGCTGAGCAGGCCTTCACCTGCTGAGCTATCTCACTCCATTCCCTCCCGGAAGTCAGGACTGTTCCCTGGGGCTCCCCTGGCTCCTGCCTGGATGGCTTTGAATTTGTAGTTTCTCATGTTGCTTATTTCGGTAAGTTGCTTCTGCAGCCTATTCCTTCCAGGGTTCCTTTCTTTCTTTGATTTTTAGCGTTTACAGGATCCTGTTTTGTGTTGCTGAGATTCCTCCCCTCTTCCCTTCTGGGTTCCCACTGCTTATTTGGAGTCGCTTGTCCCCCACACAGCCGATTCCAGTGTTCTCTCTGATGGCTATCTGCGTTTCCAAGTCACCGTGCTCTGTGGGTACCGGCTCTTTAGCTGGGGTGCATTATTTAGGGCTCACCTGCTTTTCGGGTTCTGTGTTTGGAGATGAAGGAGTAGGCTTAGCTCCTTCACCCCAAAGAAGAGGACAGACCACGATAGAGACCTGGCCCATGGGCTGGCTTGGCGCTCAGGTTTGGTGTGGTAGGTTCCTTCTACAGGCTGCTGGGAGCTCAGGCCTGCGCCTCACTGTCTCACCCCAAGGAGGAGCCCTGAGACAGAGGGACATCCACCCAGATCAGAGCCCTTCCTTGTCCTGTAGGGCACGCGTGGGGTGACTGTGTGGGCCCCTTCTCCTTCCCGTGACCCCGCAAGCCTTTGATGTTGCCTAGGCTGCGTATTCCAAAGGGTACCCAGCTCTGGTGGTCCAGGGACAGTGGCTGCCTGTCCCGGTCTATGGGCATCCTGGTGCAAAAGGAGAGCCGAGAATTCACTCTGGCTCTCCTGTGGCCCTTCCCCCACTCTTGCAGGTGCGTGTGCTGCGAGCTTCAGTTTGCTTGCAGTCGCCTAAGCCAGTCACATCTACTCTGTGGTTATCTGGGGTCGGCTTCAGAGTGGGCATGCAGCAACCAACCCCTGCTAGTTGTTGTTGTTTGTCTTTTTAGTTGCTTTATATTTGCGCGCTTGTTGGTTTATCTTAAAGACAGGGTCTGATAGAACCCAATCTGGGCTAGCTATATAGGCAAGGAGGACCTGGATCTTGTGAGTCTCCCGGGTGCTGAGATTACAGGCATGCGTCACTGCGTCACCACGGCCTGCTTGTGTGATGCTGGGGATGCAGCTCTCAGCCTGTTACGTGCTAGGGAGCATGCTACCAACTGAGCTACATCCCCAGTCCCGTTCTGTTCATTGTTGACCAAGGTGTGCAGGCCCTGGCCTGCCCCACCACACCCGGAGCACAGTGACCTGACCTCCAAAACAGAGTCACAAGCTGGTCACAGACCCACTGGAGTCAGCACCCTGGCCTCTAGTTCAACCTAGAAGAGACTGACCTGGGCCTTTATTTAATTAATTAATTTTTGCAGTGCCAAGATGGAGCCCAGGGCCGGTGCTCTACCACTGAACTGTGCCTTGAATTTTAAACATTACAAAATGTTTAAAATTAAAACAACAAAACAACAGCAGAAGAGAAGAACACGAGCAAATCAAACCAGAATGAGAGAACAATGGTTCACATCTGTAATCCCAGCCCTTGGGAGGCCAAGGCAGGAGAATTAAGAGGTCAAGACCATGAAGACAATCTCTTGAGTTTGAGGCCGGCCTGATCTACATAGTGAGTTCCAGGACAGCCAGGGCTGTAGAGAGACCCTGTCTCAATAATAATAAAAATAAATGATGATGATGATAAGGATGAGAAGAAGAGGAAGAAGAAGAAGAAAGTCAAGGCAGCCCATCTCACAAAACCAAAACCAAACACACCTCTCCCAAATCCCGAAAATTCCAAACATACATGCACTCGCACATGTGCACACACGCACACACACACAGAGTCAACCTCCTCACTTGCTGCTCCCAGCCAGACACACACTGGATCACTCACAATTCCTTCCATCCTTCATGGCCCCTGGGCCTTTGCACGGCTGCTTCCTCTTCATCAGTCTTTCCGCAGGACTCCTTCATCCCCCTGGTGACAGGAACCCCTGGGTACTTGTCCCCATTTTTCAACATGCTGTCTGTGCGATGTTGTGAGGGCCACATAACCGCTTCAGACTTTAGGCTCCTTCTGGGGAGAAGCCCGAAAACCCCGGGCTGCCTCCTTTGGGGCCAGTGTTGGGTGTTAAGTGTCTTAGTGACAACAGGATAGCAAACTGCTTGAACTTAGAGTCAAACAGTTTAGACCCAGCTCCACCACTCCTGTGCTGCGTGACCTTAACATCTCTGTATACCCTAAAGTGAAGATGAGTGTGCCAGTACCTATGTCAAAGTACAGGTGGTACGGCTCAGTAGTAGAGTGTTTGCCTGTCAGGGGCCGGGCCCTGGGTTTCATCCCAACACTGCAAAAACAAGTAAATAGTAACACCTGGCAAGCACATACATCCTATTGACTGAGCCTTTAGTTGAATCAGGGTGGGCCCTGCTGTCGAATCAGGACTGCGGGACAGGGTGGGTATAGCAGGGACCCAGGTCTGAGGCCTCCAGGACCAAGATCCTCCTTCACCCACACCCGGGGCTGGGAAGACTAGCAGCTGAGCCAAGATGGAGGAGCTCGTTGGAAGCCCCCACCCCACATGTGTGCTCCAGCTGTGCGCCCTGGGCGTGTGCCGACCGCTTTGGTAGGCTTCGGGCAAATAGGCCTTTAGAGATGGGCCAGAAGTTAATGGAGGAGACAGGACAAGAGTGGGCTGGTAGTTTGGGGCTCACGTGGTCTGAGAGAGAGCCCGACGGGCTTTGAGGCCATGGAGTGAGACTGAAGGAGACCCCAGGAAAGGAGGCCCCAGCCTGGCTGGAAAGACGGGCTGGGTCCAGAGGCAGTTCCAGGAGCCCGCTCTGCAACGCGTGTGCGCTCTGTGTTGCCAGGCTCGTGGCTGGCTTCTCAGCTTCCGTTTCCTTTCCTGCAGGAGGTGTGAGTGCAGCCAGCCCCGGTGAGTGTCATGGTGTGTGCTGTAGAGCCATGGGAGATGGGTTCTGGTGAGCCCTCTCTGAGCCCTTCCTCCCTCCATCCCTCCCTCTCTTCCTACTTCCCTCCTTCCTTCCATCCCTCCCTCCCTTCCCTTCTCTTCTGCTCTTTTTGTACCACACTGACCTGGCTTTCCCTTAGCAAGGTTCATTTCCTTGTTAGTTACCTTACCACTGACAGGGGTTTGACCTATTTTGTTGGCCCCTGGTGGGCAGTAGCGGCTCAGTCAACAGCAGCCCAGGGCCCATTGTTTGAATACCAGAGAGGAGGCCCTGAGACACAGGAGGTATGAAGTCCACATCAGCTGGGTCTCAGGAGTGCAGGGCAGACTTGTGAGAAAGGCTGGGTACTTCATCTGGGATGACAGGGCTTCCAGGAAATCCTCTGAGGCCCAGATGCCCAGGCTGCTGGGCAGCAAAACAGTGAGCTGTCTGTGGGAGACTGTTGCTGATGTCCCTGAGCTCTGGGACAAGCAAGGATCCGGGACACTGTATCTGCTCCTTTTAACTTTTTAAACTGCTTTGAAGGCTGTCAGGTGAAACCAACAGCCTCAGAGGAATGACAGCCCAGCTCCACCCCTGCTACCCAGTGACCAGGGGCAAAGATCTCCCCATGCTCGTGGCCAGGAACATCTGGGATGTGGCTTATCCCTCCCCTCTGTAGCTTAGGGGCCTTTGGGCAAGTCATGTCACCCCTCCGTGCCTCTGCTTTCTCGCCTGAGATGAATGTTATACAGTTCTGTACCAGTGACGTCCTGAGGACTGAGTGACTCCTAGGCTGGAGGACCGCGTGGGCAGGGTGGACACTTCTGCCCTAGCTGAAGGTGCGCAGGGCTTGGTGCACAAAGGTAAATGGAGCCTGTGACAGCCTGAGGGAAGGTGTGTGTCTCTAACTGTGCTGGCCAATCCTGCCCACACATTCCCCTCTAACTCTTCTCCTTCCCTCCTTCTCTCCCTCCCTGCCTGCGTTCTCTTTCTTTTCTTTTTCTTTCTTCCTTTCTCTCTCTCTCTCTCTCTCTCTTTTGTGACAAGGTTTCACTGTACAGTCCTGGCGGTCCTGGAACTTGCTTTGTAGCCCAGGCTAGCCTTGAACTTGAGCACTCCTCTCGCCTCTGCCTCCAGAGTACTGGGATCACAGACATGCATCACCATGAACGGCCATGGATTCCACATTTGTGGGTCCCACCCCTGTGCCATTCACACACAGTGTGTCCACGCACTTTTAGCTTGTTTGTTCCATTTCTTCCCTTTGGTGGAAATAACCAGCCAAGTGTGAAAGACCTGGTGTGATTGTTTACAGTGTGAAGAGCTGAGGGAAACCCTCTGGACTGGGGTTCTGAGGGCAGAGTCTGGGCTCCAGGCAACAGAAGGGCCAAAGCAAACATTAGGAGGTGGCTCCCATTCAGAGGTGAACTCCCGGCATGCTGTGTCTGGGGTCTGGACAGCATGGTCCAACAGCTCACGGTTTTCCTGCAGGTTTCCAGTCTACAGGCCATTGCTCCCCTCACGGTTCCCCACCTCACATCCACAGCGCCTTGCCATCCAGATGGAGACAGTCCCAGCATCTGCTGGTCGCCCTGCCCCCGGCAGCTGAAGGGAGTGAGGCTTCTGTTGGGAAGGGGAATGGACTCAGAGTAGTCACTGTGAGGGCAGCTGAGAGCACCGAAGAGGTCCTGCCTCGTGAGCTGATGCTGGAAGCTCTGTGGAGCGATCACCCTGTGTTAGGGATGAGAAGCCAGCCTTGGGTAGTCCCTGTGGCTCCCTCTCTCTGTAGAATGGTACCAAGGAGGAGCAGAGCAAGGCAGGTGTGGGTGCTACCAACCCTTGACACATTCAAGGCAGGAGCGGCCAGATGAGAACCTGAGTGGCCTGAATTGAGTGTTTCTTTCTGTCAGAACCCCCCAGCCCAGGCTGAGCCTGGGGACTCTGCTGTCATGGGGATCCTGTGTCACAGCTCTTGCCTGTGTAGAGGCGGTCCTGTTACCTAGGACCCTTTGCTAGGTGGCAAAGGCATTGCCTGAGCGGTCCACCAGGGCTAGCCAGCTCCCTGCTCCCTCATATGGCTGTGGGAGCCCTGGGCTTTCGCTATTGTAGGTTCTGAGAGTTCTGCCCACACCAGGTCCTAGGGAGATGGCATAGAAGGCTTTGAGCACATAGTAGGTGCTTTAAGCACAGAGTAGGTAGGTGCCCTGTGTGACTTGGCCAACTAACTTATTTCACTGCTCGGTGCCCTGGGAGCAAGGACAGCCTCCACCCATCTGAACTGTGCTGCCTGAGCTGCTGTCACTTATCACAACTGGTGACTCTCATTGTCTTCGTCCTGTTGAGTTTTCACTTCTTCAGCAATGGCAGGAGTGGTCAGTATGATCATGTAGTCCAGGCTGGCTCTGAACTGACTATATAGCAAGTCCTGGTCTTCCTGCTTCTACTGCCCAAGTGCTAGGACAACAGGCCTGTGACACCACGCCTACTCTGTTCCGGCCCCTCTCGCCCCCCCACTGCTAGGAGCTTCAAACACCCCAGTTGCTGGGAGCCTGACGCTGACAGCTGGTCCCAGGCTCGAGTGGAATGTGGAGAGGATGCCGTGACACCCCCGGCTGCCAGCTTCCAGCATCTGCGCGCTCCCTGCCTGTGCCACCGGGACTATGCTTGTGTCAGGCCCACCCAGCGAGATTTCCACAGCAGAGCCTCCTCAGTGCCCCCCCCCCCCGCCTGCAGGGTTGTCTGGGGGACTAACCAGGTCCTCCCAGGGGGACCGCAGCCAGGACAGAGCTGGGGGGGTGGTGGAGTGTGTCTGAGAGTCCTAGGAGGATGGACTGAAGCTGGGGATTGTGGGAGAGGTAGGGTGTATCCAGGGGCAACATCCTGCCCAAGTCTCACGGGATTTCCACAGCCCAGCTGGTCACAGGTGCTAGGTCAGGGGCCCCGACCCAGCCTGTCCTAGGAGTGACTCTCTCAGGCGGGTAACCTCATCTCTGTCTGGGGTGAGGGGGACCCCTCCCCCAGGAGTCCAAGACAAGCATGCCAAGTGAGATTTGGAAAGAGTGAGTCACCTGGAATCATCCAGTCCCTGTTGCGTACGTATTGCGCAGAAAAAGTTGCGGCTCATTTCCAGCCAGGCAGGGTGCTGCTTTAGGAGTTTAGGCTTGGGCCCCAGAGGACTCCCAAAAGCAGAAAAACACCCCCATGGAAGGCTGTATTCTAACCATGCCTACTCGCTGCTTGACTCCGGGCACGCTACTTAACCTCCCTGCGCTCTTGTTTTCCCACCTGCAGAATGGGAAGAGCTTTCGTGTTTATCTTGCAGGTTATTGGAGGATTAAAGGAGTTAAGAGTAGGAAAAGTTACCCTGGCTGGCCTGGGACTCGTTATGTAGACCAGGATAGCTCTGAAGTCAGAGAGATCCACCTGCCTCTGCCTCCGAGTTCTGCGATGAAAGACACACATCAGCTCATTCCACCTGCGTGGAGCTCTCTGGACTGGCCAGGGCTTCACAGTCTGACCCTGTGAGTTCGGGGCAGGGTGAGGCTGGTGTTTGACGTGTTCTCTTCAGTCGATGTCCGTAAGGTACAGTTTCAGAACACCGCCGCCGTCTGCGTCGAGACTTGCAGACCGCCTACGCCTCTAATAAGGGGATCTGTCAGTGTGCTGTGTGATGCCCGGAGGTCACTGACCCTCTCTGTGCCTTTCAGTTTTTGATGTTAGGATGGCACTGTCATGTTTCCTTGGGTGGGCGTGGGGGAGAGGTACCTCATGGGAAAGAGCAGGGGCCTGAAACACACCTCGGGGACTCATGGCTTGTGTGCCTCCTTCAGCCTCTTCCCTGCTCAGCTTCCAGGCCCACGGGGCAGGATGTGTCCTCTCTGTGGGTGGGAGGAAGCCTGTGTACCTATAAAGTGGTGTCCGGGGCCCTCCACCTCCGTCCTGGCCTGCCTGCCTCCCGCTGTGGCCCTTTGCCTTAGGCCACAGCCCACGGGGCTGTCTGTCCTGGTGAGTGAGTCTCTGGCGGCTCCAGAACTCTGCACCCTGTGATTCCAGCACCAGCGGCTATGCCCTCACTTATGAAGTAGGGCTGGTGACAATGGTGAGTGGAGGCACACGCCAGACCCTGCCTTGACTCCTTTGGGGCCCCTCCAGGATGCTCTGCTGTCGGACACCTGCTGTCTGCTTGGCCACTGTCCCTGGCTGAGATTCTTCTGATTCTCTTAGATTCTGATCCTCCTGGCTGCTCCTCTCTCCTAGCCACAGTGCCAGGCTTCCCGGTGTGACCTTTGCTTGAGGTTACCCTTAATAGTCTGTCCTCTTAGATGGGAAAGAGCCTCACGCTGCCTGGAAGTTGTTTCTTCCCAGTGTGATGAGACAGGACTGGGGACAGGGACCTGTGACCGCCTCGCTCCAGATACTGAATTTTGCTTTGAGCATTGTACAGGAGGAGAGGCCGTTCCAGCCTCAGGTAAGCAGGCATGGGGGCAGGCTGCGTGTGCGTGCGTGTGTATGTGTGTGTGTGTAGATGAGCACATGTCCACCCATCCCTCCTCTGTCTCCCTACTCTCTGCCCACTGCTCTGCATTCCTAGCTGCTACTGCCCCACAACCCCTTACACCTGCCTGTGCCAAGTTCAGGCTGAGCCTTTGCCACAGATAAAATGGACACTCCAGCAGGGAGTTGCTGGACGTAGGTGGGGTGAGGTTTTTCACCCCAGGTTATGCAGCTTGCGGGGCAGAGACGGGCTCACCCCTGCAGCCTGGCCCGGTATTGCCCCTGTGCTGCCAGGCTGCCTCTTCCAACACCCACCGCTGGCCTGGCAGGCCTTCCCTGCCTCCTGGCTGCTGTACCGACCTCTCCAGCCACAGACTGCCCAAGGGCAGAGAAACTCTCGCCGCGTTAGGACGAGGTGATGCCTGGCTGGGCCTGGGCTGAGGGAAGCTGACAGGCAGAGCTGAGGGCCAAGTGGAAAGGGGACAAGCGGAGTCCTTGGGTGGACTTCAGAGAGCTTTCCAGAGCAGGGAGAGCGGTATACGGCTGTGCTGGGGAGGAGGGTGATCCCTTCAGGGCCCACGACAAAGTGCTCTCCCCTCAGCCTTGTCCTCCCGGGTCTGTTTCCTTCTGAGAAGGGATGTCAGCAGCCGGAGACGTGAAGTGTCTCTCCAGAGTCTGGTTTTCCTCATCTACGGAAGTTCTTTTTGCATCTGCCTTCGTCCCACTCTGTTTGTTTGCTTGAGACGGCTACTCTGTGTAGCCTTGGATGTCTGTCCTGTACTCTGTGTAGACCAGGCTGGCCTTGAGCTCAGAGATCCGCCTGCCTCTGCTTCCCTGAGTGCTGAGATTACAGGTGTGCGCCACTGTGCCCAGCCCCACAGCCCACTCTTCCCCGTACACATACCTTTCCAAGCCCTTCACGGCAGCCTAAATAACTCCAGTGTGTAAATGACAATGCCCTGGGCAGAAAGGACTCTCAGAGACGCCTGGCTTGGTAGAAAGACAGGTCCCAGGTCCCCTCCTAGGGGCCTCAGCCAAAGCTGGTCTTGGCACAGGGGCTGCTGTAAGCCTTTTCTCCCTGCTACACCTTCCCCGGCCTTGCATCAAGGAGAGCCTCCAGGGACCTGCCTCCAGCCGCACCTCTGTTCTTCCTGGGGCCCCTGAAGGTGGCTAGCTGGGGGACACTAGCCTCCCAGATGCTGGGACTACAGCTGCATGGGAGGCTAGATGGGGGACAGGCCGTCCCTCGGGTGGCCTACCTCCAGCCTGTGTGGATTTTCAGGTGACTGCCAGCTTTGGGCCTGAAAAGCCTGGTGCTGTTCCTGTTCTGAGGCTGGCAGGTTTGGGTTCAAATTCCATCCATACCGTTGGCCCTGTTTCCTCATCTGCAAATGGAGATGCTGGTATTTGGGTCACGTGGTGTTGGGCACACAGTAGGTACTTTATTCTGGACTTGACTTGTGAATGGGGTAAAGGTGGACAACAGTTGATGTTATGTTCGTTAGGCTCCCGTCAGGGTTTCCTTCCCTTCCAAGCTTTATTGATTATTAATTTTCTAATTTTTGGTTTTCTGGGACAAGGTCGTACGTAGTCCAGGTTGCTTCACTCTGTAGGCACCTTAGCTTCTTTTACTGTTGCTGCAATAGAAATATCCTGACAAAAGCAATTTAAAGGAAGTGTTAGCAGGCATGGTGGTACATGCCTTTCTCCCTGCTTTACATGCCTGTAATCCCAGCACTTGGTGGGCAGAGGCAGGTGGATCTCTGTGGAATTCAAGGCCAGCCTGGTCTACAGAGCCAGTCTAGGACAGCGGGGGCTCTGTTACACAGAGAAAACCTGCCTCAGAAAACAAAAAAACACATTTTTTTAAAAAAGGTTTAATTTTAGCTCACAGTTCTGGGCACAGCCCATCATGGTGGGAGATTGTTGGCAGCAGGAGCCTGAGGCAGCCAGTTGCATTGAACCCACAGGCAGGAAACAGAGAGGTGAATGGAAACTGTTGCTCTATTCTATCTCCATCCGACCCAGTCCGGGACTCCTGCTTGGTGTCATCAGATCTTCCAAATTCCATTTAATGATGATAACCCCCCATGGGAGCACTCAGGCCAGTCTGATAGGTGAGTCTAGAGTCTGTCGACAATTAACACTAGCTGTCACAGAAGCTGAGGATGACCTTGATCTCCTGACCCCTCTGTAGTCACCCCCAGTACTGGAATGACAGTCGGACCCTATCACGGCTGGTTTATGCTGCGACGTGGGTGGAGTCCAGGGCTTTCTACATTCTAGGCGGGCACTCCACCGTGGGAGCCACACCCCTGGCCCTCCTTAGCTCTTATCTCACAAAGTGCCTGGCACGTGGAAGGTGCTTTGTCTGTACTGGCTGGTCAGCAGTCTCTCTAGAACCTAGAAGAGAGTTGGGTATACAGCAGGTAGGTGCGCAGCAAATGTTCTGAAGTGACCAGTGAATGGACAAAGCTGAATGAATAGCATCATTCACAGCCCTCCCCACAACCTCTCCCAGGACCGGAGTGGGGGAGGGGAACTTTGTGGGTTCCATGTCATCCTACCTGCCTAATCCCAGGGGATTAACCCAGGAGTAAGGCTCTGTCACAGCCACTGACCTCAGGCTTCAGAGCCAGCAGGTTTGTGTAGCAACCACATCTGAAGGCCCTCTTTACTCCAAGATGGACTTCCTCTCGCCCACTCTGGACATGGTACTCACGGCGGTTGGTAGCCTCCTCCTGTTCATGCTGGCCCTGGGCCTGCTCTGCTTCTTCACCTGTCGCCTGGCCAGGCCACTCAGGTAGGAGACCCTAACCGCTGCCCCTGCCAAGTGCCCTGCCCCAGATGACTTCCTGTGGGACGGAAAAACGGTGGGTACTAGTCTTTCTCCCCTTCCTGGTTGGGAAACTGAGGCCAGAAGGGGACGATTCCCCTCAATGAAGAAAAAAAAAAAAAAAAGAAAAAGAGCCTGGGTGTGTATGAGGTTGTCAGCTAGCTGGATCTCAGCCCAGTTCTCTGAACTGTGATGTGAGGTCATGAGTAACTGGCTGGCAGGCTGTGGGAGTTCTCAGGTAGACATGATGGAGTGCCTGGTAAATGAGCATCCTCAGCCCTGTCTTTCAGATTGTCCTGGCTCTATTGACACTGGCCGGAGACTGGCGTTCTGCCATGCTCTGGAACCACTGCCTCAGAATGCCATTGTTAGGGTCCAGGCCCAGCCCCTCAGTCTCTCTTCCATCCTGCCAAGTAGCTGCTTCCTCACCCAGAGCCTGAGCAGCCAGAGAACCATTGCGTTCCTGTCCTAAATAATCAGATCACGTAGCTGGAAGCCTGGCAGAGAGGCCTGGCTAGGCAGTGGGAGGGAACTGTGGGCCAGCGTCCACTCCAACAATGGGTGGTGGGAGGCCAAGACTCCCCGAGACTGGGCCCAGCAGATTCCCTCACCCTCTCAGGGGTGGGGAAAGGGAGGAGTCTGAGCGGAGACAGGAGGCTGAAGGATTTCCTGGGTTGTCTCCCCTTACCCCTCCTCCCCACCTCCCCAGTGCCACACAGATCTATTTCCCAGACAGGCTATCTCCATGCAGGGCCCTGGGACTAGAGTTCAGCATTCTAGCTGGACCATCTATCTCACTGTAGGCTTCAGGCTTCGAGATCCGGATGTGCAGTTTCTAGAGACTCAGCCCCACAGACTAACCATGGAGGCCGCAGGAGCCCTTTGAATGCCCCGCCCCCTATTCTTTTGTGTTGGATGCTAGGTACAGAGAGGAAAGAATTCTGTTTCTCAGGCCACAATGCCGCAGCCTAGCATCCACCCTTTTCTGTTCCTGTCCCCTTCATCACCTACAGCTTGTGGTCCTTCCTCAAACTCTGTCCGTGCTGCAGGTGTGACAAGCTAATTTTGCCACTCCCGATGCATCACATGTTGCTGTAGACATGTTACTGACATGTTTTCCTTACTACGGACAGGAGCTTGCTGGGTAATAAGCCAGTGTTACAGAGAACTCGCCGGAGTTTCTGTCAGGTTTTGACATAAGGCTTTCATCATTTTACCAACTTGAAATTCTTTTGGGGGCCAGTTAGAATGGTGTTTTGGGGCCTCACCCAAATGAAGCCTGGGGTGCTAGCTAGAAGGAAGGAGGGAGGGAGGAGGAAAGAAAGAAAATAAATCCCACAGTTCTTTTCAGCCTGGCTTTCTGAGGATTGCCATCACATCATCTCTATGCCCTGTTCCCTCTCATAGATGATCTCATCAAGGTTGTATCAGTCCCTGACATCCTTGATCCTTAAATTTATGCCTCTAGCCAAGACCTTCCCGTCTCATCTCCAGCTGTCTGTTCTTCCCAATGACACTTCAAAGCCACCATGTCAAATCCAAGTCCCTGAGTTGTCCCCACAAAGTCTACTCCGCCTCACTCTTACAAATGCCACCTCACTGCTGAAAGATGAATTCTTTCACCCTAAGACTAGAAAGGAAAAGGCAGAACTTTTTTTTTCCGCTTAAAAATGATTATGTTTTATTCACTATGTGTGTTTGTGTGGGTGGGTCAGAGGAGCCTTCCAGGTATCAACCTGTTCTCTCCTTCCCCAGGATCCCACTCAAGATTGGCAGGCTTGGTGGCAAGTGCCCTTACCACAGAACCATCTTGCTAGCCCTTAGGCACTTGGTAAATTACATGCTTGTCTACATAGAAAATGCCAAGGAATCCCTACACGTATACACAAAACTCTTATAATTTAAGTGAGTTCAGAATATTAAAAATAAACAAACAGGTGTTTTATAGTAGCATTAAAGAAACAAAGGCGTGTACAATAATTCCCGTCCACGAGAGAACTATAGGTAAGAGTGCAGCAGACCCTAAGTTCTATTCGCTGATCAGAGCACCAGAAGAACGGAGAGAGGTCCTGAGTTCATGCACCACACAGGCGTCAGCTCTCCCCACACTAATCAGTGGCTTCCTTCCTTCCTTCCTTCCTTCCTTCCTTCCTTCTTTCTTTCTTTCTTTCTTTCTTCCTTTCTCTCTTTCTCTTTCTCTCTCTCTTTCTTTTCCCTCCCTCCCTCCCTCCCTCCCTCCCTCCTTTCTTTCTTTCTTTCTTTCTTTCTTTCTTTCTTTCTTTCTCCTTTTGGTTTTTTTTTTTTTTTTCAAGACAGGGTTTCTCTGTGTGGCCCTGGCTGTCCTGGAACTTATTCTGTAGACCAGGCTGGTCTTGAACTCAGAGATCCATCTGCCTCTGCCTCCCAAGTGCTGGGATTAAAAGTGTGCGCCACCACCTCCCCACTAGCTTTCTTTATATATATTAAACTTTTATATTATGTGTATGAGTGCTTTGTCTGTATGTAGGTCTGTGCGTTCTACGTGTGTCTGGTACCCTCAGCGTTCAAAAGAGGCCATCAGAGCCCCTGGAGCTGGAGTTACGGACAGTGCTGAGCTGCCATGTGGGTGCTGGGAATTGAACTCAGGTCCTCTGCGAGAGCAGCCACTGCTCGTAACCAGTGGGCCATATCTCCAGCCCCTATATTGATTTAAGCTTATTTATGCTGATTTTGTGTGTGAGACTGTGTGTGTGCATGTGCCACTGTGCACATGTGAGGTCAGAGGACAACTTGCAGGAGTCACTCTCCCACCTCGTGGGTTCCAGGTTTCGAACTGAGGTCATCAAGCGTGGCAAAGTGCCTCTATCTGCTGCGCCATCTCACCAGCTGAATCAATCGGTTTTATACAGCGCTGGCCTCGTGGTGGTAGACGACAGATCAGGGGCAGCCGGGTTTAGCGACAGGGACTGCTTGGTTTCAGAGAGACCATGCCGGCTTGGGTGGCAAGGCAGGTCTCTCCTAATCATGGCCGCACTGGAGGACTCTATTCTTGCGTCACACTTGAGGAAACACAGGGGTTGGCGTTACCATAGCAATCTTGGTGCTATTTCTGGAATCAGAAGCCCTGTGGTCAAGGGTCAGCTTTGCCACCTGCTTGTTGTAAGCACGGGCTAGTCATGTCCCCTCTCAGAGCCTTGGTCTTCTCGTCCGTCACGGGAGACGGTAGTTTCCTCTTTCCTGCAGAAGTTGTTAATTAGACCTTCCTCGGAAATCCCACACTGGGCAGTCTAAATTGACTCCGTTCCCAGAGGGCAGCTCTGACCTTAGAGACGGTAACACATGTGGAGAAGTCCCATACCATAAAGTAAGAGATTGCGATTTTTGAGCCAAGCCCACTCCTCGGCAGTAAACAGCACGTGCGCCTCAGACGTTCCCAGGGGTCCCCTGCAGGCTCCGCACCCACACCTTGGTACTGTCTTGCTCTACTCTCTGTGTGCGTATCTAGTGCCCTAGTGCTGGGATTAAAGCTGTGCACCGCCACACCCAGCCACGGAAAGAGTTATTTTGGAAACAGGAAAACCATGCCAGTGGCTGAGGTGTTGTGAGGCTGGGGAAAATGTGTTGGAATTCATCCTAAAAGATTGGCGATTTTGGATTTAAACTACCGTGAATAGTATTATAATGCAATAATATTTTATGTCAGCTTAATGACTTTTTCTGATTTTAGGGTTTGCTATGAAATTACTTGGCACCTGAAGTAGAATAAAAAAATTAGGCACTGAGCAGTGCTGGTGCACACCTTTGATCCACGCACTTAGGAGGCAGAGGCAGGGGGAGCTCTCTGAGTTCGAGGCCAGCCTGGTCTACAGAGCAAGTTCCAGGACAGTAAGGGCCACACAGAGAAACACTTTCTCAAAACAAAACAAAAGATTAGACTTTGGGGTTGGGATGGCAGCTCCGTGGGCAAAGTGCATGCTGTGAGGATAAAGCTTGGACATGAGGAAAGCCGGGCGTGGCGGTGCATGGGGATACCCTGGCACTGGGGTGGGGGAGGGTGGAGACAGGGGGAGCCCTGGGGCTTGCTACCCAGCTAGTCCAACCGACCAGTGAGCACCACATCCAGAAACCGATACGGAGAGCAACAGAGGTGGGCACTCAGTGTCAGCCTCCGGCCTCTACAGATATGTGCAATCCACATACGTGTGTACACGAACATACATATGGTATGCACATAGTTTGTTTGTCTTTTTAACTGTGTCTTTATTGATGTGTGTGAGGGGGCCATTTAGCAACCACCTGAAATTGACACTTGATGGAAGAGGTTTCCGCTCCTTCCCTACCCTCCTCTGCCCACCATTGCTGCACCGGAGCCTTACCGTTAAAGTTCTTTATTCTGGTGGTAAACTGATGGCTCCTCTGTCCTTTCTCACCGTAGTAGAATTTCTGCCATCCCCGTTTCCCACAACAAATGGGGTAATCACATCCTGGCTTGTTCCGGCAGGGTAACATTGCCAAGGAAACTCGATATTTAAAAATCACACCTCTTCCCGTAAGATCCACACCCAGGCGGCTGGGCATTCCTGCAGCAAGCCGCCAGTGGGGCTGTCTTGTGTGATCGCAGCTACACGACCACAGTTTAAAAACACCCTTAAGCCATTCATACGCACTCATTTTAGGCAACTTGGAAAGAATTTCAAGAGGAAATAATCATACCGAGTCTTGCCGCCCAGGGCAAACCACCAATTAATGTTTGCTGTGTTTCCTTCGGTCTCTTAAAAAAAAAAATTCCTCCTTTAAAAAAAAATGTTTTAAAAAATTTTAAGGTGAGCTGAGGGTGTAGCTGTAGGAAACGTCCCTGAAACCCTGGGTTTGGCCCTGGGGGGAGGGGGTTGTGGAGCAGAAGCAGAATATTCTTCAGATTTACTGTTGTTGTTGTTGTTGTATAGATAATCAAAAGTCAGTTCCCTCCTTCCACTTTGTGGGTCTATTCAGGGACTGAATGATGCCATCGGCCTGAGGCAAGGTGCCGTTACCCCCTGAGCCACCGCCACAGTTCCAGGGGACAGCTTTCAATGTCGGTCCTCTTATCTGTAGGTTCCCAGGCGCCCGACTCCTGACCCAAGGCTTGATTGACAAATGCTTTTACTTGCTAAACCATCTCCCCAGCTCCAAGGCAGAATATCTCAACAGATAGGCCAATATAGAAGGTGTACCTGTGGCCAAGGAGCCCGTGGGGAGATGCTTAACATGTTAGTTGTTAGGGAAAATAAATGCAAGCTCAGACCTAGAGAACCTGAGTTCTAACTCAGCGGCAGAGCGATCAGATCAAACCCGAGAGGCTCCGGGTTTGAACCCCATCACTAAAAAAAAAAAAAAGAGTGAAGATCATTTTTTTAAAAAAATTCAAAGCAAGTCAGCTGCTGAGGCACACCCGGGTAAGCCCAGCACTTGGAGGACATAGGCAGAAGGATCAGAAATTCAAGGTCATCCTCAGCCAGTCTGGGCTACCTAGGTACTTCTGCTTATTTTATCATGTACCAAAAACTGGTAAGTTCTCCGAGAAAAATGGAGCAAATACTGGTGTCCTGGACACAGACATCTGGCCTTTTTATCCCTGCCGTGTGGAGGCAGAAGGCTATGGACTCAGTTGGAGGCTTTACTTCCTGAGGTGTGCCCATGGGCCAGCTGCAGCCAGAGCATCTCCTGAGCTCTTGGAGAACGGAGACTCTGGGCTGGACCAAGGGTTGCCTTGACCACAGCCCTCCAGGAGACCCCAATCCTGGCTTCCATGGAAAGTAGAGCATGAGACGCCTGCCCTCAGGGGTGGTTTCTGTTTGCAATACAGCCTCATTGATGCTTGCACAACTGTTGGTGTGGTTTTGTTCCCAGGGTGGTGGCTCAACGATGGCTTTTTGGTACTCAACAAGTTCCTGCCGAGTGAATAGAGGAAGAACGAAACTATTCCGGGATTGCACCCACATACCTTTTCCCTTCTTTCCTGACTCCTAGGATCGGAGCTTCGATTAACGGCTGACACTGCCAGCCCACCTCTTCCTACCCACCCGGGCTCTGGAAAGGAACGGACACCGGGGTACGCCATGATCTCACCATTCTTAGTACTGGCCATCGGCACCTGTCTCGCCAACTCTTTAGTGCCAGGTAGGAGGACTTCGGGACTCAGGTGGAAGGAGGGGGTAGGCAGGGTTGGGTGAGAGTATGATTTGGGTTCAAGGTCATGGATTCATCCAGCGTATTTAAGAACTGGGAACCAAGTACTTAAAGCTTAAAGCAAGACCCCTTCGTTTGCTTTCAAACTTCAGTGGGAAGAGTTAAGTGCGCTTGCATGGGTGCGTGTGTGTGTGTGTGTGTGTGTGTGTGTGTGCAAGCAGAGGCCAGAAGGGTACACCCTATCCCCTGGAGCTGGAGTTAAAAGTAGTTGTAAGCCAGCCTGCATGGGTGCTGGGAACCCAGCTCCGGTCCTCTGCAAGGGCAGCGCACATTCCTAACTGCTGATCCACGTTCCTATGGGAATTTCTTTGTTTTACACATGGAAGCATCTGAAGTGTTATTGTGTTTAATCCTCTCCATGCCTCAGGTGATGCACTAATTCTAATTGAGTTCTTGTACTAATGTTTTATGCGCTGAATTCAGATCTCTGGCTCAAACATAGGCTGCCTCTCCCATCTCTTGCCTGTAAGTCTATGTGCTGTGTGCGTGCAGTGACCATGGAGACCAGAAAAGAGAGGGACAATTATCAGGAGATACAGACAATTGCGAGCTACCGTGTGGGTGCTGGGAATTGAACTGGGATCCTCCAGAAGGGCAGCTAGTGCTGCTAACCACTGAGCCACCTCTCCAGCCCTCCACCTGATTGCTGAGATGATTGTTCAGTCTCTCACTGAACCCGGAGTTCAAATTTTTAACTAAAGTGACTAGCCAGAAAACCCCATGACCTGCCTGTCTCAGTTTCCCAGCCCTGGGGTTACAGCGGCATATTGGGGACCTGAACTCAGGTCTCCTTGCTTGCACAGCAAACACTTTAGCCCTGAGCCATCACCTCAGCTCATCTTTCCTGGCATTTCTGCAGTAGACTCAGCAAGGGGAGTCCTCCTTGGCTCCATCCATCATGTGGCTGAATATCCTGCCTTTCCCTCCATGAGCCTCAATTTCCCCACATATCTGTTGGAGATAATACCCCTCCTCTTTGGAGCCGCTGAAGGGTTTCAGGACCTGACTAGTATCTCACAGAAATGAGGGCGCCGAGAATGTTGCTTTCTTCTCTTAGGGAGTCTCTTATTTTAGCAGAGGAGATATGGGGGGTGAGAGCGTTTGCTCCAGCAGTAGTGGGGTTCTCAGACTAACATGTTCTCTGGGGTCCAATGAGGCCCATCCATGGGAATCCAGATTCACCTGGACAGGGTTTCTGCTTCTCGGCACTCACAATCCACTTGGGTGTGAGAGTTGAGGCAGAGAGAGAAAAGGAAGAGATAAACAAAACCAAGGAAACAAAAAAAAAAAAAACAGATGGGGCTGGGGAGGTGTCAGTGCTCAAAGAGTGTCAGCTGCTCTTCCAGAGGACCCAAGTTTGACTCCCAGCACCTACACATCAGCTAATAACCATCTGTGACTTTTGTTTGTGGGCATCCCATAGCCCCTTCTGGGTTCTGCGGGCCCCAGACACAGATGTGGTACCCAGACATACATGCAGCATATACTTTTGTTCTTTTGTTGTTGTTTCAGCAACAGATAAAAGCCAGGCATGGTGGCACACACCTGTAATCCTAGCATCTGGGAGGCAGAGGCAGTGGATCTCTGTGAGTTCGAGGCCAGCCTGCTCTACAGACTGAGTTCTAGGACAGCCAAGGCTACACAGAGAAACCCTGTCTCAAAAAAACAAAACGAAACAAAACAAACAAAAAAAAAAGCAACAGATAAAAAATTTACAAGCATTCAATTTTCGTTTCCCTTTCTAGCCACTTAAATTTTAATTTCAGTTTATTTGTGTGTGTGTGGGTGTGTGAGCACACTTGCGTGTTCTCGTGCGGAGATCAGCAAACGACAACCCGTATGAGCCAGTTCTCTGCTTTTGCTTTATAGGTCACAGACATCAAACTCGGATCGGCTGGCTTGCCAGCAAGTGCTTCTGCCCACTGACCCATCCCACCAGCCCTGTTCCAGCCATTCTCTAGGGAGAATTGCTGTGTTGTTACACTGTCTGCTTTTCACAATTAATGATAGCTCACAGTGAAGAACACAAATCTTTGATGTCCGGAATATATGTATTTGTGTTTGTGAAGCCACCGACCAGATTTGGGGTGGCATTCCCAGGCACAGGACAGAGGCCAGCTTCTCAGTGCCTCTCCCAACAACCCCTTCCTGGTGCCAGGCGTCGCTCAGTATGTTCTGGGCCCTCTATGAGTGGATTTGTGCAGAAGGTACTAATCAGTACCTTAGGACATAATGTCACATCCTGGGCTGGTTGTCCCCTGAAACAATGGTCTCCTGGTATTTAGTCATCCCAAACCGTTATTGCTTCATCTCTGGTACTCGCTCAGGCCTTTTTAGAAACAGGCCCCGGAGTCTTCATTGGATTCCCAATCTAGCAGAGACCAGCTAGAATGGTGGCAGAGTTGGTATTGAGAAAGACATGACATGAGACAGACTGGCGTCAGTCAGGCCCGGTGTCTGCCTGGCTGCTGGGGGTAATGGGCTTGTGGTTAGAATGGGCTGAAGTTCTTCAGTCCCCAAGTAGCGTTCAAGTGACTGTAGAGGCTCTTGACCGAAGGCCTTCTGGTATGTGCAAAGGAGAGACTGGGAATCAGCCAGGTTTGCAGACCTGGTGATTTAAACCAATGTTCTGGGGGCTGCACAGATGAGGGCTCAGTTGGATCAGGGTTTGTGAAGAAGCTGGTTGTAGGGGCATAGTCTTGTAATCTCAGGGCGGTGGGGCTGGAGGAGTCCAGTGCTTGCTGTCCAGCACAGCCAAATCAAGTGAGCACCAGGTCCACTCACCCAGGCCAGAAACTAGAGCAAAGAACTTACCCAGAGGCCAGGGCTGGACAGCAAGACCCAGGCCTCCAGCTTCTCCTGAGGGGAGAGGCACTCTCCCTTGAGGTCTGAAACTGTGGTCCCAGCAGATGGCTTCTGGAAGAGGAGGGCTGGAGCTCAGGGATGAAGAGAGCAGGCAGTGTTTGGGATGCATGCCACAAGAGAAGAGAGCTGGAGGCCTGGGGGCTGAGATGGAGTGTGCCCCCCTCCTCAGCTTGTCTGTAGTGGCCATCACTTGATTTGAACATTCCCAGCTCCTCCTCAGCTCCTCATTTTTGATCTCTTCCCTTCCTGCTGGGAAGAGAGCCACCTTGAGGAGAAGCCACAGAAGGTGCGTGTGTTTGGAACTCTTGGCACACAGACCAGGATTCGTTCATGTGCCAGGACAGAGAGGCTTCTCAGCATGTTACCCTGAGAGGCAAGTGTGGGCCTGAACAGGCTGGAGCACGTGACCGTGTCTCCAGCCCACAGACATCCTCTGTGGCCTGGACCAGACCCTTCACCTCTTCTGGCCTCTGCCTCTGCCTCACCCTGGCTGAAGTGGAAGGTCTCTGAAGAAGGCTTCCACTAGGGGCCTCCAATCTTGGGCTTCCAGTTCTGTGAGCAGGTCTCCTGGGGCCAGAAAAAAGTAGAGGGGAAGCCTTGTAAACAGTGGAGACCCTTTGCCTCCTCCAGAGATGGGACCCTGTGATGTCCTTGGAATTCAGGGATGGGAAAAGGCGGAAGGGAGACTTTGGACAATCTCTGTGAATCCGGTCACTTCCACCTTTAGTGTGGTCCTCAAAAAAACCCTGAGTCAGAGTGCAGACAACCCATTTGACAGGCAGGGAAACTGGGGCTGGGAGAAGTGATTTGTCCAGCCTACGAAGGCTATGGATTAGTTACTACAGGAGATAGAGGTGGAGGAAGAGGTGGGACTCCAGTTCCTACTTTATCCCCAAACTCTTAAGATAATGGCCCGAGGGTAGTAGTGAGTGTTAGAGACTGAGGAATGGAGATGGAGCAGCCCATGCCTTCCCATCTACCCCAACAGGAGCGCCTTGTACGGTGCATTCAGCCAAGGGCTAAGCTTGCTTTCTTAGGCTTCTCAACTGGAAGCCAGCCCCCTACCCCATCCTGCTGTAATGAACAAGCCAGGCAGAGTTTATCATTGATTGCTAGATACCTTTAGGGACTTCTGTGAAGAGGTTAAATATTTACCCTGCTACCTGCTGGCAATGGCTGCTCCTGTTCAGTGCTGGTGGAGGGCAAGCATGGGTCTGGCAGGGCAATCTAACTCTGCCAAAGTCTGTGCATGCTTGGTGTCTTTGGGGAGCCACTCGGTCTCTCTGTTTTTTACTTTCTCTATTTTGAGATGCGTGAAGTTGCCAGTACCCTCAGGCTTGTTTGTAGGGTATTCCTGGAACTGGTTCACAACCTTTCCCTCACTCCTCCGTGTTTAGATCACCCAGCCTCCAACAATGAGCGATTGGGGTGTCTGTAATTCTGGAGACAGGCAGCTAATTCCCCACCTTGCCTCTCTGCAGAGAAAGAGAAAGACCCCAATTATTGGCGACAGCAAGCTCAAGAGACCTTGAAAAATGCCCTGAAACTCCAAAAGCTCAACACCAATGTGGCCAAGAATGTCATCATGTTCCTGGGAGATGGTGAGGCTGGGAATGGAGGGGCTGGGGACAGTGAGGCTGGGGACAGCGAGGCTGGGAATGGAGGGGCTGGGGACAGTGAGGCTGGGAATGGAGGGGCTGGGAACGGTGAGGCTGTGGAATGGAGGGGCTGGGGATGGTGAGGCTGGGAATGGAGGGGCTGGGGACAGTGAGGCTGGGAATGGAGGGGCTGGGAATGGAGGGGCTGGGGACAGTGAAGTTGGAAATAGAGGGGCTGGGGACAGTGGCCATGGGAATGGAGGAGCTGGTGACAGTGAGGCTGGGAATGGAGGGGCTGGGGACTGTAGTTGTAGGAATCAAGGGACTGGGGACAGTGACTCTAGGAATGGAGAGGCTGGGGACAGTGAGGCTGGGAATGGAGGGGCTGGGGACAATGAGGCTGGGGACAGCGAGGCTGGGAATGGAGGGGCTGGGGACAGTGAGGCTGGGAATGGAGGGGCTGGGGACAGTGAGGCTGGGGACAGCGAGGCTGGGAATGGAGGGGCTGGGGACAGTGAGGCTGGGAATGGAGGGGCTGGGGACAGTGAGGCTGGGAATGGAGGGGCTGGGGACAGTGACTCTGGGAATGGAGGGGCTGGGGACAGTGAAGTTGGGAATGGAGGGGCTGGGAACGGTGAGGCTGGGAATGGAGGAGCTGGGGATGGTGAGGCTGGGAATGGAGGGGCTGGGGATGGTGAGGCTGGGAATGGAGGGGCTGGGGACAGTGAGGCTGGGAATGGAGGGGCTGGGAATGGAGGGGCTGGGGACAGTGAAGTTGGAAATAGAGGGGCTGGGGACAGTGGCCATGGGAATGGAGGAGCTGGTGACAGTGAGGCTGGGAATGGAGGGGCTGGGGACTGTAGTTGTAGGAATCAAGGGACTGGGGACAGTGACTCTAGGAATGGAGAGGCTGGGGACAGTGAGGCTAGGAATGGAGGGGCTGGGGACAATGAACCTGGAAATAGAGGGCCTGGGTGCTGTGGTCCTGGTAATGAAGAGGCCAGGGGCAGTGAAGCTGAGAATGGCAGAGGAGCCTTGAGGCTGGGGATTTTGGAGCCTGAGGCAATGGGTGGCTTGAAGGTCTGATTCCTGGTAGCAGATCAGAGGCCATGTGGAAGAGGGCTCCGAGGGATCGATGAGGAGAGGGGTCCCAACCTGTTGCCCCTGAGCTTATGAAAGGACAGAGAGAAATTGTATGTCCTCTACCTGCTGCCACTGCCCTTGCCTCTCTCAGCACTGAAGTAGAGAGCTCTGGGTGCCTGGGAAAGCCGATTGAAGGGCTTGGGAGTCTGAACTCTGTCTCCCCACAGGGATGGGCGTCTCCACAGTCACTGCCTCCCGTATCCTTAAGGGCCAGCTACACCACAAAACAGGGGAGGAGACACAGCTGGAAATGGACAAGTTTCCCTTTGTGGCCCTCTCCAAGGTGAGTCCTGTCCTGGCTCCATTCTCCACCTGGTGGACTGCAAGCCCGTCAGACCTCCTGGGTCCTGTGGTTTCACCATGAAACCAGGACAGAAGCAGCCATTCCCAGGGTTGTCGAGGCTTTTAGTTCATCCATCTAGAACCCCCTGTGTGTGTAAAACACCCAGGAAAAGGTGCACACGCTACAGCGGGAATTATAACTACACCTGCATGTTGCAACTGAACATGGACCTGCTGTCCCCTGAGCCCTGTCTAGTCCTTGTCCCTTCCCCCGCTGACGGCAGCTGCTGCCCCTGACCCCCACACCATCGATTGCCTGTGACTGCTCTTTTGTTTTCTGTAAACAGAGTCAGCCTAGTTCATACCTCCCAGGTGAATTATCCGGTAGCCCGCATGCTGTGGGCAGCCATGTTCACTGGGGGAGGGTTTGGGGGCAGTGTGTATAACAGGCACACCATAGCCACCCAGAGTCAGGCCCCTGCCATCCTCTAAGGGAAGAGTGAGGGCTGTAGTTCCTAGACCCCTGGCAAGCTCTCAGGCTCATGGGGGCCAGGGCGGTAGGCCTGCCCACAGGATGTCCCTGGGAAGTCTGGACATTTGCAGGGGCAGCAGAGAAGCCAGACCCACGCACCCCTCCCAGTATCCCTTCCCCTCCGGGACGTACACTCGTCCTCTGCGGACCCAACTGCCCCCGCCCCCACCCCCGGCTGGGTCGACAGTCCCACACGCAGAAGACACCTTGAGTTATGCCAGGGCAGGAAGCAGGCAGCTCAGTCAGGTGACCCTGTGATCCTGGAGGAACCTCAGTGGGCAGCGGCGTCCCTCACACCCTGTTCCCTCGGTGGAAGTGGGGCGGCCGTGGCGGGTGCCCATCCCCTGACTCTCGCTCCCATCTGCAGACATACAACACCAACGCTCAGGTCCCTGACAGCGCGGGCACCGCCACTGCCTACTTGTGTGGCGTGAAGGCCAATGAAGGCACTGTGGGAGTGAGCGCGGCCACTGAGCGCGCGCACTGCAACACCACTCAGGGGAATGAGGTCACCTCCATCCTGCGCTGGGCCAAGGATGCCGGTGAGCCACCCCTGGCGGCCTTCTGTGACCGTCTGGGTCTTAGTCCTCCCAGCCGTGCGTGGCTGGGCGGAAGCAGGCACTGCAGAGCTTCTCGCTCCCCTGCTCAGAGGAGTAGAGGAGCCGGGATGCTTCTCCTGAACTGAGGAGGGTGCTTTGGAGTGCCTGGGTCCGTGCGCTCCGGAGTGCGCACGCGCACGGCAGGAAGCCCCGCCCCCGCCCTCCAGCTCTGAGTGGAGGTCTAAGCACCAGCCCAGGGCCAGCCTGCAGAGGAGAGGTTCAGAGTGCCAGCTCCTTCCTTCTGCCCCCGGGGACTTTGAAGGCAGGGTGACAGAGCCCTTCTCTCCACCTGCGGTCCCTTTGGGGCCGCCTAGGGCTTCTTATAAGCGTTGGCTCCACGAGTCACGGATGGAGGAGGGGACCCCAGCCTACCTCGGGTACAGGGAGAGGTGTTCAGCTGCATCTGCCTTCGTGCAAACTAGGGAAACTGAGACCCAGGCAACCAAAGGAACTAATGGGAGGCAGTCTGGCAGGGAGGGGGAGGTAGAAGTCCTCAGGGACCCCCCTCATCTACAAGGGGTGCTGACCTCTCCTGCCCCACACTCCAGGGAAGTCCGTGGGCATCGTGACCACCACACGGGTGAACCACGCCACCCCCAGCGCAGCCTACGCGCACTCGGCCGATCGGGACTGGTACTCGGATAACGAGATGCCGCCGGAGGCTCTGAGCCAGGGCTGCAAAGACATCGCCTATCAGCTGATGCACAACATCAGGGACATTGAGGTGAGTGGGAGTGCGGGGGTGATGGGGGCGGGGGGCGGAGGTGGCTTGGGAAAGGCCTGGGTTCCCCGCATACCTGGGAGACACTGTAGGGTTTCTGTGCTGTGGGGGTGCCAGGAGAACCCTCATGTGGCCGCCACACCCCAAGACCTGAGTGCCCAGGGATCATTCCATAAACTAGAACCTGATCCTACACCCCCTCGCCACCCCCCAGTATGTCCTGATACCTCCCATATACACAGGGTATACACTGACACACGCACACAGTCTGTAGTAGCATTCCCCAGTATACGCTGATATACACACACACTCTGCAATGACACCCCCCCACACACACTCACGGTACGGTCTTGGGAGGTGACCTGCCCTACACATTCACACTTGCCCCGAGCGGCACGTGCCCGCGCAAGCCGTGCCTTTCCCATCCTTGCTCTCCTTGCTGCCAGCGGTGTGGCTCTGGGCTGTTCCTTAACCTCTCTGAGCCTCTCCTGCTGCCAACTGGATCTGCTCCAGCAGCTCCCCGCAGGGCTAAGTCAGAGAACCCCAGCTGAGCTGGGCACAGAGCCTGGCCCCTGGGCGCGCTGGAGCGGCAGCCCTTACATGGAAGCCACCCGCCCTTGAATATGCCTCGACCCGCGAGCAGGTTCTCACATGCAGGCCTCGGCTGTTGGAGGGAATTGCTCGGTTTTTCCTTTTCTGCTGTGAGGCTTGACCGTGACTTAGACAGCCCCCCCCCCGCCCCGAGCTTGAAGTACGGGCTGAGTGAGACTCAGCGAAAGCCCTGGGGTCCAGGTGCCAGCTCTCCCTGCCCTCTTCAATGTCGTGTGTCCCCTGGCTCTTTCCCCAGTAGCCAGTGAAGTGCTGCCTTCAGGACCAGTGGTCTGCTGCCTCCTCAGAGGAAAGAGCCACCTGGGACACAGACACCCATCTGGCTCTCCCTCCACCTGCCAGGCACCCCTTCCTCCTTCCCCACCCGCCTGCCCCTCCTGCCAGCTCCCGGCTGCAGGAGGCTGGGATGAGGTCATGTGTGAGGACATTGGTCCCACCACACAGGGCTAATTACAGTAAGTCTTCAGTCACTTTGGGCCAGAGTGGCCGAGGCAGGGAGAGGCACTTTGGGAAAAGATGCTTTGGGGGTGGTGAGGGGAGCCGGGGTCTCCTCGCACCGTAAGGGCATGAGCCAGGGAGTGAAGGGAAAGTCCCAACGCCCCCTCTGCCTTTACTGTTCTCTTCCAGTTCCATTTGCCTCTCTCTGCACCACCACCCCGAAAGCCCACTCTGACCATTCATGAAATAAAAAAATCCTGGTGTCTACTCTGAAAATAAATATCTTTAGCTTTAAAGAGAGAGAAAGACACAAACCCAAACCCCAAAGGCAAACAGCAAGTCTGTTATTTGGGAATTTAATGAGCCCGTGTGAAGTCTCCGCTGGGCTGGGAACCATGCGCTCCCGGCAGGAAGATTGGGGGCTTCAGTTCCACCCTGAAAATGCCAAAGGGGTCAGGTTCTGTGGGAACAGGAGAAGGCGCCAGCGACCTGAAGTCCTTTTCTTCCAATTGAACTACCCAAGCTTCCCGCCACATAGTAGGGCTACAAACCTAGCCTCCTTGGGAGCGTATCTGTCCATCTCCATTGTTCCCTTCTGTGGGAACAATTTCCATTGTAGGAGCCGCCAGCAATACTGGATGATTGCCTTTCTTCTAGACAGTCCTTCCCATTTTATAGACCGGGAAACTGAGGCCCTGCAAGGTCAAAGAAATGGGCCCTTGGTTAACAAGCAGTAGAGTAGGGTCTTTACTTTGGTATCCTTGGCTTTCCTGGGTGCTGTGGCTGCCCCTGAGTACCTTCCCCCCATCCGCTGCCCGCCTGGACAGCCAGCTCTTTATGCCTTAGAACCCTGGTTTTGCCGTGGGAAATAGAGTAGCGTCCATCCGCTGCCCCATCTGGAGACAGTGGATCTCAGGTGTCAGCCAGGGGCAGCAACTTGGGCTGGTGCCCATGGTGACAGGAGGACACGGGACGGTGGTCACCATGGGCCGTGGCTGTTATGTTCTTGGCTCCTGCTTTAAAAATAGTTAGGACTTCAAACATGGATTCCCTAGGAAAACAAACAACCCCGCGTCCGTCTGCCCACGCATGCCAGCCACAGTGGATAAAATTAGCCTGGCGGTGACTCCACGGACGTGAGGCGGCCTGTGTTTGCCCAGGCAGTGGGCTGGTTCCCAGCTGGGCTGCCCCGAGACCTCCCTGGCCGAGGCCGCTCGGTGTGGAAGAAGAGTCTCCTGGAGGCCCCATCCTTGCCTCCTTGTGAACAGCAGAGCCCTCAGGGGGCTTCTGGTAGAGAAACCGTGGGTTCTGGATTGAAATCTATCTGTGCCGTGCACCACTGTGTACCTGAGAGGCGAGAAGTCACATCAGGTGCTCTTAAGTCTGCAGTGAGAAAATGCTGACTGCTTCCCTTGCAGCTAGGGTAGGAGGTTGAGTGAGTTACTGCCTTACCTGTTCAGGGTCTGGTGCACAGTAAATGGGCTTTCACACGGGTATGTAGGGGGTGTTGGCCACGTGGAATAAGCACTCGGGAACACTAATATTCCACCCAGAAGCCCCACACCACAGTTCTGCTAGGCCAGCAATTTCATCTTTGCAGTCTGAACAGAGGCTGAAAGAACACTGGCTCAGTCCTTACCTGTCTGGCAAGTGTCCACGCCTCCACCCTGACTCTGGTGTCAGCTTTCCAAGCCAAGACCCTGGGGGCTTCTGGACAATTTAGAACCCTGAGTGTCATGGCCCCTGTGTCCCTCAGGTGATCATGGGTGGCGGCCGGAAGTACATGTACCCGAAGAACAAAACTGATGTGGAATATGAGCTGGATGAGAAGGCCAGGGGCACGAGGCTAGATGGCCTGGACCTCGTCAGCATTTGGAAGAGCTTCAAGCCCAGACACAAGGTAGCCAATGGCTGCAGGTGGGGGTAACTATGGGACTTAGGGCCATGGGACCCCCATCCATGTTGCCCTCCAGTGAGGGTTCTGTTTGTTCCTTTGTTTGACCTACCCTTTGCAGACCTGTGACTGATACTCATGTTCCCTGCAGGGAGGGCACCGAGGGGGGACGGTGACAGGATCAGGGAGTCACTTGGATGGACCCCAGGCAGGCTGGGCACCGTGAGGAATGTCATATGGCTGGATGGCAGGAAGTTGGTTCCTGGAGGCGTATAGAGGGGGTACAGCAGAAGCCTGAGAAGTGGGAGGGCATGGGGAGGCAAGCTGGGCAGAAGTGGGTAAAGGGAAGTGGAAAGCCCTCAGTCCATCTCCTGGGCCAGGGCATGGGTGAGCTGAGAGGGAGGCTAGGGCTAAGGTAGGCCAGGCCTCTGAGAGGCCTCTGGCCCTTTAAATCTGCCACTGTGGGCCAGCCGGGCAGCTGGGTCTGGAAATGACTGTGGTCAGGGCTGAAGACAGTGGGGAGCAGCCTGGCAGCCGCTTTGATGTCACTGTAGGGTTGGGTTTCTCAGGGTTCCATGGCGGTCCCTGGGGAGGACTGGGATGAGGCTGAGCTAAGAGTGAGGTTGGGGCAGGGCTGGGGACAGCCCCATGGGTGAGGAGGGGGTGCGGAGGTGAGCAACTCTTGTTCTCCTTTTCCCTCTTGGACAAGCTTGGACAGACAAACCAAAGAGACTGTCTCCTTGCCTCAGTTTCTATGATCAGGGCCAGCAAGCCATCCTCCTTGCCCTGGGACTCTGTATAGACTCCTGGCATAGAGAGGGGCCTGTACAATAGTCATGAGCCCTGCCCAGTAGGGTTGCTTTTGGGTCCCAGATTCTGGGCACTGAGATAAGGAGCTAGAAGTGGTTCTCAATAATCCTTCTCTATGTGTGTACCTCAGCGTCCTCATCTGTAAAGTGGGGACAGTCTTAAGATACCGCTTGAGTGTTGCCTGAGACACAACAGGGCTCTGGGGTTCCTCTTCCTCCTCCCCCGGAGCAACCTAGAGGATTGGAGAAACCCCTCCTGAGGCCACTGCTCAGAGAAGGCAAGCAGGCTGATTTGAAGACACACAGCAAATTCCTCACAGCGCTGGGCCCAGCTCCCAGCTCTGGAGAATCCAGGCAGAGTCTCATTCTGTGTTTCTTTCCTCCTGAGGAGGCAGCGCCTCCTTTAGCCCCCCTCCCGGATGCGACTCCCAAGGCCCGGCCTCGGGACTTCACTCCCGCCTGGCTCTCCAGGGGCCCCCAAACACCACTCATTCCCTTCTTGGGCATTCCAGGTCTCTCTTACCCACACTCGTCTCAAGTCTGCCCTGTGACACCATCATAGGGAAAGCAGATGGATCAGTTCCTACTTTGCCATCAGGACCCCCCAAAAAGCTGTCACCCCTACCAGGAAGCCCTCCTTGATCCAGACCCGGGTACATGAAAATCGTTTCTTAAGTAGGGAGATGGTAGGTGCTCAGGGCAGGGTGGTAAATGAAGCAGGGGAACTGAACCGCCCTGACTCTGAGGCCAGCGGGGCTGTCCCAGGACTTCCAGGCCTGTGCTGACACAGCCCTTCCCGCCTCCCCCCAGCACTCCCACTACGTCTGGAACCGCACTGAACTGCTGGCCCTTGACCCGTCCAAGGTGGACTACCTCTTAGGTAAGCAGAGAAGGAGGGAGTCCATGGCTGGGGCTGTCGAAGGCAGCCCCCAGCTGCAGGGCCTCCGAGGGTGTCGAGGGAGGAAAGGAGGTTTGCTTTGTGGAGTGAAGCTGTGCAGGGAGATGAGCCCCAGTTGGCATAAAAAAAAAAAAATCCAAGATCAGAGAGGGGCAGGTACATGGCACAGCCAGGGCAGAACCAGCCAGGCAGCCTCTGCTGGTCCTCGGGGTGACCCATTCCCTGGAGAGTCGGAGCCGGCAAGGGGAGTGCGCACCCCAGAGGCTGATGGGCACAGAGGCCAGCTTGCCAGCACGGGGCTGAGCTGCAGGAGGCTGGTGGCTCGCACCGACTCGGAGTCCAGCTCCTGCTTGCTAGGTGGCGTGGCACAGAGTGCCCAGGACTCCTGTGGAGTTGCCGTTTGGCCCTCGCATGGTGATGGGGTGAGGGATGGCTCTCAGATGGGCGTAAACTGGGGACAATGACCCCGAAGTTTCTGCCGCTTCACTGCACAGGCTGCTGTGCCCGCAGACCTCACCTGTGAATACGCACTTGCATTGAGCCCGGTCCAGAGTCCACTGCCTCCGAGATACAGTGCTGTGTCCTCTTGGGTTTGAGTCACAGATCTGCCCTCTCACCTGCTGAAAACAGTGAGCTGTTAGGCCCCTCAGAGCCTCTGTACCCCCCCACCCCTTGTACCACTAATGAGCTGGGTGTAGGCTCTGTGCCCCTGGTGAAGTGAGCTGTAGGCCCCGTGCCCCTGGTGAGATGGGCCGTGAGAATAATGAAAACTATCAATCTAGTTCTGTATCCACAGAGCCTCCCAGGTAAGGGCCCTCTCTCCCAAGTTGAACGGAGGGAGTTTTGTGCCCTCTGTGACACCCGAGTTCCTTGGGGTCCTCCCAGCAGGCTCAGGACTTTGGGCACCCATATCCTCGCCTGTATCTGCAGGTCTCTTTGAGCCCGGGGACATGCAGTATGAGTTGAATAGAAACAACCTGACTGACCCTTCGCTCTCTGAGATGGTGGAGGTGGCCCTCAGGATCCTGATGAAGAACCCCAAAGGCTTCTTCCTGCTGGTGGAAGGTAGGGCCTGACGGAGACAGACCTTCCGGAAGCATGGTGTGGGGTGGGCGGTGGGATACTACAGCTTTCCAAGAGAACTGCCAGGTTGGGGGTGAACCTCCCAGCAAAGACGGTGGGGGTTGAGTAGGAAGGGAGACTGCCTATCCGCCAGCCCCGTCTGAGAGGGCTTCCTGGCAGGGGAGATGTTCTCTAAGCTCTGAATGGAGGGCCATTCAGTCTCTAAGCATCCCCTACGCAAAAACAGTTCCACCTGCCCTCTGACTGTCCGAAGCTGGGGAGGTGACCCTTGGGTTCTTGTCCTCATGCTTGCCCCCCCTTCTGTGGGACCTTCACCAAGTATTTTTGTAAAATGGGGCCTGAAATCATCCCCTGTCCTAAAGAGGTGACTCAGCTCCGTCATGCATAGAAGGAGAGAGCGAGGGCTAAGGATTGAGGGAGATGACTCATCCACACGAGCCTGGGGACCTGAGTTCAGATCCCAGAACCCTTCTGAAAAGTCGGGCCTGCTGATGAGGGCCTGTAATCTGTCACTGAAAGGGCGGAGACAGCTGGGTCCCTGAGGCGAGCAAGTGAGCCAGCCTAGCTGAATTCATAACCCTCAGGTTCAGGGAAAGACCCTGTCCCAAAAAATGAAGGTGGAGGGCCTGGAGAGATGGCTCAGCAGTTAAGACCCAGCTCAGTTCCCAGAAGACCCAAGTTCAGTTCCCAGGACCCATCTCAGGCAGCTCACAACCACCTGTAACTCCAGCTCTAGTCGGTGCAGAGCAGGCACAAGAGCCTGGAAGAAAGGTTGTGCGAATAATCGGGGCCCAGAAGGTTGATTAAAAACTGTGACGCGTGCTCGCATGTGCACACACACACACACACACATACACACGGGTGGGGAGAGTGGAAAAAATAAGCCAGGTGCCGTGCATGCCTTCAGTTCCAGCACTGAGAGAGAGAGAGGCAGGTGGATAACTGAGTTTGAGGCCAGCCTGTCGTAGTAAGTTCCAGGACAGCCAAGGCTACAACAGAGAAATCCTGTCTCAAAAAAACAAACAGCAACAACAAAAAGCAATAAATAAATAAATAAAATACTTTAAAATGAAATAAATAAAGGGGGGGCGATTGAGAAAGACACATGGCCTCATCGGTTTACACACACCCCCATGGCAAGCCAGGCACATACCCACAACTAGAGAGGACATAAGCCCTGGGGGAGCAGAGAGCTGAATTCCTCAGTGTTTCCATTCTGTCCTCTTAATTACATAGTAGCCAAAGCAACAATGGGAAGTAACAAGAGTTTCCAGAATCTTCCAGAATTTCTATAGCCCGTGCCTTCTGCGGTCCCTTGCATGACCCTGCTGCACTCAGCCCATGCAGACACATAGACATGCGTGCACACGCGCGCCTGCACACACAGGTCGCTGATAGACACACACCCGCTCAGGCCCCTCCACCCTCCAGAGGCCAGTGGCCACTAGCCCAGCTAGGCTGCCTTCTTGCCAAGCCCTGGGGTTCCCACCAGCACAGCAGCGGTCTCGGCCTGGCCCCAAGCAGGCCTCTGATCTGAGGAAGCGCCAGGAACCAGCAGTGGTGAACACGGGTCCCCCGGGAGTGGTCCTCTTTGTGAACAGGGCCAGGCCAGCCTGCCAGGCCAGCTGCTCCCAGAACCACAACAAAGGGAAGGCCAGCCTGCCCACCCTGCCAACCCACCAGCCAGGCCAGCAGTGAGGGTAAAGTTAGTGGAGAGGAAGCACCGCCTGGCGCCACAGCTCAGACCTGGGAGTGGCCACTAGGTGGCGTCCTGCTCCAAATCTAAGGGTCTACCTTTGGGGGATTCAGCGTTCCATTGGCCTTTCTGAAAGGCCACCAGGACACTGCCCAGGCACTGGGGGCCCGTGCCCCAGGGAAGATCGAGAAGTCCTTCTGCTTATGTGCTCATGGAAGAAACAAAATCATGGGCTCTGGAATGAGTCAGGCCTGAACCCCTACCCAGTACCCTCGTGGGAATAACATTCCCCCATTCTTCCTCAGTTGCTCTGTCTGTACACAGGGCTGAGATACCCCCTCTGCCCAGCGTTGCCTTGAAATCAAACGAGATGCCTCTCGGTCATGCCTAGCGCATAGTAGGGACTCGGGCATGCTCCCCTTCCCTCCACTGAAGCCTTCACCCTCCCCCCCCAAAAAAATGCTGAGAACACTGAGCTGGAAGCAGAGGGGCCAGGGAGAGATCCGAGATCCAGACACTCTGGGCCTGTGGTTCTCCCTTCGCTCGGTGGCTTGGCTTTCCCCACATGGGCCCCGGGAGCCACATTCTCCTTGCTCGCCCTCTGAAGGCCACTTGACTCTGTGAGATGCCTGAGGCGGACCTGACAGTCCCCAGTGACAGTGAAGGTCAATGCCATTCCCTATCAAGGAGATGTTAATCTGATGGCAAGTGTCCTGGGGCCTGTCGGGGATGGCTTCCTCCCCTGTCACCTCATGGGAGGCCCTTGTCTTGATGTCCCTAGGAGGCAGGATTGACCACGGACACCACGAGGGCAAGGCCAAGCAGGCACTGCATGAGGCGGTGGAGATGGACCAGGCCATCGGAAGGGCCGGCGCCATGACTTCTCAGAAAGACACCTTGACCGTGGTCACCGCGGATCATTCCCATGTTTTCACTTTCGGTGGATACACCCCCCGTGGCAACTCTATCTTTGGTGAGTAGGCCACAGACCCCAGGGAGCTTGGTTAAGGGGCCTGCTGGCCAGGCTGCCAGTTCTCTATTGGGAACTTGCCTCCCCACCCCTGCTTCTCTGCACAGGTCTGGCTCCCATGGTGAGTGACACGGACAAGAAACCCTTCACAGCCATCCTGTATGGCAATGGCCCTGGCTACAAGGTGGTGGATGGTGAACGAGAGAATGTCTCCATGGTGGATTATGGTGAGAACTCCAAAGCCGGGGCTGGTGGGGGTAAAGGGTCTCCATCCCACAGGGGTGGGCTGGTGTGGTCCTGGGGTAGCCCACATCGAGTCAGACCCTCAGTTTGGCTTCTCGCCTTTACCTTAGCAACTCTGACCTTGGACACATGGTTTCACCTTTCTCAGCTTTAATTTCTTCCACGAAAGGCTTCTGCCTTCTGGGAACTTTACCCTGGAAGATGCCACGGGTGCGATGAGCCTAAGTTGGTGCCTGGCCTGTGTAGGTGCCACGTGCATGGTCCTAGATGGATACTCCATCGGGGGCTGAGAGAGGTCGTCTGGGTCGGGCAGGCTTGGTTTGAACCCGATTGTCTCTGGTGACACGCCTCCCTGGGTGCTGAGCCCTGGCTTTCTCTCCTGAGAAAAGGGCCTTCAAGACAGCCTGGGGGTGAGGGGAAAGGGGGTGCTTCTCTGACAGCACTGAGGTCCAGGCAAACACTCAGAAGATGTTTCCGCCCTACAGCTCACAACAACTACCAGGCCCAGTCTGCCGTCCCGCTGCGCCACGAGACCCACGGCGGGGAAGACGTGGCGGTCTTCGCCAAGGGCCCCATGGCACACCTGCTTCACGGCGTCCATGAGCAGAACTACATCCCCCACGTGATGGCCTACGCCTCCTGTATCGGGGCCAACCTTGACCACTGTGCCTGGGCCAGCTCCGCGAGCAGCCCCACCCTGGGGCCCCTGCTGCTCCTGCTGGCTCTGCTCCCCCTAAGCACCCTGTTCTGAGGGCTCAGGTCCCACAAGCCCACAGTGGATGGCCAGCTCCCCTCCCTATGTGACCCGCCACCTGGGCAGCCCACACTCAAGGGAGAGGCCCAGGCAGCCTCCAGCAGGAACAGAGTTCGCTACCTGCCTCTCTTCTGTCCGGATCCCTCCATGGGACAGAAGATTCCCAGCTCTGCCTTTACTCCCTACTCACTGCCCTTTGGCCAGCGGGGTAGGTTCCTCTCTTGGGCAGGCAGGACACACACCGCACAGATTCCCAAAGCACCTTATTTTTCTACCAAATATATTCTCCAGACCCTGAAACCTCCATGGAACATTCCAGATCTGACCTTCCCTTCCCTTCCCTCTGGAACACTGGGCCCCATGGTCATGGCCAGCCCCCAAGCCCAGCCCTCCCTGAAGGGGAGACCAGGTCTGCTCAGGATGAGACTCCCAGGAAGCCGCCTCTGGGCTTGGCTGTCTACCCAGGGTGGCCGGGCTGGGAAGACCAGCCCAGCCGGACAGGACGCACTCTCCCCACCCAGCGCCAGAGACTCTCGCCAACCCTTCACTGAAGCGGCTCTCCTGTTTGGAACAGCAAAAAACGAAAAAAAATTAATTTCTCTTTTTGGTGTTGGTTAAAAGGGAACACAAGACATTTAAATAAAACGTCCCAAATATTTCTGAGGCCAGAGCTGAGTCTTTGTGGTCAGTGGGAAAGAGACCAAAATAGGCGCATCGCTCAGGAAAGAACTGGAGTCTGGATCCCAGGGAGAGGGCATGGGGAGCAGGGGTGTCGGGGTTCCTGCCAGCCGGGGGTGACGGGCGACCTCACTGTCCTCAGGTGCTGTGGTGTGCATGTGTGGTGTCTCAGTGCCCCTGTGTATGGTACTGAGAGACAGTGTGGGTCACTGAGAGAGAGAGAGAGAGCCCTTTGTCCTTTAACCCGCAACAAGGAGAGCTTTGGTGCCTGCGGCACCTTCACAGCATGATGTCTGCAGGATATGCTACGTTTAGCGTGCGTGCACCTGCTCACGCATGCCTTCATCGGCAAATCCTGAGCACGTGCCAGGCACCGTGTGAAGCCTCCCCTATCGCACGGCGGTGCACGTTGGGGCCGTGTGAGCATAGCAGCTCAAGTTTGACTCCCCAGAACCCACGGAAGGTAGGACGCCTCCATGTTGTCCTCCGACCTCCCACACGAGTGCTGTGAAATACGCTCACACGCACGATCACACCTAGGGGCTCTTGGCAAACGGGGAGCGCAAGAGCCTTCCCTTGCAGTGACTCTGGCCTGATGCTTTGCCTATAGTCATTCAGCTTTTGTGAGTGAGGACACCCACAGTGTAGGAGGCCATGACTGTCAAGGACCCCCACGTTGCAGACGGGGACTTGAATCCAGATTTGCTCGATGCCAACGTCCTTGTACTTAATGACGTCTTTTATTTGTTTATAATACATTTCCAAATTCCTGCCCACTCAGCCCCAGCCAAGGCCAATGACTCACAATTCAGGCCAGTTAAACAGGAACCGAGACTGAATATCTGGAGTGGGCATCCTCCGGTTTTGAAAGGACACTGAGCAAACGTCTCCCCGAGCTTCCTAGCAGTCAAGGGGAAGCCAGCTAAGCTGATCCTACACTGAGGAAATTAAGTTGTGTGGAGTCTCTCGAGGACAGAGATCCATGCCTTGTCTTGAACTGTGTATCACAGTGCCTTGAGGTGTGGGCATACCTTTGCAGCCTTCGCCATCCCTCTCGAGACTGTCATTTAAGCTGCTCCTTCTATTCACGTGGAAGCAGTTCATTTTTAAACAGCCCCCAGTAGTTCCTGCAGCCCACCAATGTTAACAGCTAAGAACATGATTGTCACAAGGCCTGGAGATGAGGCACATGTGAACCGTGGCTTTGTGTCTCTGGCTGAACTGAGCATGAGTTATTTAACTGTGGGGAAGTGGAGACAGAAAAAAGGAAGAGAACAAGGGAGTTGTGTGACTAGGCAGCAGAGTGCGAGAGGTACACCTCAGAGCCACCTCCAGGGTGTGGAGGAAGTGGAATGTTTACTCTCCATCTCCCCTCCCTCACTGGCAAAGGGCTGTACCACAGACAGGCCGCACTGAGCTTCCAGCTTGCCTCTTTGAAGGGCTGAAACCCCCAAACCAGGTACTGGAATCTGGACCTAGAGGGCGCAGACACTTCTGCTGAGCCTTGGGATGTGCTCAAGGAGAGACGCATGACCGAATCAGAACCACGGAGGCCACACCGTCCTCAGCTCTGCGGACTGGGACAGGGTCTTGTGGCCCTTTGACGCCCCAGCGTCGCCTGCTGTGGGCACCGAAGACCCCGCTGTGAACACTGGGTGCTTCCTCTTCAGGTCAAAGACGCCAGGTGCGCCCGCTCCAGAGGGCTGGGTCCTGCCACTCGCAGTCAGGTTGGCTGCTGATCACGTGGGTTCTGGGTCCCAATCTGAGTCAGGGTCTACGCAGCGGAACTAACTCTGTCCCCAGCAACTACAGCCATCATAACTGGCCTCCTTTGGCTCACAATGTCCTTCGGTTTCTCAGACAAGAAGGACAAAGACGAGCTGCCAGGTCCTCTTCACAACACATTGTGAGCCTATTCCATGTGAACACATGGGTACCCTGGCTGAGCGGCACAAACCCGGGCTCTTCCCATCAAAAACAACCTCCTCTACGTGCTGGGATTTCTTTCTATCTTCCTAGGAGAGCGAGCAGCCTGCTTTACAACCTGAGCGTTTCTACTCCATTGGTAGAAACTGATCATGTGCCCACCCGCTGCAAAGCATGCTGGGAAATGTAGTTTTTTGTTGGACAGCCCCCTCTTACCAACACATCTGATTCTCACCCTTGGCATACTGACACTGAGGACCAGGTGATTGCAGTGGGGGCTGGGAGCATATCCCTGGCTTCTAATCGCTAGATTTCTGGAGGAAAAGGAATTGCTTCCTGTGCCACCTGAGGGAGGTGGGAAGTTTGAGGGACAGCTCCACTAAGCTCAGTGTCACTCTCCATTTCTTTTTCTTTTATTTATTATGAATACAATATTCTGCCTGCATGTGTGTCAGCAGGTCAGAAAAGGGCACCAGATCTCATTAGAGATGGTCATGAACTACCGTGTGGTTGCAGGGAATTGAACTCAGGACCTCTGGAAGAGCAGTCAGTGCTCTTAACCTCTGAGCCATCTCTCCAACACAACACCCTCCATTTCTTTTTTATTTTTTCTTTTTTTTAAGATTTTATTTATTTATTTATTTACTTACTTACTTAATGCATATAAGAGGGCAGTAGAGGGTATAGATGGTTGTGAGCCACCATGTGGGTGCTGGGAATTGAACTCAGGACCTCTGGAAGAGCAGACAGTACTCCTAACCACTGAGCCATCTCTCCAGCCCCTCCATTTCAATGCTCTGAATGTCTCTGGAAAACCTGAGTCTCTGGCTTCTTGGAAAAACTAGGCGGGGGGGGGGGCAGCAGCAGGCAGAAGAGGCACCTGTCAGTAGTTTAACCATCAGCTAAGAGCTGAGGGACTCCTTACCAGTGTTCTAACTGCCCGTTTGCCAACCCTGGCATCTCCCATGTCCTGCTGCTTGGCTCCTTCAGAAGTTACTGTGGGAGCAGAGCTTTTGACCCTTGCCTCATGGACACCATGGCCTGTGCTGCACCTGGGCAGCCAAACAGAGAACAAACTCACTGTCCTCAAGTTCCTGCCCAGCAACACCACCCTTGAGTAGGGAGGACAAGGAGCCTGAGTGCCAGGAAGGTGATCTCTAACTAGTTGGGGAATCAAGGGGGTAGGCGAAGGCAAGGAGGACAGAGAAGAAGGATCATGAGCTGAGAGCTGATATAGGGAGGGCTTGGGGCCTACAGTCTAATTGAGTTCAGAAGCGGCATCATGGGAAGAGGTGAGTTGGGACAGCGGGGCAGCAGGGCTTCAGGTGCCATTCTGAGAATGGCAAGCCTGCTGGTTGCCCATGAAGACCTGGCGAGCCACAGAGAGTGCTGTGAAGAGCGCCATTGCTGAAACATCCTCTCAGCAGCCAGTTTTGAGGAGCCTTCTATGATGCTGGAGGCCGGGCGGCCACAGGGGCTGTGGGAAGGAGGTGGGAAAAGGCCCAGACGTGGCCCTCAGCAATCTGGCTCCTGGTTATTGAGGAGGAGTTTACGCGTGTGCCCGAATGATGTCAGCACACCAAATGCCCTGAGATGGAGAGCAGGAGGCAGCAAGACACCTACGGGTGTGCCACACACCGTACTCAGCGGCCCAGACATGGAAGTGAGTTGCTGCCTAGAGGACACGCTTTGCCATGTGACCCACCGTCACCTACAGAGGGGAAAGCTGAGGTTCGAAGGGCGGGCTAGCCTGCTGCAGACCCCATCAGCTGTAGCTGGTTGGCACAAGTTGTGCCAAGCTCCCACCCCCTCCCTTGCTTCTAAGGTGTTAATCTAGCCAAGGACAAGTGCCCCAGCCCCACAAGCCACAGGACTGTGGGTTCCTTGGGAGAGTTGGGGGAGAGACCCAGACGGCAACACTTGTAATTACCCCCCGGGGTAAACTAGAGCCTCCCACTGGATGCTCCCTGAGGTGCAGGGGGCGAGGACCATGGTGATTAAGCGTTTAAGGGAGGATCTGGGCTCCCGGTCCCCACGTGGCTCCTTCTGCCTCCGCCGTAGTGCTGGGCCCTTTCCCGGCTGCTCGGGGTCACCTGAGTGACCCTCAGGAGGGCTGGGCATGAACGCTGACAGCAGAGACAGGACAAAACCTGTGGCTAGGGCCACAGGCTGGACCACCTCTACCCTGCCTGTGGGAACACAGGCACAGGTTCCACACACAGTAGGCCTCCCGCACAGCAGGAGCGTAAACGCGCTCACGAGTATTCCCAGTTCCAGCCATCACTGTCCATGACGACCCCTGAGTCTCAGGCGCTGTTCAAAAGTGCTCCTTGACATGCCCGGGCTTTTTTATTTTTTACCACCCACCCTTGGCGGAGGGCCAGGGCCATTATCCCCATTTTACGGAGGAATCAGAAGGATCAGACAAGAAAGGAAACCTCAGCATCAGTGAGGGTTAGAGCCAGGGCTGGAGGCCAAGGCCAGAAACTCAGAGCACGGGCTTGAACTCTTTTTTTTTTTTTTTAAATCTAATTTACTATCATTGTATGTGTGTATGTGTTAATATAGATGTGTGTGTGGTATGTGTGTCACAGTGCATATGTGGAGGTCAAAAGACAATGTCAGGAGTTGCCTCTCTTCCACCGAAGGCTCCGGGTCGGGGAAGACTTGTCTGGAGGAAGTGACATGAACAGGGACGCAGCCAGGAAGATGGTGGCCCTGCAGAAAGCTAAAGGCTAGATTGGTGGAAGCAGGGCCAAAGCCAGGTGAGGAGGACCTGACATGTCTGAGGGTTGGACAGCGGGGGGGTAGGAAGCTTGAGGGCAGGAAGTGCCCCGAGGCCGCAGAGCAGCCTGCATGTTCTTCTGGGAGTCGCCACGGTGCCCAAAGAGTGGAGGGCCCTGACCTGCAAGCTTTGCTTTGGGAACGGAGTCTGGAGAGCAGTGGAGGCTGCTCTGGAGCTTGTAGGCCCTTGTGTCCTCAGGGTTGGAGGTGGTGGCGGCTTGGAATGGTGTGGAGCTGTGGCTAGTGGCTGGATCACAGATGTGTCTGGGAGCTGAAGCCAGCAGGGTGATCTGGTGGATGGCATGTGGAGGGTAGAGGAAATAGCAGAACCAGGGGCTCCCCCATCTAAGTTTTTGGCCCAGGTGCTGGGTGGATGAAGGTGCCATTTATGGCTATGGGAGAGCAGATTTGGGGAGAATAAGTAGGGTTGGGTTTGGGTCACAGTTTGATGGTGGAGTGCACCAGACTTTGGGGTGAAGAGACCGGAGCACAGGGAGAGCTCCAGCTGCCCACAGACAGGGTCACGGTGGTATGCAGAGTTCTGGGCACAAAGAGGAAGTGAGTTACCCAGAGCTACAGAGAGTCAGCGGCCAAGGTGCTCCTTCCACTTCAGGGGAGACCATCTCTGGGAGGATGAGGAGAGACGTGGATGAAGTACTGGGGTATTCATGTGAACAGGCCCAAGTGGATCAAGGAGAAACCCCAAGAATGAGCTCAGAGACAGATCCCTCCAGCCTGGGCCACTTGCCCTCCCACCTTTGAGCTGCCCAGCTGGAGGAGCCTTTTCGGAGCTGTCTCCTGCCTGTGGTGTGGATGGAAAAGCCCAGGTCCAGAAGAGGTGGGGCTGGAGTCAGGTTGTCGACAAAGCCTACTTGACTTTGCCATCATTCTATGGTGGGCTTTTGCCTGGGCCAACTCAGGAGCTGGGTGGAAACCATTCAACCGTGACCTTCCTGGACTTAGGACTCAGGGCCTGAAGTCTCTCCTGGCCACTTGCCTGATGCCTGCCTCTGCCTCATGGCCAGCCCACCCCTAGACCTCTGGACCCCTCCAGGTCCCCCTCAGCTTGGCTCTGGTCATGGCTCTTGCCCTGAGGCCAGGACTGAGGCCTCCCTGGCTGCTGCCCAGACCACCCAGCGCCAGGCCCTGGCGGAGCCCGTCAGGGCTGGCCAGCCGTGGTCTGGCTCCGCCTGAGGGGCTGTGGCCTGGGAACCACTGGCTGTCTCCTCGGGGAAGCGGCTGGGTCTCCAGAACAAACATGGAACCGCAGGCTCCTCTCCTGCCCACCAAAGAGGGAGCTGCTTCTGGCTCCCAGCCACACCCCACTCTCCAGGCCTGGCTCCCACTTGTGTGGGGGATGGGCTGGAGGCAGGGGTGGGGGTGGGCGTGGGCAGGAGGACTGCAAAGCAAGAAGAGGGCAGATGGGCCTTTGTGATCGGGAGGAAGGGACAGATGGCTGAGACAGCTGTGAATGGAGAAGGCTGTGGTGGGAATGCAAGTGGCCTGGGGTGCCTTGGGAGACCCTCAGGAAGGAGGCTCTGATGGCTGGGGTGGAGCTGGCCTCAGCCTCAAGCGAAGAACAAAGCTTTGGAATCCTACAAAGCTGGTTTCAAATCCAGACTCAGCCACATCCAAGCTAATGGGTCTTGGGAAAGTGGCTTTGCCTCTGGACCCTCAGTTTCTCCCTTTACAGGAAAAAAAAAAAATTCTCATAATTCCAGATTCACAGAGTAATGGAGGGATGACATAGTCCCCTGGGAAGAAAATACCTAGCCCAGGGCATGGCACCAAATGGCTCCTAAAGGACATCAGCCACAGCCCCCTCGTGGCTCCATAAGAGCCAAAACAGGTCCTGGTGGGGCAGGCCAGGACAACCTCACTGATTCATACCAGCTGGGGGGAATGGGCCACATCTGACTCCAGTCGAAGCCGCAATTAGAGCCCAATTTAAAGAAATGCTGGCCTGGTCCTTCCCCGACAGGTGTGATTACAGGCTCAGAGCTAAAGTGTTACTAACAGGATGACACAGAGGCCAGGCCAGGCCACAGGGGTGTCCGGCCCAGCCCCCTTCCTACACTCCCGGGGGAAACAGGGACCTTCAGTGCAAGAGGGGACCAGGCTCTAGCCCCCAATGCAGGAGAAGAGGGTGACGTCCTATACTTCCTGCAACTCCTAATTTCTCTGAAAGATTTGCTTTGGCATTTAGATGATGGGGAGTGGGGCAGGCAACCGCATCCCCCAAGGAATGGGCATCTTGGAGTCAGTGATGGCCACAAAACCAGGGGCTTCCCCATGCCCACCTCCCAGGGACCCAGACCCGATCATCAAAATGATCAGTGGTGGCACTTCCCATCTGGAACCTCTGCCAGATGCCCGCAGGACACCAGGGTGCCTCATCCTCCTCACAGACCCTAGGAGGGAGCTGCTAGTGTGACCCCAGTCACACTAGGGAAGGGAACACTGGGGTTCTCCAGTGACTTGTCCACCGTCAGACTTGGAGCCAGGGGCAGATCTAGGCCGTGACACAGCACAGGTGTTCCCAGTAACGTTGGATAAATTACCCTGAGCCCCTTCAGCAGAAGGCCTGGCCAGGGGGTTCGAGGGTAGATGCGTCATCTCAGTGAAGGGAGTTGGTGAGCAAGCCGGCAAGGGTGGAAGTGTGGTGGGAGGATACTGTGCGAGCACGGATGAGGTGTTGGAAGGGTGGGCGGGTAAGCAGGAGATGGGTGCCTGGGAGGAGGGTGGCTGTCTAAAGGTACAGAGAGGCAGGTAGGCAGGGAGAGGTGAATGGGTGGATGGGTGAGTAGATAGGTGGGTAGGTAGATAAATGCGTAGAGATGCAGATGAGTGGATGGATGGATGGACGGACATGCAGATAGACAGTGTGTAAGTGGATAGACAGGTGGATGAATGGGTGGGTGGATGGATGAATAAATGAATGAATGGGTGGGTGAATGGATAGACAGGTGGGTGGAAAAGCTGTTTAAGGGGCTCTGTCTTGAGAGGCGAAGAGGGACACAGACGGCCCAGCTGCCACTCCTGGGAGACCCTGAAATAGAGTTTGGTATCATTGTTGAAACATCACGCACACGCACACACAGGCACAAGGTCTTTAATATTCTGGGTCTTAGGTGTCCCATGGCTGCCTCAGATATCCCCTAGGGCACACAAAACAGTACCTCAGGACTGTCTCTTCACTTTAGAAGGCAGAGTTTCCCTTCTTCAGGTCCCTCTCCTGCATCAGTGGCCAGAGCGGAGCTCCAGCCCTGGCCTAGGACAAAGTGGGCTGGGGAAAGAGGAATCCTCAAGCCTACCCTCACTTTCCAGCTTTCGCTGCAGCTGCCTTTGGAGAGCCTGGGGCTGGAGCCAGCGCACCCTGCCTTGGCTCCCAGGAGCTCAGGAGCAGAGTACTGGAGCCCTCTCCTGGCCGTGTATCCCATACCCTACCGGGAAGGGCTATGAGGAGGCTTATTCACCCAGCTTGTATGGCCGGCCCACTATGTGCCTGCTGCTGGGGCTCAGCTGAGCATACAGGACCCCCTCTTCTGTGTCCGGTGACTGTGCTTGGATGTCACCTGATGCCCTCACCATGTCCTCCAAGTTCTCTCCTCATTTGGAAACAGCCCTCCTTCTCAGGCAGGAACTGTATCTCTACCCTCAAACCAGTCTGTGGAACTGGCTGTCCCTGAGAGGCCTCCCCTCTCTCCTAGGGCCACCAGACAGGACTGCCAGATAAAACACAGGGTGCCTAGTTCACTGTGAATGTCAGGTAAACAGGAATCATTTTTTTCTTTCTTTTTTTTTTTTTTTTTTTGCTATAAGTATGTCCCAAATATTGTATGAGGTATACTTAGGCTAAAAATGAGCCTGTGTTTACCTGACATTCAAATTTAACTGGGTACCGCATGTTTCTGTTTGCTGCCTGCCAACCCTCACCCTGAAGCTCATTCCCCCAGCTGGCACCTGGCCTGGCCAGATGGTCCAGTCGTGCCTGGACTTGGCCTCTGCATGCCGGGCCTAGCTCTTGTCAGCCCTAGGACTCCTGTCCTCCTGTCCAGGTGGACACCCAGCTCCACCAGCCTGCATTGAACAGGCTGTGGACCATCAGGTGTGCTACATCCGGGGGATGGGCATGGAGAGGGATGGAGTCACAGCTGCAGAGAACAGACCAGGAGTGGCAGACTGAAGGGACACAGTGATGGAGGCTCATGAGACCTGGAAGAAAACTGACTCTCTCTCTCTCTCTCTCTCTCTCCCTTCCTCCCTCTCTCTCTCTCTCTCCCCCTCTCTGTCTCTCTCTCATGTGTGTACACAGGATGGTCCAGGGACCAAGACAGAAAGCTAAACGTGCTGAGCTGCTTCGGAGGAGGGTCTACACTGCAGCAGAGGGGAGCCTGGGCCTCTGCATCCCATGATCAGGCCTGGGCTCACAGGCCTCATGGGGCAAGGAATAAGAGCCCCTCCCAGAGGCACACATAGGAACATTCAAGGCTTCCCAGAAAGGCCTATGGGGCAGCCAGAGTGGCTTTTAAAATTAGCCTTACTTACCAGATCTGGTTATTTCAGGAGGCTCCATCCTGGGCTGTCCCCTCAGTAAGGCAAGCTTGGGGAGGGAGGGAGGGAAAACCTCCATATTCCAGGGTCCCTGGCTGAGCAGCTCCTGCAGCCTGAGAAGCAGGGAACATCCAGGCCCCGGTCCCTTGGCACCAACCTGGACCTGCAGCCACCTCTTTGGCCAAGTTGTCCCGGAGTTGGCCATAGATATCCAGGGACACCTTTGCTATGGGGGCACAGGGCTGGTGGGAGAGGACCCTCATTTGGGGCACGGATTCTGCACCAGGCTTCATGCATGGATCCTTCGAGGTATGATAGGATCTGCCACCATAGGTAGGTCTGTACCATGTCAAGGTGACCAACTGGAGAGTCCAGCCCACAGGGAGCTGGGGATGCCAGGGGTGTGATGTGCCCCCACTGTCTCCTGGGGAAGAGCCGCTGTTTCCAGAACCTGCGTTATTTCTAACAGAGCCAGTTGCTTCCCGGAGCTGGTGCCCCCCGCCCTAGCCCTAATTCCAGCCTTGGGTTGGCGTCCTGGCTTGCCCTCCCCACCTCAGTACCCAGGGTAGGCACAGAACTGGCGCGGGGACAAGAGAAACAGCACTGTCCACTTTGATCCCAGAGGCGTCCTCGGCCTCCCTGAGCCCCACCTTGGAGCTTGAGAGTATTGGCTTGGGCTGTGTTGCTGTGGCCTGGAGGCTTCTCCCAGCATGGCTGCAGCCGTGCAGGGGGTGATGGTGCTGAGAGGGGCTGGCCAGGGCTTGCTCTCCTAGCCGCTCACCTGTTCTTGTTCCAGGGCCCTGGTGCTTCGGCTCAGCTCTGGGATAGACCCAAAGGCATTGGTGCACAGCCGAGTGAAGCCCCGTGAAGGCACGCTCAGCCCAAAAGCCTGTGCTGCTGAGACAGGCCAAAAGCTTGTGGCCTTGGAAAGCATTCCCAAAACCTCCCAACTACTCCTCTTCCTCCTACTACTTTAATTTTATTCGTTTGTTGGTTTACAGAGGGTTTCTCTCTGTGTAGCTTTAGCTGTCCTGGAACTTGCTCTGTAGACCAGGTCAGCCTCGAACTCACAGAGATCTGCCTTCCAAGAGCTAGGATCAAAGACCCACTACCCAGCTCTACCACCCAGCTCTAGCTACTCTTCTGGAGCCAGCTCCTGGGACAAGGACCTCTGGACACAGATTTGATTATAACCATCTGAAGTCTTGGCAGTAAGGATGTCCGAGGTTATCTTTGTTCAGAGGCCAAATCATCTCTGTTCCTGCCCCAATCCCCTTGCACTATTATCTGAGCCTTCCCAGCTCCAGCTCCAGCTCCACCAAGACCACCATGCTGAGGCTCCATTCACCAAGCCTCATACCAGGACCAGAGAAGAGGGAGCAGAGGACCAGCGGGCCAAGATCACTAGGAGAGTGAAGCCAGCCAGTGTCCGGGAAGTGCTATGCTGGGTGCCATGGCTGCAGGCCTTAGGCTGGGCAGAATGCACTCATCTCTTAGAGCTGAGATGGTAGGAGACGGAATGAGCGAGGAGGGGAAACCACTGAGCCAGGGTATCTTGGAGCCAAACCCTGCTGGTCAGGGCTGGAGTTTGGGTATGAGTCATGGTCCTTGGGTGGCCTGAGGCATGTGAGGGTCATAGAAGGGCCCTGTCGAGAAAGGCATGGTGCATCTCAAAGAGCCTCAAGGTGCGCTCAGCATCTTCCTGGGAAGGTGAGAGTGATGTAGAGAGAGGGTGGCAAGGTTCTAGGGAAGCTGAGCATGGCTTCTCCCTCAGAGCGCAGCTGGATATCTACCCCTGAGGTCACTGTCCCACCCCTGAACCTCCTGTGGCTCGGTCCCTAAAGGAACCCATCCTCCATGACTTCTCCGGCCAGCTGGGCCCACAGAGACTCCATTAGCAGCCGCCACGGGTTCTAAGTGTCTCTCCACTGCTGTCTGCGTGAAGTCCCAGCCCTGGGCTTGGCATTCAAGACTGTGTGGTCTCCGGCCTCACCCCAGCCTATCTCCTTGTCCCATCTATGAATGTGCTCACTTTGGACCCCTCCCAATCTGAGCTGCTCTCACCCTCTACACACACAGGTCCTTCTTGCCTAGACCCTGTTCCTCCTCCAAGGCTTCTGCCCAGCCCAGCACTCTCCATTCTTTAGCCTGTGGTGTGACTGTCAGCTCCTGAGGCAGGGACTTTGACCTAGGCTCTGTCCCTGCTGGCGATCCTTTGGTGCCCCCTGGTGGCCATATAAAAGAACTCCTCGGGATTTGCAGGACATAAGTCAGTTGAGCACCAATTTTTCAGTTGTGTGCAAGCCACTCTGGTGACTGTGTACCCCAGCTCACTGGGTGCTCAGACAGCCTCTGATGAGGTCACAGGCTCTTCCTGCTCCTGGGAGAGGACACTGACTTCCTCACTACCAAGCTAAGGGGAGATGGTACCAGGGCGGACTCCAAAGCCACACTTCCTCCATGGGGAAGGGCTCACTGTGTGGGGAACAGCAAGGCCATGGAGGGGAGGCCTCATCTGGTGCTCACAGGCCCTGTGGCCTGCTGGCCTGGGAGGTCCCTCCGGACTCAGCATTGCTGAAAGGGACAGCTTGGGTCCTCTGGGCATCTATCTGGAGTGTGTCTAGGCAGGGTTTATACAAAGCCACGCTCAACTCTGGGTACAATAGCGATAAATAGAATTTATTTTGTACAACCCTTACTGACATACATGTGGCCACAGGGCTTCCAAAGTGGGTGTTGGGGCTGGAAGTCTCACCTTGGGCGTGGCTCCTAAGAGTGAACAGATACACACAAAGACATGGCTCACAGCAGCTGTGCCTGGCAGCCCCCTCCACAGCAATGGTGGGCAGGGGGTGGTGAGGCCTGGACTCCAGACCGGCCGAGACCCCTCAGCCCAGAACGCCCAGGAATGTGGAGTGGCAGAGTTAAGCTGGGTGCTGGAGGAGGAGCCAGGGAGGACTATCCCCACCAGGGGATACTCCACCACCGTGTGGAGGCAGTGAGAGGGCGTCGGCAGGTCTGTGGTAAAGCTGGGGGGCTCAGGGAGGGTGATGGGTACAGCAGCCCCAGCCCCTTAGCCCGCCCGGGGCCTCAGGAAGCAGTCCGTGTGATAGGAGGTCCCCAGGACAATGACCCCCTTCCGGCCAGGTGCAGTGACCAGTCTTCAGTGACCTCTGAGAGGATCCTGCTCACTCGCAGCAGAGACGTCCAGAGAACGAGGGTGTCCTGCCCAGGTCCCAGAGCAGAAACCCCACAGGACTCGCTGCCCAGTGCTCACTCTGCACCTGCTGCTCCTACGGTGGGGGGTGCGCGCGCATGGAATGCTCCTTTTCTTTTTCCTACCCTGTTCCCCGTGGCTCCAGAGGGGAACTCAGGGGTGACAGAGGCCCAGGTGGGGGCGATCCAGGGCCACAGTGCCTGCCCACACCCAGAGCCCCAGCCTGGGGTTGAGGGGTGGGGTGATGCCAGCAGCATCCGCTCCCAGCTCTGGATGGCTCCGCCCTGCGGAGACAGCCCAGGTGGGTGGGCCCGGGGCTTGGAGGCAGGGGTGCCAGGGGCTGGGGTGACTGTGGGGCAGAGGGCCAGCTGCCTGGATGTGTTGCAGCGTCTTCTCCTTGTGCTTCTGAGGCCTCATCTGCAGAGAAAGGGAGAGGAGAGGCTTAGGGCTACAGCCTGAGAAGAGCAGGCATGGGCTCCTCCCATCCCTCGGGCATTCCCAATGTTCCATCACCACCCAGATCCTTTCCCACAAATAGGGAAACTGAGGCCAAAAGGTGCCAAGACTAGCCCAAGTCCAAAGCCACCGAGGCACAAGATTCCCACCCAGCTGGAGGGCTCTCATCCCCTCCTCCACCCCACAGGATCTAGGTAAGTACTGGCTGACCTGCTCAGTCCCGCCTTCTGATGAGGTGGCAGCTAGCAGCCCTGTGGGGACAGATGCAGCCAGAGGTGGGGCAGGAGACACGGGGAACCAGAAGTCATTGGCTGAGAACCAAGTCCTTCTGGCCTGGAGGGGCACCCCAGCCATCCAGTCCCTGGCTCCTTGTCCCCCACTAGCTCTACCCTCTCCCAGGAGGGGGTTCCCTCATACCATCTGGGGTGTGTGCTGCTCAGATGTTTCCAATTGGATCTTGATCTCGGGACACGCAGGGTCCCCCGACTTGCCGGCGTCTGGGTGGGGTGACCGTGTAAGGCCTGAGAATGGGGGCAGGAGGGAGCCACCTCACTGGCCAAGAGGAGGCACCAAGGAGATGTAGGCATGGAGGGGTGCTTGGCACTGAGGTGCCCCAACCCTGCCAGGTCCCTCCCTTAGGGATCCTCACCCTTACTTCGCCTCCCAGCTACCCTTTATTGTCCTCTGAGACCAGTCCACCTACCCTGGACTACGGCCACATCACAGCCCCATGCTCTGCCCTTCCCCCTCCCACCCAGCACAGCCTGGTACCTGGGGAGCTGCCCCCGCTCGTGGTGCTCACGCTGTCGTCCAGCCATGTGCTGTAGAGGAAGGAGTCCCGCTTATGGGGAGTTCCTGAGGACGACACGCTCTCCTGGGGAGGGGGGGGAGGTCAGCCCCGCCCACAGCCCCACCCCACCCCCATCCCTCTTTCACGCAACAGGCTTCTGCTGATGTTCTTCTGGTCTGGGTCTCGGGGATAGAACAGACACGGTCCCTGACCTCAGGGAGCTTGAAGCCTCAGAGGCCAACAGGCTGTGAAAAGCCCTGTAACTCCTCTCTAGACGGCCAGCGGGCAGGGCCTGCATCAGTCAGGGTACAGGCCAGGCCAGTACCAGGTACCCCCTGGAAGTATGTTTGATGAAAAATGGCCAAGGTGCTGAAGTTGAGGCCCGGGCCAGGGGGAGGGAATGAGTCAGCCTGGCCCAGGGGGAAGGAGAAGGTAGGAAGGTGAGAACTGCAAAGGTGTGAGGGTGGGGTTAGCCAATGACAGGGACTGCAGAGGAGCTCCGGGGGTCTGAAGAGGTAAGAGATGAGACAAGCGTGAGGGGCGCCTGGGCCCTCCGTGGTGTCTGTGGACAGCACCGAGGTCTGTCTGCCATCTCCTATGAGCTGGGACACCCTCGCCGCCAACCCCTAAGCCACAGCCGGAAGCCCCTCCCGAGGCCTAAGAGAGCCCTCTCTCACCCCTGTGGGGCCCTCACCCCCGGGCATCTCACCATGCCTGTGTCATCCCCGTCTACGCCCTCTGTCTCCTCCACCACGCTGGCGAAGCTGCTGGCGCTGGATGAGGATCTGGAAAAGCCCTGCAGCGCTTCTGCTCTCTGGGCGGCCGTCTCCGCTCTGTCACACAGTGCCAGCAGCCAGCAGCTACGGGGCTGCACCTCACTCCCTTGTCCCCCGACCTCACCGAGGAAGCCCAGCCTGGAGCCAACCCAGCACCCTCCAGCTGCCATGCCAACTCTTCCAGCCTCTTCGCCGTGGCTCTGGGTAGGTCTCTCTGCCTCTCCTGGCTCCTCGCTGCCCCCAGGGAAAGTCTGATCGCGTTGGTGCTCAGTGACCGTGATGTGTAATGGCTTTGTCTACTCAGCGTTCATTGGCCCCCTGAGATAGTCTAGTATAGTGGAACCCATCTCACACACACAAGGAGGGTGGCACTCAGCCTCAGGTCACTTAGCTCAAGACAGAACAGGGATTAGAACCCTCACACCCAGGGCCTTTGTGGCTCCTGCCCAAAGTCTTGCCTGTTCCAAAAATTCCACGACCCAAATTTGTCCCCGTCACACTTTTCTCTCCGCTCGGCAGTGTGACCCTCCAGCTCATAATGAATCCTCTTGCCTCGCCCCCATCCTGGCAGAGACTGGCCCAACAGAGCAGCAGCCTCCTCAGGCTTCCCTGCTGTGGTCCCGCCCGCTGCCCGCCTCTCTTAACAGTGTGTTTTAAAAACACTGCGCTTTTCATAGATTTTTTTTCTAGCCCATTTAAGATAAAACTCCACGCTCTCACATAGTCCCCAAAGCTATGAGCAGGTCTCTGCCTGCCTTTCTGACCTCATTCCTGCCACTGCCCAACGGGCGCAGTCCTTCACCCTGCTCCAACTGCCCCTGGTCTTTCTTTCCATTCACCGGGCATGCCTCAGGGCCTTTGCACTTGCTGACATCTCCCCAGAGCCCTCCTCTCTCCACCAGGCCTATTGCTCCTCTCTCAGCATTCTGTCCCCCCTAAAAACCCACTAAGGAGACCTCATTTCTTCTTATCCCCCTGCTCTCTCCCTCCGCTTTCTGCAGGTGTGGTTTGTTAGGTATGTTATCCAGGCCAGCAGCTCCCTGGCTGGCTGTGCACACAGCTTGCAGCTGTATTCCAGAGCACAGAGGGGACACAGCATCTACAAGGCGCTCAATGGGACATCAGGGAACAAAAAGAATGAGAGCCCCCCCCCCCCCACCAAGCGCAGTGCACCCAAAGCCCTACCTGTTCTTGGTTGTAGGCATCTCTGGGGAGCTCTGAGTGGAAGAGTTCTCAGACTTGGGCTCCTGTGAGACGTGCCCACTGTCTGGGGTCTTCTGGCCAGCTGGAGGGCTCTCCCTGAGGGGCACATGGGGACAGCAGGAGGGACTCAGCACCAAGCCTGACAGTGGGGTAGAATGAGTCCCAGGCTTTGAGGGGTGGACAAGGGGATGGTGTAATTTTGGAGGCCAACTCTGGCCCTGTCGATGGGCTTTTTGGCTAGCTGGCCCTTCCTCTATATGAAACAGTCTCCTAAAGGATGCCCAGCCAGGACTTGGTTACACTGGGGCTTGAACCCAGGATGTACAGTCTGAGTTCAGGTCGGGGTGACAGTCTACTGGCCGCTGCCTTGTGTTCATGAGAAGGACCCTGCACAGCAGCCCAGGCAGTTGGCTGTTTTCCTATCTCACGTCTCATGTTGCGGATGTGAGTCTATGAGAAGCACAGAGGCATGGCCAAGGCTGCGCAGCTGCAGTAGGGAAAGGACCCTATTTTCTTTCTGGGCTCAGCGCCACCCAAAGGCATTCACAGATGCTGCCAGCCCCTCTCTTGCTTGGCCCTTGCTGGGAGTATGAACTGGGCAAACTGTTTCTTCATCCGTAAGGTGCTGGCCCAGAGAACCAGTGGAACCGCTGAGCGTCAGATGCAAGCGCTTCCTCCTCAGTGACAGCTGTCACTGGAGGGGTATGAACTACATACAGGTCAGGGTGGCACTGTGGGGACTGGGCACCCTTGCAGGTCAGGGTAGGCAGCAGTCGGCGCCCCTGCAAGGGCAAGCTGGGAGATGCGCTGGCGCCCTTTGCAGGTCGCGGTGGGAGGCGCTCCGGACGCCCTGGTGGGCGTGGCCCCACTCACCCACCTCTTCTCCTGCACTTCCTGGATGTTCTCGATCCCAATGGCGCTGCTGCGGCGGGAGCCAAAAGGACCAGACTTCTTCCTTGTGGGGCTTTTCCCGGGGACAATCAGGGACTGTGGGGAGAGACTCGGACTCAGTGCCTGCCTGGCCGCCACTGGCCACACCTCCCACAGGGGCCCTGCCACCGCGCCCTGAAGCCAACAGGTTACGAGCAAGAAAGGAGAGAAAATGTGCTTTCCGGAGGGTTCCCTGACAGACGGGCAGGCCCAGAGAGGGTCAGTGCTGCTCCGGAGGACACACAGCAGGACTGTGCTGGACCTTAGTCCAGAAGGGCCAGGACAACCATTGGGCTGGGCAGGAATGAGGACAAATCCTGAGACGGCCCCGCCTCTAGCCCCTGGGCCTCATGGGAGCTGCAGCCTAAAAGCCTACTAGAGAGAAAGCAGTGGCGCAACCCCAGCCCCTGCCAGGGCTCCTCCACCCTCAGACTGCACACTACTTGGGGAAGCTGTGTCCCTCCAGCAGGGGCACACACTCCCGTGGGACGCCCGGCATCATAAGCATGGGGAGGTAGGAAGTGGGCCCTGAGGAGGCATGAAGGGAGGGGCAGGATCTGCAGGCAGCTCATGATAAGGAGGGGACACAGGGAAAGGGGAGGGATGATGCTTCATGCAGAACCGGCAATATTGGGAGACGTGCAGCTGGGCAGAGGATGTTCGAGTACCAGATCCCCGCAAGGACTCAGTCAGGGTTCTAGGGGCCAGGCCAGGGCCAGAGTCTCCTAGTGAGGGCCTGGGGACTCTGGCCCAGGTCCCAGTGTCACCAGAGCAGTGGCACTCTGCCCTGCACGCCCTTTGGGCCTGTCCCGGGAAGGGGGCAACGTCCCCAATATGGCCTCCGTCCTGAGAGCGAGCGGAGAACAGCGCGTGCAGGCAGCTCCAGAGCCGCGGCCCCTGGATGGATGACAACCTCTTCCACAGCTCCTATGCCTAAGGCGCTGCCCCGGCGTCCGAATCTACTCGCGCTTTTCCCGGGAATAAGCAATGACTGGTGAGGGCGAGGGGCAGAGAGGTACAGAGTGGTGGGAGAGAACATGAAGGGAAGGTAGGAAAGACAGAGAGAAACAAAGGAGGAATGACAGGCGGGTACCGCAAGAGCACACAGGGAAGAGAGAAACCAGGGGTAGGGAGGGTTCAGTGGGACACAGATGGGGCAAGGGAGATGAAATAGGTGAGAGAAAGAGGGTTTGAGAAAGGCAAGGGGGGGAAGAAGAGTCAGAGAGGGAGCAAGCAGACAGGGCAAGAGGAGGAATGACGGATGAGCAAGAGAGAAAAGGATGAGGAAACAGGAAGAGTAAGAAAAGGAAGCCACGTGAAGAGAGGGAGAGTTGTGCAAAAACAAAAACAGAAATGGGTCTGGTTACTGCCATGGTGGGTGCTGCTGGCCTGACCCTAACCCGGGGCCCCTCCACAGCCACCCACAGAGGCCGGGCCATTCCACAGGCAAGAAGGGAGGGGCTGAGAACCTGGGGAGAAGTTGGGCCAGTTCCTAGATGACAATGGACTTGGTGACCACTGAACAGCAGAGGCCTCACCTTGCTCCCCTGGCCAGACCAGACCACATGAGAGATTGGGGGAGGGGGGAGACGACTCCCGCCATACGGCACAGCCTCATAGCACGAAGCACAGGGCTCGGCATGCAATGGACAGTTAGAGGGAGATGAGCAGCTGAGAGGGTGAGCAGATGGATGGACTGATGGATGAATGGACAGATGAGTGGATGGGAGGCTGGCGGCCTGGCTGTGTAAGCGGGTGGATAGATGGTTGGACAGACGGACAGGTGGGTCGACGGATGGTGGGTGGATGAGTAGTAGGATGGGTGGATGAATAGTTGGGTGGGCAGATGAATGGATAGATGGATAGGTGAGTGGATGGGTAGATGGATGCGTGGGTGGCTGTATAGGTGGGTGGATGTATGAGAGTAAACGGGGAGTGGGAGAGGGGCAGGGCGATGGGTGCAGTGTCCGAGGTGGCCACTAGGTGGTGCAAAGCAGCTAAGTCATGATGTAGGTTTGTTGAATTCACTGAGGGGCGGGGCAGACTCCCATAGAGCCTGGCAGACAGAGTGAAGGGATTCACTTAGGCAAGCTCACACAGAAGCCCAATTCCAGACACACAAGAGGCAGTCGCAGGCATTGAGGCCCGGGCTGCTGTAGACAGTGCCACACAAGAAATACCCACACAGCATCCCACGTTCTGACAGACAGCAGATGTCCCCTGATAATCAGGGCTTAGCACACATCATTTGCTCACACAGCAGCCCGAGTCCTGAAACACAGTAGGTGCTCACACAGCAGCCCAGGGTCGGGGCACACAGTAGGTGCTTACAGACTTGATGCCCACATAGCAGCCCATTTCCCAATACACAGTACGTGCTCACACAGCAGCCCAGGGTCGGGGCACACAGTAGGTGCTTACAGAATTGATGCCTACATAGCAGAGGTACAAAGTAGGGGCTCACAAGAACTCAGGGCTGGGCTCACAGTAGGTGTTCACAAAGTGCATGTCCACATCCTGACACACAGTGGATGCCCACAGCCTGACATACAGAGACCTAAGGCTTCTAGAGACCTCATACAGATGCCCATACAGCAGCCCAGGTCCCGGCACACAGCAGACAGTGGGTATTCAGTAAGGACGGGGACACAGAGGCTGCAGAAAGTCACACCCAAGTAAACAAAGGGCCAGGAGGAGAAGGCCAGGGGCTTGGGGAACAGTATCCCAGTACCCGGATGGGAGCACTAGATCATGGAGGACAGTATCTATACCAAGTCCAGTGCCGAGGGTGGGCACATGAACAGCAGGGCAGTGGGAAGAGGCAAGGCGAGGCCTCAGAAGGCAGGGAGCACCAAGGGCCCTGGGGGGAAGGAGAGCCACCGGGCGGGGGACACACTCACTATTCCAGCTGCCTTGGCCAGGTCAGGGTTGTTGGGGGTGAAGCTCCCGCTGTGGCTGGTAGACACAGTGTTGGTCTTCTTGTTGCTCAGGCCCATGGCGTCCATGGACTGGCTCCGGCTCCGGATGACCCTCTGTGGGAGTAGGGGTGGGCGTCAAGGAGGCATGGGCTTACTGGGGCCTCTTACCCTTGGGAAACCTCAGGATCACAGGCATCTAGCCCCCTCCTCCCCTGTCCCGACCAATGCCACACCTGGTGACCCTTGATAAAGCATCGGTTTCCCTGTGTGCCACACGAGAGGCAGGAATACAGAGCTGAAGAGTAGCTAGGCTCTGGCCGTGTCACCGGCATGCTGAATGTATCATGCGGTGTCGTGAGGATGGCTGGTAGTACTGAGTGTGGACATGGCTGGCTCTGCTCACCAGCAGCCCTCCAGGACCCTCTGAGGGCCCCTTCCCCTCTTTCCATACATTTTCAGATCCTGCTAGACCAAATCCTTCCTCTGGAGCCAGACAGTGTATATTTACTGTCATCCAGGCCTCCCCACAAGGTGGGACTGTCTAATGCCCACTTCACCCAGGGAATTAAAAAAACCTAGGCAGAGGTGAGCCTGGGGCCCACAAAGCCAAGTCCTGTGCTCTTCCCTGCAGACTCTGTTGCCTTGGAGGCACACTTTGACCCTAATCTGGGGGCCCTACTTGGCACCAGCCAGATGAGAAACCCCTTGCCCTGCTCAAAGAAAACACTAGGCACCGTTCAGCCCATGGGTCCCTGACTCTGGCTGTAGGGTCAGGGTTCCCCATGACAGTTTGTTGGTGTCCTTTGCGGCCCTCTCAACTAATCTTCTATATAAACCCACAGTTCCCACTATAGCTGAGCCTGGGTAAGAGGGAGGCCACCTCCTGCTGGTGGACTAGGAGGAGCCGAGCAATCACAGCAAACTGCCCCGCAGCTGGGTGAGGCGAAAAGGGAGGTGGGAGCCCCCCCACCTCTAGACTGTCCCTGCTCCAGTAGATGGGCAGGATTTTACACCCACCTTATGCTAACCTAACTGCTCTGCAAAGAATTCAAAAGCTGTTAGGAACCCCCATTTCCTTACTCAACGGATAAACTGAGGTTTGGAGAATGCCAAGCTGACAAGTGGCAGAACTGAGATGTAAACCCAGGGAATCCATGCTCTTAGCTAAACCACAAAGTACCAGCGGAGGTCACACAGTGAGGTCCGTCCGCAGCATCACCCAGACAAGACAGACCTCAGACTGCGGCGGGCGGCCACAGCGCTCGGCACCAGCGGCTCCTTGCTGGTCTAGAGGACTCCAGCCTCTGGTGTTCTCACACAGAGCCTCTCCTGAGCCCCTCTCCAGCCATTAACGCCATCCTAACTAGAGCCCCACCTTACACACCTGACTCAGACTACACAGGGCACAGGGTGCATCTCCAAATCTCCATGCACCTGAGAGCTTAGGTCCACTAAGCTATGTCCTCAACCCTAGCCACCCTTCCCAGCAGAGACAGGAGCCCTCAGCCACACCCTGCCTCCAGCCACACCCCCAGAACTAAGACTGACACCTGTCCTGGCCACACCTCCAGCCACACCCCCTCAAAGCACAAGCCCCTCCCCAGACCCCACGTCTAGGGGGAAGACCAGCAGCCGCTCCCCTGACCCGCCCCCAACTGAGCTGCCTGGGGCTGCCGTGCCCCACTCCTCCTCCATCATCACCAGCCTACCCAAACCCATCCTGCCCGGGTAGGGCCTTCACCTTGAAAGACTCGAAGAAGCCGCCGCCACCCCCGCCGTTCTCCATCTTGTCGTCATCGCCGCCCAGGCCCATCATGGACTGGCTGTGGATGTGGAGCTCCTCATAGAGCGTCTCCAGAAGGGCAGCACGCGTCCGCTCCTGTGGGTCGGCCGGGAGAGACCCCAGAGATCAACCCCCGGCCTGGCAATCCAGTCCCGGCCTCACCTACCCTGTGCGGGAGCATGGGGAGGTCCTTAGGTCCCTGCAGAGGCTTCCCCAAGCCTCCAGCCTTCTCCCCGGCCCCCTGCATGGCATCTTCACCTCCCAGCCCGGGCGGACACTGCCCTCCGCTGCCTCTCACTTGACCTGCAGCTCTGTCCTCCCCAGTCAGCCCCCCAAATCCAAGGTCCGAACATGCCTTTTCCCTCCGCGGAGGGTGTCCACCCCTCCAGTCCACGCTCACCTCCAGTTTGGCAAACTTCTCTGCTTTGTAGCAAGCGTACTCAGCGTTGATCAACTTCGTCAGCAGAAATTCCTGGAACTCAGGCCCCTGGGAGCCCCCAGAGTGGAGGAAATGAGAAGCTGGTCAGATGAACGCTAGAGGAAGGGGCTGGGGGAGCCGGCTAGAGCTCCGGAGCTGTGCGGGCCGTGCGGTTCTGAGGCCTGGGGTTGCCGTCTTCGCTCCCAGGGGGCTGCTTCTCTTTAGCCTCATCTCTCTAGCCAGGCACCTGTGAGGGACCCTGTACCCCTGATGGAAATCCCCTAATGGGGGAGGGCCCAGCAGAACACGCAAGCATGGGGAGGGGTCAAACCACGGTTTACCGCGTGTCTAGGAGCCTGATCAGGACTTGGTGCCTCCCAGCTCTGCCCCCCACCCCCACAAACATTTTAGAGGAAAGAACTTGAAAGAGAGAAGAAATAAAAGGCCACAGTCAGCTAACAAAGAACATAAAACAGCCCTGCAGTTTGCGCCATGAGCTTGTAGAGTGGGCCACAGCATTTATCAAGACAAAGAGGCAGTAGAGCTGGAGGGCGAAGGAGGACTAGATCAGGACACCACACGCTGGGGACTCAAGTCCTCCTGGGGCAAGACTGAGGCCCCTCAATCCCCTCCCGCTTTGGTCCTGCCCTGGTGATGGGGAGGTAGGGCTGCCTCTCACCTTCCTGAACACAGCAGGGTCCGGGAGGGGGGGCCCAAAGAAGGGCACATCGTCTCTCGCGGTGACGGAGACCTGGAAGGAGAGAAAGCTGTGTCTTGGGGTCAGAAACCCCTAAACCAGCTTCTGTCTTGTGGGGCTGGGGAGGCTGTGGGGTTTCTCCGTGTGGTCTTCTCCAGCCCCTGCCCAGAGTACAGGGTTGGGCTGGTGGTGTGTGTTGAGGGACCTCATGAGGATGGGGAGGCTGAGGAGGCAGTGTGTGTGTGTGTGACACCAGACCAGAACGGGAGGGAATGGCCACTCTCGGAGTCCTCCCTCTTCATGGCCCACAATCCCTGGGAGGCCCCAGGTGCACTCACCTTGTAAAGGGGGCCATCGGGGCCGCCCCCCTCTGCCTGCACCACCACATAGGCATGCAGAAAGTTGGATGCAATCATGTCCGGCACGAAGGGCGTGTTTTCGTCCTGGAAGACCACAGCGACGATGTCGTTCCCAATATGCCGCTTCCGCTGCAACTGAGCACAGGGCCACACGCCTTCACAGCCTGGCCGAGTACTGTGTGGGGCAGGAGTGCCCAGAGAGTGTGGGATTGGAGGTGGGGATACAGCAGGCAGAGAGCACATCAAGGGACCTGTGTTCCCTGCCCACCCAGAAAATGGCAAAAACTTGTCTGAAGATGATTCCCGTTTCCTTGGAAACCTCTGACAGATGAGAAAACGGAAGCTAGAGAAGTGTGATTCCAAGGTCTCCTGACGCCTTCAGGGACTTGAACCCAGGTCTCAAACCCAGGTCCCGCCTCTCAGCCCTGCCCCCATCTCAATCCCTTCTCAGCACCCCCAAACACAGTCCCTTGCTGAACAAGGAAATTACTGTTGCTAAAAGGGAAAACCAAAGGGTGGGGGGGAACAGTAAGAATAATAAATTTTCCTCATCTGTTCTAACACCTTTTTAGCACCTTTGGCTGGGGAAGCGGAGTCAAGCAGATGGCCTGATGGGAAACTCCAGGCGAAGTGAGCCTGATCTTGAGTTTAGGTCTAAGAACATGCCTGAACTCCCTATTCTTTCTGCGTGGGATTCCACACTCCCTTCTCTTTAGCAGCTTGACAGCCCGTCATTTCATCTTAAAAGCGCTTCCTAACTCCCAGCTCTGCCAAGTCTCAGGACCCTCACATGACCCCACCATGTCTCTTGCTCCCCCAGCAAAAAAACAAGCTCACCCTGGCAGGGCCCCTCCTGCGTACAGTCGACTCTAGTCACATTCCCCCTGTACATGCCATTATCATCATCACTTCTCAGAGGCAGAAGCCAGACCTTTCCCACCGCCTTGATCCACCTGCAGCCTGCTTTGTGGGGAGCGGATCATTTCCGTATCCACCTCCCAGGGCCAGCCTCGAGTCTACTGTGGTGGACACTGAGCGGACAGGTGGATGGGGTCATGGGTGACTGTAGGACACAGGTAGATGGGTGCCCAGGCTACCTGCTGGGCGTCCCCTTCTGTGTATGGCAGCTTGGTGGACACGTGAAACATGATCTCCTTGTTGCGGAAGTTGCAGTACACAGACTCGGTCCCCGTCTGCCCGTGAGTCACATCCAGGCCTCCTCGGAACCTGTCCCCAGGCCCCCAAGGCCACGGCTCAGTCTCCAGCTCCAGTCAGGCCTCCATGGGGCCAGGATGGGGCTCCCTCCCTGCTCAGGGACTGTTCATCTGGGGCTTACCCCTTGAAGTCCTGCAGCTTGACTTTCTGGCCCAGAAACTCAAGGAACTCCACGAAGGCAGGACTTTCCTCGTTGGTGCTGAAGAGTTCTTCCTCAGACGTCTGGGGACCACACAGGGTCACAGAGCTGCAGCACCTGGGTGGCCCTCCCTCAGCCCCGCTTCCTCCCAGGGTGGCCATGGGCAGTCCCCAGGCTCCTGGGAACCTGAGTGGCCTGGCAGGTGACAGTTGAGGGTGGGGTGGGCCGGGCCGAAGGGCCAGGCTAGGGGAGGCGAAGGGTAAACACACCTGCCCGAGCTTCTGATAAATGACTCCAAACTTGAAGTTATTGCTGATAACATGTTCGTCAAAGGTGACAATGAGCCTGGAGGCCTGTGGAGAGCACAGGGTAGCGTTTGCTGGGAGCGTGGCAGTGACCTCCTCCCTGAGCCAGGCACCACACACCTCCTCAGACAAAGTCAGGAGGAGAGCCTGCACTGTTCCCCTGACCCTTGCCTTCAGAGGGCTTCAGCAGTTTGCCTTAGGTCGGCAGCCTGCAGGCCTGTGTAGGGCTAGAACTTGGCCCTGGTCCTGTTGGATTTCCAAGTTCTACCACAGGCCCTGCCTAGCCTGGCTAAGGCCATCCCCAATCCACTCTGCAATGCCCAGCTCACTCCCTGACACTTTGGCGAACCCCCTCATGCTCCCAGACACCGCAAGTCTGACCAGCTTGCAGTGGGGCCTTGAGTGGGCATCCCTCCGCACCCTGAGCCTGTTTCTCCCACTGAAACCAACATAGGGGACTTGATTTCTGAAGCCCCCTCCCTTTACCCTTCAAGACCTCAGGCTGAACAAAACTCCAGCCAGGACCCCCCACGATCTTTCAAGGCCATGTCTTCCAGGAAGACAGGAGCCCTTATTCCAGCATCGACACAGCCGTGAAGCCAGCAGCATGGGCTATAAGTACACATGTTATGGAGGAGGCATTTATGGGGGTCTCAGTGTTATTCTGTCTGTCTCCCTGCATCCCCCAGAAGGCAAGGGCCATGCAAAGAAACTCCAGAGCACAGACATCCTAAAAAGCTCCCTGGATAGCACTGAGACACTCCAGGCATGAGCAAGGCTCCAGGCATGACCCCCTTATTGGCTGTGCGACCTTAGGTAAGCACAGAACCATCCTTTCTACTGTACACTGTGGGTAATACAAGAACGTCAGGGGCAGGCAAGAGGGCCTGGGGAGACGTCGAGCCATAAAATGCGCACACGGGTGCTCACTCCTCCATCTGTCACCCACCCTTGGTAAACAAGCCAGGTCAGGTACCTTGGGGTAGAGCACAGGGTAGAATCGATCCACGTTGACATCTTCACATACCAGCTGCAAGAGATGACGGGGGAGGGGTGTGGGTTGGGGTCAGAGAGAAAGGGGGAGACTTCCTGGGTCTTGGTAGGCAAGTCTAGGGGAGGCAGCAGCAGATTGGGGGTGCAGGGACTGGCTGTGCTGGAAGCAGCGGAGGCTAGAGAAAGACGAAGGACCTTCGCTACTGCTCAGAATGGGACTCAGAGAACTGGGGCCACCCGGGATCTGTGGGTGCTGTAAAGGGAGCTAGAAGCACATATGCAGGTACCCAGGGCAACCCAGGGACCGGGTAGGAGGCTGCCCATAGAAGCAGCTGAAGTATGTAGGCACAGGGGTCCTGGAAGTGCCAGACCTGGGAAGCTCATGGCCTCACCTTTGCCATCTGGACCACGTTGGGGAACTCCGTGAGGCAGGAGATGGGGATGACGTCATGGAAGGTCCGACACTTGGTCCTGGGAGGAGAGAGCAACACAGGTGAGAGACTGGACAGCAGGAAGATCTCAGGGAGACCAAAGGCCGCAGTGGGGCACCAAGTCTGACTAAGGCACTACCTTGCTGTGTGACCTCAGGCAAACTCTCGCTCCTCTCTGGGCCTCCATCGGGACGGTGGGTACACTGAGCTGAGCACAAATGCTACGTCTCAGTTCTCCCTACTGCCTTGGGGTTCCCCCTCCACTGCCCTTACCTCAGCAGCAGCCGCAGGTGCTCCTGATCCCCAATGACATCATACTTGAGCGAGAAGACCAGGTGGCCGAGAGCAGCGTCCAGTGAATAGTAGTTGAAGTGCTCCTGCGGCGAGAGGGACAGAGGAAGTGTGAAAGATGAGGTTTTTGGCTTCCCAGATGACATCCCTCACCAAGCAGCAGATGCCATGGGCAACAGCATCCTCTGCGTCAGATTGATCCCCGCACCCACCCCTGCCAGCTGGGCAGCCTGAGACACATGCCTGCTTCTCCTCCACTCACTTTCCTAATCTACTAGATGGGAGGGAGGCCACCTGCCTGGATGGGGCAGGCGGGTGAGGTTAAAGTGCCTGGCACCGGGTTCAAGCATGCCTGTTGGAACCCTGTCTCTGGCTCCTTATGAGCCACACGCATAGCTGCATACCTGTATCTATACGTGTGTGTGTGTGTGTGTGTGTGTGTGTGTGTGTGTGTGTTCTGGGCCCTGAGTACCCAGCAATCGCTCAATAAGAGAAGCCAGCCAGTCAGGTGTGGTGGTAGACACCTGGCATTCCTGAGGCAGTTGATCCTGAGTTCAAGGCCAGCCTGAGTTACACAGTGGGATGCTGCCTTAAGGAAAAAAGACGGTAGGGTGGAGCTGGGCGCCTCAGCAGGTAAATGTGTGTGCTGCTCTTGTAGAGGCACTGAGTTCTGTTCCCGGCATGCCTGTCAGGTGGCTCACAACAGCCTGTAACTCCAGGGCCAGGGGATCCGATGCCCTGTTCTGACCTCCCCAGAATGAAGGGAGCAGGAAGGAAGAGAGATAGAAAACAACCAGCTAAAAGGAAAAGGAAATTAAAAGGAAAAGAAGCCAAACGGCTGATTGCCTAATCTGTGGCTCAGTGGCCCCTGAAGCCCGGGCCCGTGAGAAACAGGAAGTGAAGCATCTTAACTGACCAGGCAGGTTCCTGCCTTCCTGCCTCACCTAGAGAAGAGGGTACAAGAATGGGCAGGCAGTCCAGAGGGCACAGGGATGCCTATGACTGGAATGAAATCCCCTCTACGGGAACCCAGGCCCAGCTTTTTTGGGGGATGGGTGGGGGAGGAGGAACCCCTAAGCCCAGAGGTGAGGAGCTGCAGCTGGGCGCCCTGGGCTCCCCCTGCTGGCCCAGGCCTGGGAGTGGAGCTGCTCAGCCACCCCCGCCCTGAGAGTCATCTGGAAGTGAACCTTGTTTAAACATGAACATTTGCAGGCCAGGTGGAAAAAGAGGTGGGGCTGGGGCCGTGCCCTCGGATTTTCGTTCAGGGGCCAATGAACGGACCTAGACCACCCCCCAGCCTGGGCACAGGAAGGAGAAAACTCCCAAATGCCTGACACTGTCCACGGGTACTTGGCCGGGAAGTCCAGGGGCTGGCAGTTCCCCACAAGGCCAGAGGAACCCTAGAGACACAGTGGAAGGTAGGCTCTCAGGACATCTGTGCCTAAGGTCACCCTCGTTGCCTCTTACTGGTACCACGCGCTCCCTGCTTCTTTCCTGGCCACCCCACCTCCTCTCCTCCGTCCGCCCAACCCCAGCTGTACATTAGCAACTGCTGTGCTGAAGACCCCCACCTCCACCCAGCACTGTGACCCCTTTAGTAAGCTCGAGAGTGCCAACTGTGTTCCAGGCTCATGGTCCCCGATTCCTAGACATAGCTGAGAACGCTGGACAGTGGACACGTGGGATGAAGGTTCTCCCGTCCTCCACCCCAGCAGCCAGGAGGTCGAATCCCAGGCTATGCTCTGGGTCTGTCCCCAGGCAAAGGCTGGAGCTTGGGCTTGCTGGGTTAGTTACTGGCACAGGGAACGGCCCCACCCACCCCCAAACCAGACAGCACCAGTATTTCTTAGAGGCAGGCTAGTGCCCCGGTTCTACTCTGAGACCACAAAGCGTCCCACGCCTACAAGGGCACCCCTTCCTCCATTGGCCCACCCCTGGCTGTGAGCCCCACCTTCTGGTGCATCTTAGTGAAAGGTCAGTCAGTGAGAGCGGGTTCGATTCCAGGCTCAACGACTGATCTTGGCCGAGTCCCCTCCCCCGAGTGTCAGCTCCCTCTTCTGTGTGGAGCGAGCAGGCAGTGAGGTGGCAGCTACCGTCCACCACGTGTTTGTAATGTCCTTCACATGCATTTGTCTTACCCTCGTCTTTACAGATAAGGAAACAGTTTAAAAGGGTTCAATAAAACGCCCCAGACAACACGGCCAGATCAACAGAAGGAGGAGCCACCGTTGGCAGCTGGGCCCTGAGGCTCCACAGCGGCAGCGCCCCATGTGGAACCTGACATATTTAGGGTCCCAGCACACGATTCTCTCAACGCCCACCGGTAACTTCTCTCACTCTGTGGCCTAGGTAGGCCCTGGTGATCCTCCTGCCTCAGATTCCCAAGTGCTGTGATTACAGGTGTGTGTTACCATACCCAGGTCATACCTGGGAACTCTGGAGAGTTCTTGCCTCGCCTTGACGCTCAGCAGAGTGTCACATGGGTGCCAGACCCCCGAGCAGTTGGCCGTGGTGACGCCAGGCCCCATCAAATCAGGACTCTCCTGTGCCTTCCCAGCCTATCCTGGCTGCTGAGGGCTAGGTCTGCATCGATTTTGTCTTCTGTTCCGTAGCGCCCAGAGCAAGACCAGGCATACAGCTGGTGCTCATTATTTGTTCATGCTACTAGGACCTTCTCATTAAGACCTCCCAGCAACCACACCAGAGGGATGTCATGATTGCCATTTTTACAAATGGGGAAACTGAGGCACATAACAGGCAAACCTAAGCTAAGGTGAAAACCATGGCCGGGCCTCTTCTCTTGACAACCACGCCCGACTGCCACATGACCCCCCCCCCAAGGCTCACAGTTCTGGAACAATCACCTAGCTTCTCCTTAATGCCGCTTCCCCTCCCCGGGGCCCCCCGAGTCCTGCTCACCTTGCCGAGAAAGTGCTTCCGGTAGATACGCGCTGTGGGGTTGCACTCCAGCTTGACTTTGGTGGTGGGAGACTGCAGTGGCTCGGTCTCCGGGATGCTGGTGATTTCATGGTTGGTGCCTTCAATCCAGTAGCCCCCAAACTGGGGCAGCAGGATGAGGGGGAAGGGCCCTTCTCGCCCCAAAACCTAGAGGGGGACTCAGCTGAGAGCCACTCCACACAGCACCCAATAAAGGTCCCCCAGGACAGCCTCCCAACTCAGAGCCAGCACTGCCAGGTGCTATGGGACAACCCAGGGCTATGAGACCCTAGACTCTTTTCCATCCACCCCTCTGGGGAGCCTTCGTGGCTCCTGTTCTCTTAGCACTATGCCAAGGATGGGGGAGGGGTGGAGGAGGACATCGCCTAGGGCCATAGGCCCTAGGCTCAGAGGCCTCAGACTCAAATGACCTCCTTGGAAGTCTCAGAACCAGAAGGTGAGTCTCCAGGGAGGAGGGCATCCCAGGGTCACGGTAAGGGTGGGTGTGGGGTTGAGCTGGTACCTCGTGGACACTTGGGTAGGGGATGTAGTCCTCCTCCGTCTGCAAAATATAAACAAGCCAAGGGCCAACTGAGGTGGGGCTTCACCCTTCACACACACACACACACACACACACACACATGTACACATTTATGTGTGTGCACACACACAGAGCTTGCCCTGAGGCTCCCTGAGTCTGATATCCTCAGAAGCTTTCTGCCCGGGACAGGGGAGGCTCCTGTCCGCCCTCCCCACATACACACAAAGGAAAGCTCAGACACAGTGGCACAGCCACCTTACAGCTGACCTTTGTACTGAGCTCCCCGGTGGCATCAGTCTGAGAACCGCTCTGAGACCCCAGCCTTGAATGAAGCTTCAGGCTTACAGCCCTGCACCCCCTGTAGCCCTGGGACCCTGGCCTAGGTCCAGCCACATCCACTAGGGGGAATCCCGAACCACAGGAACTGCCCGCCTATCTGAGGACTGTGCGTGGCCATGCCCCAGACAAGAGCTGAGTGGACCAGGGGCACACAGGCCAGCAAGACCCTGTGCATGGGTCAACACAGCCCTGTGATGACAGCCACCGCTGCAGCCGCAAGGGCTTCAGCTTTGGTGTGAGGTGGCCTGGAGGGGCAGGGGCCTGCAGTGGTCCAGGAAAGCAGGAAGACCTAGCTTTGAAGGCTCCAGCCAGGGTCAGGCTGAAGGCTCTTCTTCATGCTGCTGAATTCCCAGGGCCTCTTGCCCTGCTCAGCCAGGGCTCAATCCTGGCACACAGTGGAACCTGGGACACCCTTCCTAGACCCTACCCAGCCCAGTGAACCCTGCCCAGCCTGCCCCACCTACTTTGAGGGGTGGTGGGAAGGAGCACCGCTGTTCATCCATCCTGCTTCCCTGCAAGAGAAGGTACGCTGTTGCCCTTCTGCCATGCTGGCCACCCGCCAGCAGCCCTGACTGGGCTGAAGGGAAAGCCCCGAGAGAGCTGCCCACGTAGACAGGGGCACTTTCAGGACAGGGTGCTGGCCAGATCGCTCCTCAGGCTTCCGGCATCCCCGCAGTAATGTGCTGAGGGAGGAGCTGGGGGCTCTGGGCAGGAATGCACGTGCTGCTGGGAGTGGGGGCAGGGTGGTGCATGCAGGCATGTGGTGTGTGGAGGGGAGGGGGGGCCAGTGCATCAGGAGATACATGGCAGGGAAGAAGGAAGAGAGGGGAGGCTGAGAGGCAAAGAAACCGGAGGGGTGGGAGCCAAGCCAGAGAGCTGACAGGAGGGACGCTCCCTAGCTTTCTAAAGCCACCTCCCACCCTACCCTCCACTACCCCCTCCTCCAGACACTCACCCACACTGCCAACAGACTGGGGCTGGGAGGTGGAGAGTGAGAAGGGGTGAAGGGGCAGGGCTGCACCCCAGGCTGCCTGGCTCACGAATGCCTCCCCACCGGCATTATCCCCTCCTCCGGTCTGCAGGGGTTACTGCAGAGGAGCTTGCTAGGACTCTGATGAGCTGGGTTGGTATTTAAGTGTGGGGATGAGCTGCTGGGGACCCAGATGAGTTTGTAGCCAGAGAGGAGACAGGTACCTAACGCTAGTCCTTCAAAGCTCTGCAGAGGACATCGCCACCTTTAGCCCAGCCATCTCTGGGGCTCTCTGGCCCATCCTTACCTGCATCTTTTCAATCATCTCAAACAGATCTGTGTTCTGTAATAGAGATGGGAGAGCTGAGGTCAGTCCTGAGGAAAGCCCAGCTCTTACTGCCAAGCCTGCAATAGGCTCTAACCACCCCAGCTTGCCTGGACCTCTCATGAGGTATCAGAAGCGATCAAGCAACCAGGACAGTGTGGGAGGGGCTTTATACAACTGACCCTCCAGAGTTTGGCCACTTGCCCAGTGAGCTGAGCCAAGGGCCAGGTCCTGAACCCAGGTCCTGGATCTCCCACCCCACTCATTTTGCTTTCCTGAAAGAGGAGGCAGTTGTTAGTCAGTCTAGGGAAATAGACAGAGTCCCCCCTGACAATGCAAAGAGATCGGTTCTGGGATTGGCATATGGACCCCCTGAGAGCCCCCAGGACCCAGTCCTAGAGCCAAGCTCCACCAGGAATGGGATGAGGGGGTCTGTGGCTCCACCAGCACCCAAGAAGAAAACCGGTTCACCGATGCCCCGCCAACAGCCCTCCCCACAAACCAGGGACTATTTAGGGAGAGATGCTGGACCGCCATTGTCCCCTCACTTGTGCATGAGCCCTCACGCACCCCCACACCCTCGGGCCAGCCTGTCCAAGGCGAATCAGGACACACACAGGGTTAACACAGTGTCTGGCAGCTGCTTGGCAGCATGGGCCTCTCCAGCACCAACTCCCTCCTGAGTCTTCCTGGAAGGCAGCATCACTACCGGACAGAGGCTGGCAGATTGGGGGCCTGCGGAGCCCCCAGAGTGTCCAGGATAGCCTTTCCCCCAATCCTGCCAGGGTTTAACTCAGGTGGTGCCTGATGTCCAGGAGGGGCCATCTGAGCTCACACACATGTGCTAAGCTTGTGTACCAGGAAACACACACTCTCCATCTGTGGGACACAAACACTGGCCTGGACAACCATGATTTGAAGAGTTTCACTGCACCACCTTGATGCACATAGCTTTTGTGTATCAAGAAATACACACGCACACACGCAGATGCACACACGAATCCATATGGAATCTGTGCACAGGAGTTCTTAGAGACATCGCCTAACACACACGTACATACTCAGGCCCATGTACCTGAGATTCACACCTATGCAAACCCATACCAGTGCGTGCCTGCATCCCAGTAACTGCACACACGAACACAGCCATTCCCCTGGCTGAGACCAGGACACAGTGGCATGCGCAGGATCAGCCATGTGCTCAGGGAAACGAGGCACTACTGCCAAGACGGAGGCATACTGCGCAACAGACCCAAGACAGCAGCCCACACTGTGGACCAGAGTCCTGAGCAAAGAAGAGAACTCAGACAACTGCCAGCGTTGCTAAACCTCGTGGGGTCCTGTGTACAACCACCTACCACCACACAGGCACAGGGTGAAGGTCCCAAAACCTAAGCCCTCATGTGCACACCCTGAAGCCTTCCTACAGAACAAGACCCCAGCCTGTTAGGTCCACTTCAGCAGTACCCAGAAGCCCCTGGGCCATGGGCACCTGTGGCCACACCCAACACCTCTGAGTCTGGAAGAACAGACCCCGCTGGCAGTTTGGCAGATAACGCAGACATGCACCTACAATCCAGGAGGAGGAATACACCTGTCCACTCACTCGACACATTGTTACAACACTGTCTCGTCTGTTCAGGGTCAGCCAGACAGCCTCTGACCTACCCCTTCCAAAGAGCCCCAGCAAAGGGCTGACGGGGAGGGGAGGCCCCTTCAAGGTGACCAAACAGCCAGGCACAATGAACCACCACACACCAGAATCACAGCCACATAAACACTGACACATGGTACTGTCACCCAGAATGTACACACACAGCAACAAGTAACACCCACAGTTACAGCCCCACAGGCGGCAGCAGACGCCCTGACACATGGCAGAGGCAGGCTGGGAGTGGTGTGGCCAGAAGCCACGCATCCCACCTGGGAAGAGCCACCATAGAGTTTCCCTCTGACATCGGTGCTCCAACGTGCAGTCCCAGCAGCAGTTCCACATACACCGTGGTGTCACAGCAGCCCACGGCCACGGTGTCCCCACGTCTGTGCCACGGGCAGCTGTGGAAAACTGCCCACGGAACTGGGGTGTCAGTCCAAAAGCGCACACACCCACAGGGACGGGGCTCGGGCATAGCCTGCTGGACTCCGGGTAGTGAGGCTGAGTGGTGGCCCTGGGTCCCCCAATCGGCCAGGCCGCCCCAGCCCCTGCTAGGGTCCTCACCTGCCAGCCGGCCCCAGCCGGCAGCGAGCCCCTCCGCGGACGGCCTTGGGTCGCTGGGGGCCGCGTCTGCGCCATCCCGAGCCCCCGCCCCGGCGGCGCTGTAAGCCGGCCCGGCGCGGGGCCCCGTAGCCCGAGCTCCGCGCTCCCGTCCCGCCGAGGCTCTGCCTTCACTGGGCTCACCCAGCGGCCTGGCCCGAGGGGGCGGGGCGCCAGGTGCGGGAGGCGCGGGGAGGGGGCGGGACGTCTGGGCCACGCCCCCTCGTGGGGCGGCCCGGCTAGCGGCCCAGGACAGTGCGCCTGCGCGCAGGAAGCCTTAGGCACTTAATGTTAGCAGCTGTGTCTTCCCAGGCTAGGGACTCTGCCTCAGGGCTTCAAGGACAAGGTTCTTGGGACAGCTGTGCCCAGGGAATGCAACAGTCCTGGAGATAGTCTTTTACTTGACCAGTTCCTTAGCTGGCCACTTTGTGTGTCTCACCGTCTCACCATAATCAAGGAGGTACAAATGTCCTCAGCAGACAGATAAGAAAACCGTATTCCAAGAGGTGCAATAGCTTATCCGCGATGGCACCGCTAGAAAAACCAGGGATCCTTGGAAGAGCCTGGAGCTGCCTCATCCTCACCTCTTCTCCTCCTCAGTGCCCAAAGGCGGCTGACCTGTACTTGCCCTGCCCAGCCCTAGGCTCCACAGTGCTTTGCTTGCAGCCTGGTGTGGAGAGAGAGGCACACAGGGTTTTTACGACACTTGTTCTAAGGTCTAGGTTCTTCAGCGTCTAGTTCCGGCCTTGCTACAATTTGCAGAATCTTTGGCACCTCACTTGGCCTCCATTTGCCATCTGGAAATTACCAGGCCACTCAAGTCCTCCCGCCGCTGTCCTCGCATGTTGGGCTGGTGCAGCAGGGACAAGGCCCCCGACAGATGCTGGAGAAGCCTGGGCGCTGCAGGGGCAGCACTGTCCTCCAGCTAGGAGCCAGGCCTCCTGAAACTCCCCAGCAGTGCTGCCCGCTACCCTCCATCCCCAGGGCAGGGGAGCTCCTGAAAGGAAGGCAGGCAGCACTTTCCCTTTGCTCCCAGACCTGGCCCAGGGTCAGGCGTGGACCCAGAGAGCCAGCGGGAACACCAGAGATGTGCATTCCAGACACCAAGTAGCTTTGGCTTTAATAATTAACAGCAGCAAATATTGATTTACCCAACCACTTCCAGGCCTGCATACTTCCGGGTACCCATCACAACGCAGCCAGGGGAACATCCTTTCCCACACTGGCCCTCAGGGAGGCCAAGCCTGCTCACATCAGCAGCGATTATGTAGGCCAGGTAGTGGATGCTGTGCATGCGGCTAGGTCCTTATCTGTGTATGTGCAGCGGTTCGTGATGTACTGCGTTTCTGTGGCACAGAAATGTGGAGTGGGTGGCAAGGGGTGGGTAGGGATGGGTCTGGGTGTTTACTTTCCACTTCCTTTATGCGTCCATGTGCAAGTCTGGATACACTATAGATATGTGGGAAGACAGTAAGGCTGATTATTCCCGAAGTGCTTCCACAGGCATCGCCCAGTGGCGAGCTGGCAAGGTTTAATAAAGAAGATACCTTCAGCAAGGTGGCGGTGACACACCCCTTTAACCCCAGCACTTGGGAGGTGGAGGCAGGTGGACCTCTGAGTTTGAGGCCAGCCTGGTCTACACAGCAAGTTCTAGGACAGCCAGGGCTACACATGAAAACCCCGTCTTGAAAACCCAAGAAGAAGAAAAAGAAGACACTGTCCACTCTATGATATAACTGGCACTTGCCTTTGGACACAGGCTGGTCACATGCCCCTCAGACTAGTTCCGGTGCCACTGTAGATATGTACTAATACAGGGCGCTGAGGAAAACTGGAGAGGGTGCCAGGCAGGTTGCCTTAGCCCGCCAATAGCCTGCTGGAAACCCCAGATGAGTCACTCTGGGAGCTGGTTTCTGTGAACGGTGACAACGGGACACAGAATGGGTCTTAATTTGGAGGAGGGGGGAACTGTGGGGATGCCGTGGTCTGAAGTTCACTGTCTGGGCTGTCTCAGCACAACTGGAAAGAGGTGGCCAGCTGGGTGGAGGCCAAGAAGGGGGTTGAAGGGAAGCAGATCAGTGGTAACAGAAGGGCCCACCTTGAGCCGTCTGAGGCGCAAGACTCCAGGGATGTGCTCCCGTAGGCTTCCTTTCCAGATGAGAAGACCAAGGCCAGGCAGGACAGACGACAGTCCTGTGCCCAGGGAAGACCTCACTCTCAAATCCAGCTGTTCAAGCAAGTGGCTGCCATCAAGTCACTGTTTCCTGAGGACCCTTGTAGCCCTGCCCGGGGCTGCTGCCCACCAGGGAAGGCAGGAGAGGGTCTCAGGAGGCCCTTGTGCTACTGACAGCACCCCTGCTCCGGATCTCTGTGTAGAGAGCCGTCCAACACATAGATCACTTTCCTCGGTCCTCCTTCCTCCGGGCTAGGAAAGGTGCCAAACTTTATTCTAGGCCGGAGCTCTGAAGGAGGTGCCACACAGACCCTTCCTGGCTGTGCAACCCTGGGGGAGAGCCCTTTGCCTCTCTGAGCGTTTGGATCCTAGTTGGGAGCATGGCTTCCTGCCTGAGGTTGATGAAAGGGCTGAGTGGCAAGTTGGCTGTGGGTGGGCTTTTAGTCACTGCAGAACATTCTGCCAGAGCAAGGGTTCAACCCCCTGCACTGAAGAGTCCACAGGCCACACCCTGGCCAGAAAGCACCAGCCAGTCCTTGCCCCACAACATCCAGCATGTAGCCCACTGGATGAATAACAACACCTCTGGGCTTGGATTTGATGACCGTGGCCACAGCACAGAGTGGCCAACTGAGAGACAGAGCGACCCTACAGGCAAGACACTAAGTACTATGCAGTGCCAACCAAACCTCCTGGAACACTGGCTCCCCCTGGCCCCTGATATTCTGAAGAGGCCATTGAGTCACCCATCTCATGGCCAGGGCACGGCTTCTGGAGATAGAGTCTGTGTCCTGGCGTGCAGGGAATCTTTACATTTGGCACCAAGCAGGTACCAGGCAAAGCAGAGCTGTTGATAGCAGCAGAAAGGTCTTCACCCCAGAGCCTGGAGTCAGGCTGTTGGAGAGACACCTTTCATCCAATCCTGGCGTGTGTATTTTGGGAAGCAGGGGCTACCATTACACCTGGCTTATAGCAGGGGCAGCTGTGGCCATGGTGATAGTGTAGAAAAGGCAAAGGAGCCGTCTGCCTTTTTTATCACTAGGCCCCACACCTAGCACTTTGGTAGACCCTGGTTCAACCTCTGAGAACACTGGTTCAACCATTCAGTCCACCCAATAGTCAGGAGCAGTGTCCTTTCGGAAACCAAGCCCCAGTGGCATCGCTGTGAGCATTTACAACTTCCCAATAGTCATGGTTAGGCGTCTCCTGGCTCTGGAACAGTGGGGCACAGCCCAGAGTCACAGGCTGGCTTACCTTAGGGTAGGGTGAGGCAGGGTGGGATGGAACTGAGCCCACGAGTAACAGGTCTAGTGCCTGCGGGAAACTCTGCTTCTGTCCATCACTCCTCCTGGAAGAGGAAAAGAATCTGCAGTCAGAGAGAGCCCAGGGCTGGGGGATCGGGAAGCTGGTGGAAGAGGCCTCTGAGAGCTGGGAAAGCAAGGCGGGTAGGAAGGGCTCTGAGCTCTCTAGGAGCTGGGGTGAGGGGGAACACCTGAGCATGGCTGACAAGCAGACTTCTCTTCCTAGAGGTCAGAGGTGTGGACCCCAAGTTCTCTCTACTAGTTCTCCAGCCCATTCCGAAGATGGGCGACTGAAGTAGGGACAGCAAGAGCTGCTGCAGATTCGGGAGCTGTCAGGGTCCCCTGAAAGCTCTCTGGGTCCCTCCCAGAGTCTTTAGAGGGCAGAAACCTCAAACTGCTATTACTAATGCCAGTAAGTGTCACATAGTGGGGGCATCATGCCAGGCCTGTGTGACCCAGCCTCCAGGCCTTGCAGGCATGACTTCTCACTTCCACTTTAGGACATGGACTAGAATGTACGACAGAGGTCACAGGGCCATCCCGTGAGAGGCCTCTGTTCATGATCTATATGACTCTAGGCCTGGATGATGTCACACCCACAGCCCTTCATGGACAGGGAACAGGTCTAAGAAGAGTGAAGTCAGCGCCTGTCTCCCGCTGAGTCCCAGCTCCCAGGTCAGACGTGCTCAGCGGCTCCCAGATCCAGGGAACCTGCAGCCTGGTGAAGCAGGCCTGGCTTCCATCGCTGCCCGAGGCCAACCTGGCATGGTTGCTCCCCCGCCCCAGTTCCACCAAGGCAGGCTGGTCCAGAGAGGGTGAGTCATCTTCCAGAGTAGCTTCAGTGGCCTGTAGCAGGCTTGAGTCAGGCAGAGCTAGACAGACACACCCAGGAAAGGGAGGACCCATAGGCTCTCAGCCCAGAAGGAGACCCTGGCAAGTTCTAAGCCCCTTTGCTTCCTTCTGGGTCAGAGAAACCAGCCCCAGCCATGTTTGGCACAGGGAACCCCCTAACCCCCAGGGTGTCAACTTCTTACAAGGTTTGTGCCCTGGCATTGCTTGACTCAAAAGGACAGATTGGTGGCAACAGCCTTTTAAGCCCATGGCATCAGTGTGGGCATGATTTCCAACACTGACTGGCTAGTGTAGCCTGAGTCCAGGACACAGCAGCCCCCCTCTTGGCCTCAGTTTCCAAAACAAGTCATTACCATGACTGGGCAGTCATAGGTATTCACTCGATGAACTGTCTTCCAAGTAGGGCCTCAGAGAGGATTGCTGACTGATTGCCTGACTGTGTGTGTGTGTGTGTGTGTGTGTGTGTAGCTACGCATGCATTTGGGAGCCAGAGGTCAACGCCATGTGTCTTTCTTGATTGGTCTCCATCTTGTTTTTTGAGACAGGGACTCTCCCTGAACCTGGAGCTCATGATTTGGCTATCCTGGTTGGCCAGTGAGGCCTAGGCTTCCTCTTGTCTCTGTCTCCTCAGAACTGGGGTTAAAGATGTGTGCCATCGTGCCAGCCTTTTACATGGGTGCTGGGCATCTGAACCGAGGTCCTCATGCCCGCATTGCACAGTCTTCACCTACTGAGCCGGCTCCCAGGCCCCCTACTGACCCCATATTTTACAAACAAAAGGACTAAGGCCCCAGCAAGTGCATGACAGAGGGACTCGAAAGCTCACAGTCTTGATGTAGCATGGCTGCTACCCATAACCAGGAAGCAGTGTTGACGCTGAAGCAAAGCTGGTTCTCTGGGTGGGGACCACTGTCCAGGGTTCCCCTGGCTGCATGTGAGGATGATTTCCACAGCCAGGCTCAGTAAGTGGCACCTTCTGTCTGCCCATTTCTTGACAGCCACGGGTCAGTTTGCTGGCAACTCCCCCTAGCCTGCTTCCCAGATTCCACACCCATCTCTGTCAGAACTGCTGAAGCTGGAATGGGGACAGCTGTAGGGGGTGGGGGTGCTCCAGCTCCCATCTTGGAACCCCTTCCTCTACGTAGCCCCCACCTCCACCTCTCACCTCCCTACTCTGGGCTCCTTTCTCTCTATTGGCCAGAATCCTGTCCCTACCTCAGCAACCGGCTGGGTCCTAAGGGCTGGGGAAGGGAGGGTGGGACTGGGGCAGAAGACATTCTGAATGGAAGGACAATCTTAACAAAAGCCTTATAGCCTTAAGAGGTAGCACTCTCAAGCCACCTACTTCCTAACAAGGGGAAACTGAGGCTCAGAGCGGGTATCTGTACCCAAGTTTGTCATTTCCAAAGTCAAGATCTGAGCTCTGTACTATGGCCAATCCCGAGGGCCCAAACCTGACAGAGCCTCCCCAGCCTGAGGGCGGAGCTTTGCTCATTGTCAACAGCTGGAGAGAGAGGTGTCAGCAGCATGAGCAGGGCCGACCAGACCACGACACATGTATGAGGAAGCTTAGTGGACAACCCAACCAGTAGGAATTGCTTTTCTCCATCCACCATGGTCCCAGGGATCAAACTCAGGTCCTCAGGCTTGGCAGCAAGCTGCTTTACCCAGAGCCATATTAGCAGCTGGGGTCCTTATTATTATTTTTTTTTAGAGAAGAAACTAAGACACTGAAAGACTGAGTACCTGCCCAAGGTCATATTCAGTGACTCCAAGTCCATAAAACTCGTAAGGATCAGGGTGAAGGAGCTATTCCTTTAACCACACTTGAAAGAGCCTCTTAGCAAATAGCAGATGCTCATTTAACACTCTGAAGCAAAGAACAGATTTAGCCTTTCCTCTTCCCCTCCTCCTCCCCTCAAGTCTGCCTTCTGCTCAGACATTCCTGCTCCACATCTCCAGCCCTCCTTCCCTGCAGCCTCTAGCCTCTACACACCTCCCTGCCGTCTTCATGAAGCTGACCTAGGGCCCTCCTGTCTGGTCTAGCCCACCCTTGTCTCTGTCATCCTGTTTATATGGGGGAAAGTCCCTTGCATCTTGTCCCCCTCCCACTCTTCCAAACCCTTCCTGACCCTCAGACCTAGCTCGGTCAAAAGATCTCCCATTCTTTCGATCCCAGAGCAAGGGATTCTGCACTGCTAGAAGCCCCGTTGGGCTCCCCAGTTCACACAGGCCGTCTCCTTCCGTTACTGCAGTGACTCAAGAGGAAAATGATGTGTGCACACGCGTATATGCATATACGCATATATGCATATGTAGTGCATACTTGTACACTACAGTATATGCGGAGGACAACTCGCAGGACTTGGTTTCCTCCTTCACCGTGTGGGTCCCGGGAATCAAACTCAGGGAGTCAGGCTTGGTGGCAAGTGCCTTCACCCGCTGAGCCATCTTGATGCCCCCCACCCACCTCCCAACAGTGGCTTTTTGAGATGTGACCACATCAAACTTTCATCCAGGGCTGGAGGGATGGCTCAGAGAGCACTGGCTGTTCTCCTTAAGGTCCTGAGTTCAATTCCCAGCAACCACATGGTGGCCCACAGCCATCTGTAGTGAGATCTGGTGCCCTCTTCTGATGTGTAAGCACACATGCAGGCAGAACACTAGATAAATAATAAATAAATCTTTAAAAAAAAGACTTTTTTCCTCTAGATGAAAAAAAAAAAAAAAAAAAAAACAGACGCTGCAAGACTTTCTCTAACAGTCCAACATCACCCAGCAGGGAAAGGACAAGGCTGGGGTCTGACTTCACTACATATACCTCAGCTACAGAGGCCCCTCATCCTGTCAACTAGCTTCCTGCCCACAGCGACTTTCTAGCCCAGCCCTGGGCTCTTGCAGACACTGCCATGGCCTTCCTGTCTCCGGTCCTGCCCTGCCTGCACTAGGCACACATCCTTGGACACATGAACTGTTGCAGCCACAGAAGAGGTGGCTTGCCCAATGTTGCAGGGAAAGCCAACCTGTAGTCTTGGCCAGGCACACTCTAGAGTGACCTTCAGCTCTTGCTGCTGGCTGCCTGGTTGCCAGCCAGTTGGCCCGGTGTCCTTACCTCTCGGTGGTGTCCATCTTTCCCTGAGAAAGAGTAAGGCAGGGAGGGGTCTAGGGGACGCGGCCCCTGTTCCAGAGTGGGCCGGCGGGAAGCTGCTGCAGACAGCTCCCGGTTTCTTGGCAACTGTTCGGCATCTCGCTTATCACCGCATCAAGGTAACATAACAATAATAATCACACCTTGGGGGTTGGGTGGGGGTGGGGAGCAGGCTCTGTGCTTTTCAAAGGCTTCTTTTTTTTATCCTTTGCTTTATTGGCGCTCCTGGGCTCTCACCGGAACTGAGCAACTGAGCTGGCAGATAAGGCCAGGCTCCTCATGCCCAGAAAGGCAAACTGAGGCTTAGGAAGAGCAAGACACCATTTGGAGGTGGTCCAGCATTTGACAGCAGATTGGAGAGGAAAAGTCAAGTTCCCCACAGTACACCCTTCAGGGCTCTGGACACCTCATGAGGGTAGGAGGACCTCAAGAGATCTTGCCCTGCCAAACAGCAGGGTCCAAGCCAAGCTTGAACTAACGGTGCTGGAAGTGCCAGGGCAGGCTGAGGATGAGGGATGGCTCACCTCCCCAGGGTACATTCTCCTGTGACCCCACAGGAGGGTGGCAGGAGAGCCCTGTCTCTTCTTGAATCTACAGAGTGAGAGCTGGGAGTCCATCTGCAAAGACTGGCTGCACTGAGCCCGGATGCCAGGCACCAGAAGGGTAGCTAAGCTGACCCAGGCGTCTGAACACGGAGGCTCTGGTGCACCTGTGCCCTGCTGACTCGCCCTCCCAGCCTCCACTTCTCATGCCCCTCTCCTTGTCCCGTCCTGAGGACACCCACCTGGCACACATGGGCAACCAGATACAGTCGTCTGGAGAATTGGCAAGCTAATGAAGGCTTGGGCAAGCAGAGCCAGCCAGGGACAGAGGCCTAAGGGAGGGATGCCTGCCAGCAGAGACTTGGGGTAGGGGGCTCTGGCCAAGTGCTTCTCTCTACCTGGTGGGTGGGAAAGAAGCACAGATTTCCCGGTAAGAAACAGGTTTGGGGGGGCCATGTCCCCCAGAGCCCCAGTCTCCTTTCACAGACCTAGAGCTTTGGGTTTAAGAGAAACCTATTATAAAACAGGAGCCAAACGGCTAACCGGGAGCTGCCCCCACCCAGGGGGTACAGAGGCCCATTGTTTTCGAGGCTCAGCCATCTGGCACAGCCCTCCTTCATGCCCCATGCCCTGCCTGCCCATCCCTGCCTATGCCCAGGTGCCAGAAAATGTGGCTAGGCACAGCCAGGTGAACAGGTTTCATTGCAAGGTGTGTTTGGGAAGGGGGGAGGTAGGGGGCTTCCGTCCAGGCAGGAGCAGAAGCCTAGGCAGCCAGACATAGACCTGAGCTATTCCACTCCTGCCGTCCTCCTTCGGTACCTCTGACCTTATGGGAACTGGAAGGGAGCATGAGGCTGGGGGTCAGGGAGGGCCAAGAGACACTGTTGACCATGATGTCATATAATCCTTAAAACAACACCTCGGAGGAGGCTGCTGCCGCCACCACCCATCTCTGAGATGAGCCCAGGATCTCCCTCAAAAAGTCTTAAGATGGGCTTGGGGCTCCAGCTGCCAGGGCCCCCATGGATCATGAAGATGAGAGGTCTCGCACCCCAGGCCAGGGTCACCAGTGGGCAGGAAGGTGGCATATGGGGCTCTGGGCACCATGTGCTGGCTCCGAGCCCAGATACCCGGATCCCGGAGCTGGGCCAGGCAGCGGCCTCCTGAGCAAACAGCAGGTTGGCAGGCCAGAGAGGAGGTCATGGGCTGGTCCCAGCCTGGCTGGGGTGCTGGCATGCCCAGCTCAGGTAGCCTGACCCTCCCAGCTCCCCTGGTCCTGAGGCATGGTCCCTGGCCCTCATTGCATACAAAGGAGGAGGCACGTGAGAGGACCCTGGTGTGGGGAGCTTTTCCTGCCCAGGGAAACATCACCTTCCAATTGTCACAGCACCAGCTTTCCCCAAGGAACGCTGTACCAGCTACCCAGAAATCCACGAGCAGGTAACACAATCCACATTGTACCTGGAAGAAAACTATAGCCCCAGCAGATAGGCAGGGACTTGACTACAGAGACACCTGAGGCTCACACCTTGTATTTCCAGTCCTTGCCCACACTGCCACAGAAGAGAGCATGTGCCAGCTCTCTCAGATGGGCCTGCCACCCCCACCCCTGACACAGAGCAAGGGTGGCCAGGGTGCCCTTTGCAGCACCCACAGGCCACGGAGTTCCATAGCTGCCTACAGCCTCTGTGCACCACCCCACCTCACCCTTGACCTATTGTCCTAGCCAGCCTCTGCAGCCCAGGGGGTCCCCCTTCCCCAAGCTCCTAGCATTCCTGTGCTCACTCACTCCACCGGTGCCCACGCAACCCTCCCCCCACCCCGTGCCCTTCATTCCTATGCTTGGTCGTCTATCCACACCGCACGTTTTTCCCGCCTGCTGTGAGCCGGACAATGGTGCTTCTAGATGTTGACAGGGGGGGAGGGTGGGTGAGATACCCCAAAAAGCAGATCCCCAGCAACACCCAGATTCTCTAGCTGTGCCTGGGACTCTCCGATTTCACCGGCAATATGCTCAAGCCCCCATGACCAAGGCCTTGTGGAATCCACCCCGCCCCTCTGCATCAGCCTTACTAACGACCTGAGCCTTGAGGGCTCCAAGCTGGGACAGAAACCCAGGGACAAGGTCACCATCTCCTGACTGAAGATGACAAGGGCTCTGTCTTGGCATCAGTATGTAGGTGTGTGACTCCCATCTCTCCAGACCTCGGCTTTGACGTTAGACCTTGGGTCTCAGGCTACACCATCCTGAAGTTCAACTCTAAGATCCCACAGAAGGTGAATGGGAGAACAAGAACTGGTGGGGCAGGGGAGGTCTCCCAAGGATCATCTGGAACCAAACCCTGGAAGGAAACCTTTCCCTGAGGGGAGACCCTAAACCTCTCAGAGGTTCTTTTCTGCTCCAGGCCTCAGTTTTTCTGTCTGCAAAATGGGATAATAAACACCTACTTGGCAGAATGGTTACATGTGCTGAATTAGGTGCCATATGTATACCCTTACTAGCCTAGCATTGAGTATATAGTAGGTGCTTTATAAGTTATGGACTTCTGGCTATAGAGGCAGTATGGGTCATAGTGTAGACTCTAGAACCAAGTTTCCCACATTTTAGTCCTAAGTCTGACACTTAACCACTTTGTAACCTTGGAAAAGTTACCTAACCTCTCTGAGCCTCAGTTTCCTCATCTATAAAATCAGGATGAAGAGGAGCTGGAGAGATTGTTCAGTGGTTAGAGCACTGGCTGCTCTTGCAGAGGACCTAGGTTCAGATCCCACCACCCACACGGCAGTTCACAACCATCTATAACTGCAGTTCCAGGGGACCTGACACCCTTTTTCAGCCTCTGGGGGCTTTGCACATACACATACATACATATAAGCAAACACTCAGTCACAGAAAATAAAAATAAATATTCAGGGGAGGGGTAGACAGTTTTGTTTGTTTGTTTGTTTGTTTGTTTGGAACTTTCTGTGTGGACCAGGCTGGCCTCAAACTCACAGAGATCCACTTGCCTCTGCCTGCCGAGGGATGGGATTAAAGGTGTGCGCCACCACCACCCAGCATAAAATAAATAAATCTTAAAAAATAAAAAAGCATATCCAGCAAAATCAGGAAGAAGAACCAGAGATGTAGCACAGTGGCACAATGCTTGCCACACACACACACACACACACACACACACACACACACACACGCAGCACACATTTAGATTTACAAGGGAAGATTACAACAGTGTCAGCCTGTGAGGATTTGTAAGCCCAGACCGTGAGCGGTAGTGAATGCTAACCTCAAACCTCCCCCTTCGCTGCCTGTCTTCTTTCTTTGCTGTCAATAGGCCGGGCTCTGTTCCAGAAGGGTAGATATGAGCAGTGAAACAGCCAGCTGTATGGTGGATTGGTCCCCCCGGAAGCCAAGGCAGGCCGGCACTGGACTGCAGCTGGAGACCAGAGTTTCAGAGACAGAAGCCTGGGCAGGGCTTTTAAGATGCCTACCCACCTCGCCTCCTTGGGACCCCCAGGGTCAGGATAAATCCCCATGACTTCCAGGCTTTCCCCAGGGCAAACGACACAGGCTTTGGCCTGGCAAGTTGATGGCGGCAGGGTTTGCAGGAGCTGAAGTCCGATAGGTTCCTGGGGCCCCTTAAAGGAGGCTGGTACCTGAGGGTGGACTCAGCAGCGGAACACTTAGATGGCTCTGACTTCACCCACAGTGTTGCAAAAACTAACACAATTGCGGGGTCTGACGGCCCAGGCCTATACCCACCATTCTAGAGGCTGAGACAGGATGGAAAGTTCTGGGCTTGCCCGGGCAACTTAGTGAGTCAATGTCCCCAAATGAACGTAAGAGGGCTAGGGCTACAGCTCAGGGACAGAGTACTTGTCTGGCGTGTATATGGCCCTGGGTTTGGTCCTCACCACCATTATGAAGTGAACACTGGAGACATTTCAAGGTACATACAAGATGCGAAATACTAGGCAGCAGGTATAAAGGCAGCCTGTAGTCCCTGCGGTTCGGGCAGATTAAGTAAATAAAGCAAGGCTAGCTCCACCCTGTTGGTGTACACCTTGAAATCCCAGGACTTGGGAGGCCAAGTGAGGCCAGGCGGGCTTATACAGGGAGTTCTAGGACTATGTAGACTCTGTTGAAAGAAAGAAAGAAAGAGAGAGAGAGAGAGAGAATACTAGAAAGGTTAGCTGCAACAAAAATATGTCCTCTTTCATGAAAAATCAAAATGACCTGCAAATGTCTCCATAGCTGTGTCTAAGAAGCTGGATCGCAGGAGCGTCACTTTTTTTGTGACACACTTCTCTCTCTCTCTTTTTGTTTTTGTTTTGTTTTGTTTTCTGAGACAGGGTTTCTCTGTGTAGCCCTAGCTGTCCTGGAACTCACTCTGTAGACCAGGCAGGCCTTGAACTTACAAGGATCAGCCTGTCTCTGCCTCCCAAGCGCTGGGACTAATGGTGTGCATCTCCTTTTCGTTTTAATGCAAGCCGTGAGTGCTGTGGGATGAACCTCCAGGTTTGCACTGACTGCCGCTGAGGGATGATCTCAGCCCTTCCCGAGGACTTAGTTTTGTGATTAAAAAAGGAGAAAAGTCAAAAAAAAAAAAAAAAAAAAAAGGAGAAAAGTCAGTCATGGGGTGCACAAGCCCATAATTCCCAGCACTTGAGAGGCGGAGGCAGGAGAACTGAAAATTCAAACTCACTGTTGACTGCATAATAAATTCAAGGCCAGCCTGGGCTGTGTGAGACTCTGTCTCAAAAAAAATTTTTTTTAAAAAATAAAAAACCTTGACAGCCCATATATAGACCTGGCTCTTTGGAAAGCTGAGAAAGTGGCTCTCGGGCTGGGTGGCAGTTAGACCCTACCTTTTCATCCTGATTGACACAGTCTCACTCTGTAAACTGGCTGGCCTGAAACTCACTCTGAAGACCAGGCTGGCCTGGAACTCACAAGGATCTGCCTGCTTCTGCCTCCCAAGTGCTGGAATTAAAGATGCATGCCACCTCACCAAGCACCCTTCCTTTCTAAAAAAAACAATAAAACACTGTTTACTTGGGGGAGGGGCACATGGCATCACGCCGTCACGCACGTGTGGAGGGCAGAGGACAACTCGTGGGACTTAGTTTCCTCGTTCCGCCATGTGGGTTCTAGGGACCAACCTTAGGGTATCAGCTTTGAGGAAGACACCCCCACCGGCGAGCCATCTCCCCTCCCCCGGTCCCCACCCTGTCTTTTAAGAAAACAGAAGAGCCATGGTGACTCCAGCCCTTTGTCCACCCCGAGCCTGCAGCCTTCAATAACTGCCTGGGGGTCCCATGCTGGCTGGCCCAGCCACTGAGCACTGCGTTAAACCTCTGGAGATGGATGAGGCCCAAGGCTAGCCAGTGAGTTTTGTTCCTCATGCAGACGCATAGTAGGCCCCTTGGGTGTCCCGCCAGTGTAATGACACACCAGCTTTGCTGTCGGACAGACATCAGGGATCAGCCTCTGTATTCTGGAAACTCTGGGGACAAGATCAACCCTGGAAAAGGCTCCATATATTGATACTTCCCAGTAGACTGGCAAAGCCTGGGCTAAGATTGTTTAGACCAACTAGAGGTTATCAGAACCTCACGAGACAGCCGTGGATTTGGAATTGCAGATATAGACGCAGAAGAGTTAACGGGTCTGCAAGAAACTGCAAATTATTACACTGCAGATAAAAAGGGTGCCAAGGAGGTGTTTGGCAAATAATAATAATAATAAACAAATAAATAAAGACAAAGGGCAATGAAGCACATTTCCAGACGGTTGGTTCCTGGCTCCTTTGCTTTCTCCAGTTACCCAGAGAGGGAGAAGCTGACCCAGAGAGATCAGAGCCCAGAGCCAGCAGAGACGAGGCAGGTAGCCACCTTCCTGGCACTCCACACTCTTTCCCTGAGGGCTGAAGGATACTGGTGCCACACCAGCGTTCAGGAAGCCAACACTGCCTATCTCATTTGTAAATGCAAATACAGGCCCTGTGCCCAGCTGGCCACCAGCTGTGGGTTTGCCCTACTGTACCCTAGACCCACCCCAGAGACCTCCTGGTCAGACAGGTGGGTACCGGCTGGCCCAGCACCCCCTCCCTGAGCTCTGAGTAACTTTGTGTCAATCAACTTGTTTGTGGAAGAACTGAAGGTCGCTTGTCCCTGTCTCAGGGAGAATGGCAGACCGGCCATACCTGCACATGCCAGAGTCAGAGAGTAAGGGACTGAGAACAGATCTGGAGGCCTGGGAACCCCGAGTTCAGTTCTTGGCTGTGTCAATGTCTGTGTGTGGCCTGTGCCCCTGAGCCTCAGTTTCCTCAATGCACAGCTCCAGCCTGCAGGTTCCCAGGAAAATTCCTAGGCAGCTAGCCACCTCACCCACAGGGGCTGGGCCCCAGGAACCAGGCTGTTAGCGGTGGGTGTGTCTGTCCCTTCTGAGTGCTGGGTTCCCTGCAAGCAGAGCAAGGGGGGCATGCAGCACTGGGTGGGAAGTGGCTGGGTGTGCATGACAGGAAGTGGGGGTGGCAGAGAACGCTCTTGTGTCTGGGGCGTGCGTGGGTTTGCGCGCCTGTGTGCTCGGATGGGACTGTGCCACCCACCTGCCTAATGGATGCGCTCTGCGTGAGGATGAAGATACGTTGCCTCACGTGGTCCCCCCCCCAGCTCCCCTTCAGTCTGGGCCTCCCTCCCCATCCCCTGCAGCTCCAAGCCCCAGGGGCTTTTAATAATCCCAGGCTTTGTGCACGCCCTGTCCCTGCCCTCACAATACCACCTCATGCTCTGCCCTTTTCAGCCTCTTCTGAACCCCCTACCAAGCCAGGAGAGGTGCCCCACTAACCAGCCTGCCTCAGAAGCCTAGGCCAGGCTTTGTGACAAGGTAACCTTGTTACCAGAATTTGCTCGGCACACAGTGTGACCCACTGGATGCCCAGCTGGTTAGGTCATCATCCTCCAGCTCAGTGAAGGGGTGTATTCATGCGATCCCATGTTCGCCAAGAAGCTGTCGGCTAGACCAGCCTGGAGCTGTGTGGGCACATGGGCTCGAAATAAGAGAGCTTGAGGGACCTCTGGCCCTATGGGCAGCTGGCTGGGGAAAGCAGAGAACTGAGGTCAAGAGACGGTAACATACTCCTAAAACAAAGCATCTTCTGCCTGGACCACCCTCCCCACAACAGACTTTCCCATCAGTCCTTGGGACCACCCCAGTATCCTTCCAAGGCAGGATGGATTCTTCTTCGTATGCCTGTTACAGAGCCCGCTAACCACTTGAAACCACCTGATTGGCCCATTAGCTCATCTCATGTCGGTTTCCCTAACAGGAAGGATGCTGTGTGGGGTCAGGACCTGGTTCGTCCAGCTCCCTGCAGGTCAGATGAACGCTGACCCAGGCAGGACATGAATCTGGGCAGTGTTTGCCGAATGAACAAATAGCTAATGAAAAGCCTTACAGGTCCTGGCATAATCTCGGCACTCGGGAGACAGAGGCAGGAGGATTTCTGTGAATACGAAGCCAGCCTGCTCTTGATAGAGTCCCAGGATAGCCAGGACTAGATAGAAAGACCCTGTCTTAAAACAACAATGGCGACGATGACGACAACAATGACAACAAAGGAATGAGAGGAAGAAAAAAAAAAAAGAACAAAGTAAAAGAAAGCTATGTGATGATTAAATCCCTATTTATGTATTTTTGGGCGTATACAGGCTCAGACAAGGCAAGCCTCCGGCCCGAACTCACACAGCAAACAGCCAGACCAGGTCAAACAGGTTAGCCCTGCTGGCAGCTCGGTGCCTAGGAATGTGCGACTGTGACCTTTGTTTTACACAGCTAAAAAGAGCCTCAGAGGAGCGATTACCTACAGGTCCCTGGGGTCACCACCCAGGCTTCCCTCCAGCACGACCTCCGCACCTCACTGGCCCTGAAGTGGGGAATCCCATCCATCTATCCATCCATCCATCCATCCATCCATCCATCCATCCATCCACCCACCCACCCATCCATCCATCCACTGCATAAAGGAAGAAAGCAGGACTCAGGCGAGGGACTCCGCTGGGTTGTCAGCTGAGACAGCCAACCCGAGTGGCCGGTGCCAGGGCTCCAGTGGGCAGTGTGTTCACTCACATAGGGGAACTGAGGAAAGTCTCCTCATCCTGAGGCAGAGTCCTCCATGACACCAAGCAAACCGGCCCACTGTGCATTCCATGCCAATGGAGTAACTGCTGCAGCTACCACAGTCAGGGTCAGATCTGTGCCAGGTCCTGAGCTGGTCCTTGGTGCACAGTGCCTTATGAAATCACCACCTCAGTGTCTAGCCAACTCTCGCCAGGGTCTCAAGCAACCTCTTCTCCTCTCTAGTTATTCTTCTGCAGGCATCTGCCTGGGGTCTGGGCAAAAGGTGCAGCAGACTTGTGTGTGATAGAAATGGGTAGACTTGAACTCATTTCTTCCCTGGGCCTTGTTTTGTTCCTCTTTTAAACTCTAACATACACACGCACACACATACTCTCTCTCTCCTCTCTCCCCAGGCTAAAGAGCTAACAAGTGGGGAAACTGTGGCCCAGAGAGGCTCCCTACCTTTCCAAATTCGGACTGTGGTAGCAGCCACAAGCCAGGTCCACAGCCCGGAGCTTGCAGTTCAGCCTGCAGAGCACCAGCAGGGTACTGGGCTACAAAGCCCCGGAATGATTCACCTTCAAAGAGGAGTTCAGGGTAAGTCCTAGTTTGGGGTTCAGAGACTCTAGTGTTCCCCAGAGGAGATCGGACACATGGCCTGGTGGGTAACTCTGATGCCCTCAGTGGCCAGGCATGGCCCAGGCTCTGTGCCCAGCACATACCATCTGCTCCTCCCTGCCATGATCTGCTAGAAATTCTCTTACATGAGCCCCACTCCCCACCAGACACAATCCACAACCTGTGTCTCCCCACCCTTCTGTGACACACACGCAGATGTATACACACACACGCACGCACGCACGCACAATGCCATGCAGCCCATGTTCATGCTGTGCCACTGTGGTGAGTGGTGGAGTCTAGGATCACTCTGATGAAGGATCTCTGCACCTGCCCGATGTTGGGACCTTTTGGATTGGGTGGGAGGAGCCACTTACGTGGTGGCAATGCCTGGGCTGGCGTCCTGGGCTGCGTTAGTAAAGATGGCAAGCTTAGCAGCGGGCATTCACGGCTCTGTGTGCCGACTGTGGATGGGGTGTGACCGGATGCTTCAAGTCTGATCTCCCTGCCATGACATCCTGTACTCTTACTGTGGCCTCATCCCTTTCCTCTCTGGACTGAGAAACTCCAAGAGCCGTGGCCTCGTTGCTGCCTCCACAGCTTGCCACCCTGTCCTCTGGCTTGCACAGGCTTTGGCCCTCAGAGAGCCCTCCACATTAATACCCGAGCCGGCCTACTTTGGACAGTAATCTCACGTAACACCCTGCCCCCCAAGATACCAAGAGAGGCCCCTCCCAAGCTGTCCACTCATCTCACGTGCTCAGGCACATGGCTCCTAGTCTCTGTGAATTCATGAGTCTGTTCTTTCAGTCTGTTCTTTCACAGAGGCAGGCAAGATCCCTGAAGACCCGCAGGGGAGGACTTACTCAGCTGAAGTGATACTATGGAGAGTGGAGGGCCCAGAGAGGCAAAGCAGGTTGAGAAATGCCACACAGTAAGTGGGTAGAAGCCAGAGAGGGCTTTCCAATCTGGGTCTGCCTAGCTACGGAGTTCATATCTTTCCTGACAGAGCAGGAAGTCTGAGATTCAGCAGGATGTGAAGTCAATCAAGAAGAACCAGGACCTTGAACGTGTGGATGCTGTGCCTGGGGTTCTCGGCAATCGCCTCCCTAGGCCATACCACAGCAGTCTGGGATCAAAACCCACCCAGAAGGGACCTGACTCTTATCTCCTAAAGCTACAGAGAAGCCTCCCCTCAGAAGGCATCTCTCTGAGCCCCATCCAGGGGTTGCCCTTTTGTATAGAGTGATGGGAAGGGTCAAGGATAGAGGATGAAGATGGAGATGAAGATGGAGGATGAAAGGGAGAGCTGGGAGGCAAACGTGCAACACTTGGCAGGAAGAGCAGCCTCAGAGAGCTCCCTTCTTTCACTGAAGGGCTGTGGGGGTGGAGGTGGCATTAAGACCCCGGAACACACCCAGGCTCAGGCAGCCCGGAAAGGAAGACCCTCTGAAACCCAGCTAAGCTGCTCAACAATGCAAGGGGCCCCTTCAAGGGCAGAGAGCCTCCTGTCCCCGGGCACGCGCGAGAAGGTGTGACAGGTGAGCCTGATGCCCAGCGTGGCAATCTGAATTTCCATCTCCAGGTTCCATCTGGTGGGAAGCGAGAACCGCTTCCTGAAACGTGCTGTGGTACCTCATACCCTGCGCCCCCCCACATTAGATAGATAGATAGATAGATAGATAGATAGATAGATAGATAGATAGATAAAATGTAATGAAAATTTTTTAAAAGAAGGGATGATGGTTCAACCGAGGCACAAGGGTCTCAAGAGGCCAGTGAAGGCATTGAAAGTAGAGGTGTGCTTCTCACAAGGTCCCGAGAAACTCCCAGTACTCCAAGGGGTCACAAGCCAATGAAGCCAGCCCTCGCCAAGTGCGAGGCTACAAGATGCTCTTCTGTGGCTCTTCCACCTCCAAAGACTCCAGGAGGTCTGTAGCCTCCGGGATTCCACGAAGCCAGGCAGCCGAGACTCGGCGCCCGCACAGTTTGGTGGCTGACACAGTGAACCTCCCATCGTTCCTGCAGAGCCCACTCAGCCTCTCCCAACCTCAGAGCCACCTCTGACCTCGTGCCCCCTCAGCTCTCCAGCCGCCTGGCTCCTCACCGTCCAGGGAACATAGTGAGATCCTTCCTGCCTCAGGACCTTTGCACCAGCTCTTCTCGTGGCCGGTTCCACCCCTTCCTCCAGTTCAAGTGTAAACACTAGATCTTCTAAAAACTTCTCAGGGTTTGCTCTCCCTGCCTCAGCTTCCTCCTGGCCCACGAACAACTCATGGCTCACAGAGTCACTGGGACAAAGCAGTTCATCCATCTGTGTCAAGGCGGCGGGGCACAGCCTAGAGCAGCTAGCTTCCTCCTTCACTTGTGAGCCTGCTTGTGATTCCAGAGAGAGGCTGAGGTGGCTTCTGTCAGCTTACAATCCTTCTGCCCTATTCATTTCTCAAACGAGGGTACCAAGGCCCAGAGAAGTACGGCCCAGCCCTGGCCTGTCTCATGTTTCACTGACTCCAGCACCTGGAAGCCTGCCTGCACACAGTAGGTGCTTAGCAGTCACTGCAAACTCCTCACACACAGTAGGTGTTCAATGGTTGCTGTTGATTCTCACTTTTTGGAAACCTGCACACACATAGTAGGTGCACAATAGTTGCTTGAGGCTGAGTGGATACATGGTAAATAATTCATTACAGCTCCATTCCTCGATGGTTCCAGACAGCCAGGTCTGTGTGTATGTGTGTGTGTGTGTGTGTGTACCTCAGACTACATCAGCCACCTCGTCTAGGTCTAGAAACTCAGAAGTGGCTGATGGGATGTGTTTTACCCCTTGGCCAGTGGGATTCCTCACTCTAGCTGAGCTGGAAGAGACGGTGGCGCTGCCTTGGCCGGTCCAGACTTGGTGTTTGCCCCACAAGGTCCTGCCCAGAGCCGGGAGCAGGTGTGGGCTCAGGAGGCAGCTGCTGGCTCCCAGCCTGGGCTCTGCCAGCTGCCCGCCAGGGGCCTACCCGCCAGATGCATAATAGATGAGGAGGCCCAGCGGGCTGGGCTTGCTTGGCATTTCAGAACTGCTAATGAGGCCAGCCCTGTGCCTCCTGCGGCAGTGCCAGGCCCCAAGCCTGGCTGACTGATGGCTGAGGGGAGCCACCGGGGACAGGGGCCACCACGCAAGCCCACCTCTCAAGGCTGTTGGAGCTGGCAGGTCCTGTTTACCAATCTCTGCCTGCCTGCCCTGGCTCAGCCACTTGCCCTCTGAGTCTACTCTGGAATAAAATAAGCTAAGCGAAACACCTTGCCCGGGGCCTGGCCACACCGTTAGGGGGACACATCCTGGTGGCAAGTGAGCCCTCCCACACTCAGCACTGACTCCCATTTGGGGGGTATTTGGGAGCAAGATTCATGTTTCCGTAGTTTCCCTGCTCCACCGACCAAGGTCCCCTCTCCAGCAAGAGAAGGAGCCAGATTCAAATCCAGCCCCAACCAGCTGCATGACCTTTGCCATCCTCAGGCTAAATTGCAGCCTGTGAAATAGAGGTCTACTACTTTCAGGCCTGGCTTCATGACTGACCAAGGCACCCTGTTGGCTGGGTCCTGCCTCTGCTCCCAAGGCCTCTAGTCTTCAGGGCAAATCAACTGCTTTTCCTACAGTTCTTCCCAGAAACCCCTGCCTTCAGCATGTCCACCAGCTGCCCCCCTACCTCTTATCCTCCTGCCTCTGTCTGGACCCCCCATAAAAGCCCAGTCCCTATACCAAGACAGCAGGCATCCTTAGGGCCGCAGAGGCGGAGCCATGCCTCCAATCCAAGATATCCCCCCGGGGAACTTGGCTGGGTGCAGTAGCTCCGGAACTGACAAGTATTCGAAGTCCAGCCCCGGAGGGACTTCAGGATAGCCTGCTCGGAGGGGCCCAGAGCCTGCCTCACACTTCAGAGCCACACACGGATGGGGTCAACAGCACAGGCGTTGCCTTGTAGGGACTTCCAACTCAACCAACGTGTTGGGGTTCTGAGCAGGGACTGACCTGCCCAAGGTCCCCCAGCTAGAACATGGCAGAGGCGGATCCCGCCCACACCTGTCAGCCTTCCCCAGCCTCGCTCTTTCTGCGAACCGGGGGGAACAATCAGTAATGCGAGATAAACAGGCGGGCGTTCTAGGGAGAGGGAGGCGTGATGTGGGATCAGAAAAGAACTCCCTCCCCTGCCGCCCAGCAGCCGAGGAAGGTGTCTGGTGGAGGCACGCTGGGATGGCAAGGGAGACACATGACCAAAAACATCATGGTGGTTCTAGTCAAGAGTCCCAAGATGCAGGCCGTGTGTGAAATAAACACCCGCTAAGAGAGGAAGGCGGAGACGGCCCACAGGTGTCAGGAGATCATGACTTGAAGGAAGGCTGTCACACACCAACATAGGCTAGGACCAGGTTGGTGGTGAGGAGGGGTAGGTGGGGCACACCTGGACAGCAGCCCAAGCGACCGAAGGGGCAGGGCAGGGAATTGTGGGTAACCGGTGCATCCTGAGGATTCAAGATCCTTACATCCCAGAGGCTTGTAAAAAGCCACACAGCCGTTCACTTCCCTCAGCCAGGGGCCCTGTCTCCAGCTCTTGTCTGTGTCAGGCTTGCTCGCCTGCCCCCCAATAGAACCTCCCTGAGGTCTTGGAGACCCCTCTTCAGAGCTGGAGGTAGATCTGGGCCTGGAGGCAGCTGGCTCCTATCAGGTTCCCATGTGGGTTCTCTATCAGGTCAAAGATCAAATCCCAACTCTGTGTGATCTTGGGCAAGTCACTTGTCCGCTCTGTTTCACCCGTATGTTATTAGAGATAACAGTCCTAAAGTCAGAGGTGTGGTCAGGATGTGTTAATGCACAACCAAGTGTCTGACGGTCACAGCAGCTACCTGACAAAGGGCAGTTATTGGTGACTGAAGCCTTGGAAGAGAGCTGCCCTCCTCACCCCTGCTTGCCCCTCCCCACTCCTCCTCTGCTCCGGCCCATCATTGCACATCATTCTGACTCAGCAGAGCATCAAAAGTAAAGCTCAGAAAGGGAGAGCCACCGGCCCCCAGCTGCACAGCTGGCAACAAAGGGAAGTGAAAGAGACACCCCAGGGCTCAGCCTGGACACCTGTGTGCCTCCGGCCCGGCTTCCCAGGGCCCTGGGCCCACTGGTGCTGGTTAGGAACCTGGCCCCAGTTGGAGCGCCGTGGGGTGTGCAGACCCCAGGAAGCCCCTTCCTGCAGGGGCAGGGATCTAGAAGAGCTGGAGTCACCAGGGAGCTCCCACCGGAGGGGAGGCTTCTGCGGGGACAGCTGGCGGGGCCATGTCCTGTGGGTGCCAGGAAAGCCGGGAGGCGCCCGCCCGTGGGGCATCGGGCACCCGGTGCTGTGTGAACCTCGAGGTGAGGCCACACCTCCACCCACTGCCTGGCGCCTCTCGGTGTTGGGGAAGCTGCCGATGCCACCTCCTCCAGAGAGAGGGCAGCCTCAGACTCAGGAAACAGCTTTAGGGCTGGGTATGAATGGGACTAGAGGATTTGGGGGTCGGTGAAAAGGCAGGACATCTGCCCAGCTCGGGGGCACACCAGGGCAAGGGCTGGAGAGTGGGAATGAAAGGGAATAGGAGGATGAAGGCCTTTTATACCCTGGCTCAGGTTTGCACACCTGAGCCCCCAACCTCACACTGCCAGACATGTATCTGTACCCCCATTTCCTGGATGAGGATGCTGAGGTTCAGAGAAATAGAAAAGCACCGATGAGTGCCCAGCCAGCGTGAGCTGAGATCTGACTCCAAGGTTGTGGGGAGAATATGTAGGTTTTAGGGAAAAGGTCTCCCTCGCCCTTCCTGGAGGGGCTGTAGGTCTGATTATAGGGGGTGGGAAAGGACTGGGCCCCCCCCCAGGAGCAGCCAAGGCAGCCCAGGTGCTCCTGAGGGTCCTCGGTACTCACCACACACTCTGTCGGGGGGAGAAGGATTTGTCCACCCTGAAACACAGCAAGTGGACAGCCCATGAGGGGACATCCTTCATGGCCTCACAGGGCACACCAGACCCGTTCTGCTCCATCCTGCCCCCTGGTGGTCCTGATAAAGGAGCCTGATGCCCTCAAAATTCCAGGGGTGAGCAGGTAAGGTTAGTTTAGACACCCGGGAAGGTGGGCGGGGGCTATGCAAGGAAGAAAGAGAGGTAGAGCTGGGGTCTGGGGCTCAGGGAAGCAGGGATCATGAGTGTTGGCAGGGGTGGGGCCCGAAGTGGTTCTGGGGCAAGCAGAGCAGGGCAGCGAGACTATAGGGTCAGGGCAAAGCTGCAGGTGTGCAGACAGGCTGGAGACGTGCTCAGTGTCAACGGCTTACTGCAGAATCTTGTGCGGTCTCCTAGTCTCACATCCCTGTCCCACCTCATATCCACCCAGGAGCCAATCACCTGGGGACCGGAGTGATCCTCCCCGACCCTCAACTCACACCCCTGCCCTTCCCTGACATCACGGGCACCCCCAGACTGCATTCCCCGTGTCCTGTAGGCCCAGCCTGTAGGGAATGGGTGGGCATGGCCTTGCCCGGCTTCTCGCCCTGTGTTCCCTGAGAGGGCACCTTGAGGCGGGGGGGGGGGGGGGAGGGAGGGAGAGGAAGGGGGCACTGGAGCTCCTCCCTCCATCCTAGTGGGGCACCACAGGACCGGGCAGCTGTTGGGAAAACAAACAATTCTTGCCTTTCGCCTGAGGCAAGCAGGGAGCGCAGAGCAAGGAAAAGGCTGGGCGGCAGTGGCTAGGGGTGAGGCACTGAGCTAGGGGGCATGGTGGATCCTGCTGGGGAGAAAGTGAGCCTAGAAGGCCAAGACCCACCCAAGGTCACAAAGCAGACCTTGTCCTCACCTTCTGGGCTGCCCCTGGATGCCATGACCAGGAAGCCCCACCCAGCCTCGGCTCCTGGCTTCACTTGACAACTAGGGTCTCCCTGTCAAAAGGTGCCTCTCTGTCTGCCCACCCTGTGCCTCTGCAGGTCTCCCTCTGAGCCGGAAGAAAGCACGTTGGTTGGGACCGCTCCTCCACACAGGTCACGGGGCACTGACTGTTCCCCACACGCTACACCAAACCCGAACTGTGTCCCTCTGGCTAAGGTCACAGAGCCCCTCAGCTGCCGCAGGAAAGGCCCTGGGCCCGGGCGCGTGTAGCCCATCTCCCTCTCATTTGCCAAGTCTCTCTGCTACTAGCAAATCCCATCCCACCTCTGCATCCCTCAGGGGCGGATGCAGGGGGCAAGGAGGTGAGGTGCCCTAAGATGGACCACCTACCGCTCTGCCCCAGGCTGAGCCTCACAGGTCAAGCAGGAAGCATATAGAGGGTTCTGCTTTCATAAGGTGAGATGGTCAAAGCAGGAAGTGCCTACTACTGACGGCTCCTAGGGACCAACTTCCGAGGCCTCAGAGGAATGGCAGAGGCAAAGTGGGGGTCCCTGAAGGGGCTTCTGAGACTGTCTACCCCACCACACGCACCTAGCCCCCGCCACCCAGTTTCTCTCTCTCTCACTCTCTCTCTCCTCTCTCTGTCACACACAGGCATCCTCCACACTCTCACATGCATGTTCATAGACGCTGCAATCCACACTTACTCTCACCCCCCACGCGTGCACGTGAACACCCAACAGAGCACGCGGGAGCTCACGAGCCCTGAGCACGACTTGGGTGATCGCAGCCTCCGCATCCCTCCCCACCGCGGGGCGGGGGCGGGGGCGGGGGCGGGAGGGTGTCACCGCACCCAAGCAAGACCCCGGGTGCGCACACGCACTCGCACACGCGGGCGCACCTACCCTCCATAGGCGCCGAAGGTGAAGCTGCGCTTCCGGCCGCTCATGGCTGTCGTCGCTGCTGCCCGCTGCCTGCCCAGCGCGGGGTCACCTTGGCAACGCTGCCCCGGCCGGGACCGTGTGCGCCCCGGGCCGCCCGCCAGCTGAGGCGCAGAAAGGGCCGCTTGTTCGCTCTGGGCCGCGGGGCTTTCTGAGAGCGCCACCCCCACGCCGCCACCCGGCCCCATCCGCAAAGCCACCTCCAGTCCTCCCCGGGGACGGACGCCAAGTGTGTCCCACAGGGAAAGTTGGATCGGCCTGGCCGCCGGGGCGGTGAAAAGCGGAGTTCATGCGGAGACTGCGCACTGCCCCTCAGCCTCTGGGCCGATTGCCCTGCCGCCCCAGAACCGATACCGTTCTTCAGGTCAAGGCCCATTCAGGACCCTCCGTAACTCCCGAGTGAAGAGGAGCAAAGAGAGGGGAGGTTGGAAATACATCTAGCCCAGGATCCCTCATGCATTCACCTTTGGAGACAAATAGGGTTGAATCCCAAAATCCTGTCATATGCTCACTCAACAGACACAGCAGCTCTGCCCTGCTCATCCAGCTAGCCTAGAGCACGCTCTGACACTTATAGAGAAATCATGTGACAGCGAGACACGGGCCCTGTTCTCAGGACTCTCTGCTCCCCCTCCTGCAATGACCCTTCAGCCCTGCCCAGGAGCTTTGAGTGTTTCTATGGAGCTGTCTGCTTAGGAGCAAGGCCAGGTGGCAAGGAGTCTCAGAGGCTTTTTTTGTAACTGAGGTTGGCCGAGGCTAGCCCCTTCATCTCTTGGGAAATGACTGCTGGATTCCAGTTTGCTTCGCCCAAACAGGACTGGAGAGGGCTGGGCAGGGCTGGGCAGGGCTGGGCAGGGCTGGGCAGGGCTGGGCAGGGCTGGGCAGAGCAAGGCAGAGCTCACGGTGAGCAGAGGAACCCCAAGGAGGGCCCTGCAGCATTCAGAGCTGATTGAGGTGGCCGAGAGCTCTCACCTTTCCAGCTTTGAGGAGGCTCTGGCTCCCTCCTGGCCCTCTTGGCAGGGTGCTGAGAACGGGGTTGGGAGTTGAGGCGACTGTGCTGGACCCCAGACTCTGCTGCAGAGGGCCCTCCCTGCAGGGCAGTGTTAAAAGCAGCCACGTATGGGGCAGTCAGGGGGGCTAGATTCTGGGGAGGGGTGAGTCAGGGTGAATCTGGGAGCACAGCAGTCACCTCTGAGGAAAGAACAAGGTCTTCCCCTTCTGTGCTGCCACAGAGGGTTCCAGGCAGGAGCCTGGGGACAGAGGGACCCGGACCCAGCCCAGGCAGTATGTGTGGTGGGGGCTGCCCGGCCCTAGGCTCACTCAGGACTCCAGCCCTGACTGAACTGCCCGCTGGGGCACGGGCCTCAGCCTCCTAGGCTCACTGAGGGGGCCGATCGCAGAGTGGGTTCTGAATGCGCAGTTGGCAGGGTGGCCAAGGAACCGCCAACATGCCAAGTTTCCCAGCTGGGCCTGGCCCCAGGGAGGCCCTCCTGGTGCTGGGACAGAGGGCCCTTGAGACGGACCACGGGGGCTGCAGGGTTCCCACCAAAGACAAAGAACCCAGTGTGGGCTCCAGCCTCCGCGCTCTGCCCAACTGCAGCTGCCTTGCTGGCAGGAGATGGGGGTGGGATGGCCAGCGAAGGTCATGTTCTCTCAACTTCACAGGCGGCTGTGGCGGGCACTCCACGGCCGGCAGCCGTTCAATGAACCCTCTTGGCCTGCAAGGCTATCTGGAAGGGTGCGCTCATCCCAGGACGGAGGCTGAAGGAGGACGGCCGAGGACAGGGTATAAGAAGGCCTGCACTTCCATCCTTAGGGTTCCAACCCAGCTCTCTCCTCCTCCAGCTGTGTGACCTAGGGCGAGGTGCTTAACCTTTCCTGTCTGTGCCTCAGGTTTTTCATCTGGGAAGCAGGGCCAGTAATGAAGGTGCTAATTATTCAAACGGGTTGGCAGCACATGAATTAAACTGCCGATCGTAAAGTACTGGGGACCCTACACCACACAGTGTGTGTGTGCATGTGTGTGTGTGCATGTGTGTGTGTGCATGTGTGTGTGTGTGTGTGTGTGTGTGTGTGTGTTAAGCAAAATCTTCACTGAAGCATCAATCACTAGGGGAGGAGGCTTAACTGGATGAGTTTTCCATTCTACCAGGGTAGCAAAGATTTACTAGGAAACTAACTGACCACCCAGATGGAGACCCAGGGTGGCGCAGCTATGAGAGAGAATGGGCCAGGTGTGGTAACCCCACCTGTAACCACTCGGGAGGCTGAGAGAAGTGGATCTCTGTGAGTTCAAGGCCAGCCTGGTCTGTAGAACCAGTTCCAGGCCAGCCAACTCTACATAGTGAGACCCTGTCTCAATAAATGAACAAAATAATAGATTTTTTTCCAGGCATTGTGGGGCATGCTTCCTCCACGTGTCTAAAAAAAAAAAAAAAAAAAAAAAAAGTGTGGGGTGGGGGTGGGCACTGCTGGGGAAATTGCTCAGTGGTTAGAGCACCGGCTGCTTTTGCAGAGGCCCCTGGTTCTGTTCCCAGCACCCACATGGTGGCTCACAGGCCTCTGTAACTCCAGTTCCAGGGGCTACCAAGCCCTCCTCTGGCCTCTTCGGATGCTAGGTTGTATACGGTACACGTGCTTACGTACATACGTACATACGTATATACACACACACAGGCAAAACACTCACACGCATAAAATAGTAATAAAACCTTAAAATAGCGTTGAGGACAGAATGAGGCAGATCTGTGTGAGCACACAGAAGAGACTCCAAGACAGACACACGGAGAGACAGCAGATGAAGGGAGCCATCCTGCAGCAGGTCTCCACAGACCACCGAGACAGGGAGCGCCGCCCCCCGCCCCGGCACAGAGTGGGTGCTCGCAGGCCTGCACTCGAATCCTGGCTACGCATGTGGGAGGCCCCTTTCTTCGGTCTCTCGCCTAGAAAAGGAAGCCACAGACTGGGGGTGGGACTCCGCTGGCAGGGTGCTTGCTCAGCCTCCATGGAACTCTAGGTTCAGTCTCCTGCACGGAATGAAACCAGGAATTTTGGGCCCATATGTGAACCACACCTTTAGTCCCAGAATTCAAGAGCCAGAGGCAGGCAGATCTCTGTGAGTTCAAGGCCAGCCAGGTCTACATGACCAATTCCAGTCCAGCCAATACTACATAGAGAGACCCTGTCTCACTAAATGAACCAACAGACAAATAAATAAAGCAAGAGTCAGGCACGGTGGCACACGTCGCTAATTTCAGTACTAGAGAGGCGGAGGAGAGCGAATCAGAAACTCAAGGTCGCCCTCAGCTACTGGAGACCCCATCTCAAAGGAAAAATGGAGCCGGGCTGCTCTCCAGGGGTCAGCCCCCTTCTGGGAAGAACCCCCCTCCTCTTGGCCTCCTGAGTCTGCACCCAAGTTAATTGAAGCATGCAAACCTGGGGAAGAAGGGAAGGTTGCAGGGATGGAAAGCGTGCCTTTCCCAAGCTCACCCCAGGCTGACCTCTGAACACCCTTCTCACCTGCTTCTGACATTCCTTTCCCAGCCCTCAGCGGTGAACCAGAGAAGAGAGCAAAGGGAAGACCCCAAGCTGGTTTCCACATGCTGCCTGTGAGGTCTTGCCAGGGTCCTTCAACTGCCTCCTTCCCTCTCAAGCTATTCCCATGCAGGGATATGCCCAGGACCTCCCAGGCAGGAGACATGGCAGGCCTGGGCTCCCTGCCCCGGTCTTGGCAGCTCCCGGGTGGTTTGGCTGGGATCCGTTTCCTCCCCGGGCTTAGGTTTGCTCATGTGTTAATCAATCTCCCTCACACATGCACTCCGATCTGCTTCTCTCCAGGCTGAAGGCCTAACACTGGTGAAGAACGCTTGCCTAGAAAGAATTCCACCAGCTGAAGAAGCGCCTCCATCCTTCTATAAGCCCAGCTACACCCATCCGGTCCCAGGAGCAGTGATTTCTAAGCTCTAAGATGTCCTGGGTCAGGTGGTGTCTCCCGGGCCAGGTATAGCTCAGCTCACACCCTCTCCAAGCAGCTGCTGTCCAGGTTCCGGTGGTCAAGCATTGCCATAGCACACGCCCTGGAGGGCCCGAGGACAGACAAGCTTTCCCAGGTCCACGCACACTTAAACTTGTACAGAGCACACACGCAGGTGTCTAATTTGTGCCTAGTGTACCACGGGGAGCCCTGCTCACATAGAAGTCAGCTCACGTGCACACACACGTGCAAAGGTCAGATGAAGGTTACGCCTCTCGGTCCCAAATTTAGGGGTGCTCACCTACTGACGGTGACTAGGCCTGCACACTCACAAGACACAGGACAAGACCACAGAGATGTGCACAGAAACCACACCTTCTAACTAGGATTGTCTTACATGTATACAGGGTGAGTACAGACATGTAGGCACACTCCTGGCCACCTTAAATGGCACCCAGCAAACCGCTGGGAAGGAGGGAGCCAGGAACAGCGAGACTGGCTCTTCGTGGGTCAGAGATGTGCTCAACCAACCAAGATACCCCCAAGAAGAGCCTGGTGGGGGAGAGGTCAAGGCCTCTGACCTGTGCTACCGCAGGAACTGACTCAGCCTTCCTCTTACTCCCTCTGCCAAGTGCACGGCCTTCCTGCCCGTCTTCAGGGCAGTTGGTCAAAGCTTGGGCAGGTACCCACAGCACCTGCCAGGGCAGCAGGCCGGCTGAACCCCGTCCTCTGGGTCGGGAGGGAGACCTGGATCTAGCCTCCATATCTGTTAATCACTTGCTATTTCCCAGGATGAGCCCCTTCCTATTCTTGCCTCCCCGGCCCACCTTCGAGATGAGGGAGGAATGCCCTAACCTTGCCTTAAAACGTCCTCTCCTCTTCTACGATGCAGCAGTGGCCAGTCTGGGACTCGGCGAGCTTAGGCAGAGCCTCGAAACTCCCACCTTGGCTGTGGTTCTCAATGAGGCCAGCTCCGCCCCCCGAGAAGCATTAGGGAAATACAGGAGGGTGGTTTTAATTTAGCAATTACTGAGGAGACTCACCACAGCCATTCAGAGGGCGGCAGCCAGGAGAGCTATTCAGGGACAGTCCCACTCAAGGCCGACTCCGGCACACACATGCTGCCCCGCCTTGCCTGTGGGCACAGCCTGGTAAGCCGGCCTAGCCCCTAAGCGCCTCACACATCAGTATCGATCTGTGTTTTTCTTGTTTTGCTGCGATACTGGGGCTGGATGGAACCCACGACCTTGAGCGAGCCAGGCTGGGCTACAGCCCCAACCCGTGAGTATCTTTCTGATGTGGCCTTAATCCATAATGAAATTTTCTGAGGTTTAACTGCTGGAGTCATCCTGAGCTAGAGGTCAGGTGCAGCAGTAAGATCTTTCTACTGTGAAATGACAAAGTATCTCTATCATAAGTACCAAGGGTTTGGTTACTTCTGTGACTCTTGCGCTTTGGCCGCGCTGGGGCATTCACCCAGGCAAGTGGAGCACTGTTTGGTCCCCTTATGGTGATATGTCATTAGCTTTTGAAATGAGCTGAGCAGGCCTATTATTTAGATGTGTTAACTCTGGAAATGAACACAGCCCCTCTGAGCTCTCTGAGCTCAGCTTGGGAACCAGAGGCGGTCCCTGGCGCCCTCATCCGGCCGTCTGTGGAACTGCAGGCCAGAGCAGGCAGCTCTCCAGGACCAGGGACAGCGCCCCAGCCCCGGCGCCCCCTGCCGCTCTCTAGCAAGGTGGGGACCCTAAGCCTCCAGAGAAAGCGCCCCAGTCCCCGCTGTGCCGCGCTCCCTCCCTACCTCCCTGATGCGGAGGCGGCCCCACAGCCTGTCCTCGCCCTTCCCTCTAGGCTGTGCCTCTCCAGGCCACAATGGAGCACCTGCGCACCACAATGGTGGCACCTGCTTCACCGCCTACCTTGTTCCTTCTGCCTTTCGTTCCTCTGAGAGGATTGCTGAGCTGCACCTACGCACCCTGGAGCCTCTATGATCCTCACAACAGCCCCGGGAGCCAGATCATGCAAGAATTGTCTACCTGCCATAACTGATGGGGAAACTGAGGCTGGCAACAACTCCCTTGAGAAACTCTTGCTTCTCAAGGCCTCAGACCCCATCCCTCATGCTCCAGCCCAGAGCAGCAGTAGCTACCCACTACCGAGGCCCTGTGCCAAGCACATCTCCTGCTGTCCCATAAATTCAGATTGCTGTACCCATTCCACAGGCCAGGAAACCCAGGCTCCTGGGGGCCGAAGGGCCTGCCCAAGAGCCGAGGTAGATGTGGCTGTAAACACTCCATGAGGCATTCACTCTGCTTTCTGAAAGAAAGCAGCTGTTCTGCTCTGGCCCTCACAGGCTGGCGTGGATGGCTGGAGCCCCACACAAGGAGCACAGCCTCCCCGTTTGCTCAAGCTTTAGCTTTACAAGACGCACAGTAGGTGCTTAATAGATGCATGCTGCTTGATGAACACCCCTCCTTGCAGACACAGTTCTGTAAGCACAGCCACAGGGCCAGGGCACAAAGCCTGGACACAGGGCAGGGCAGGGCAGGGCAGGGCAGGGCAGGGCAGGGCAGGGCAGGGGCCTAGCCGCAGGAGCCCCAGGGGCCCAGCTCCCATGATGAGGCCAATGCTGAGTGGAGGCCTGCTGCTCACAAAAGGGCTGGCACAGGGTAGCTATTTATAGCCACAGGCGCACCTGCTGGCTCCTGCCCCATTTCTCCCAAAGGGAGGTCAGGTACACCATGGGCACTCGAGAGGGTACAGACAGTAGTCCACAGCTGACTGGGGGCTGGAGAGAGGCAGCCATCATGGGTGTCTGGGGATCACGTACCCCGAGGCCTAGTCCCTAACTCAGCCTCACCGTACCAAGCATTCTGAGGTGTTCAGTGGATGCAGAAACGATGCCCCAGGCCAGTCATGAACAGAGCGAAAGGAATGCCAACTGGATCCCTGTCGTCACACACGTGGTCTCAGGCTGGCACAAGCTTGCAATCAGTCAGGCCTGTCTTTGAATTCCCCTGCTCCTCTGTTCCTGGCTGGTGGCTTTGGGTCCTTTCCGCCAACTTTCAGTCTGGGGTTTTTAACAGGTGACGACAATTATGGTGACTGCGCTCACCTCACAAGGTTGATTTTAGAACTCGGAAGTTCTCAGCCCTAACAGGGGGTGCACCCAGGAAACAGGGACTCACCACCGGGTATGGTACCCGTGCCTGTAATCCCAACACTTAGGAAGCTGGGGTGGGAGGATTCTAAGTTCCAGGCCAGCCTGGGCTATATAGCAAGATCATGTCTCAAAAACAAAAACGGTAAATGTGTGGCTATTGCGTGTAACCTTCGGTGTGTGAGAGAGGCTGAGGCAGGAGGATTGCCACGAATGTGAGACCACCTTAGGCAACATAGTGAGACCCTTTAAAAACCAAAGACCAAGTAAGCAAAAGTGAGGTAGGCGTTTAGTGTGGTTACTGGAGGTGTCCTGGTATAGCCATGGACTATAATAATAATATACAGGACATGTCCTGGTACAGCCATGGACTGTCCCAGGAGACTCAGGTCTTGAGCCGAGCTTCACTCTCACTCACAGAGTGACTTGGGACAGGTCCCTTCCCCTCTCTGGGCTTCTCCCTCTGTCTATGACAAGGGCTCTCCAGGGGCCCTTCCCACTTTGGTTTCCAAGGTAGCCCTGCCCCATGGGCATGGCAGGCAGAGAGCCTCTTGGGCAGAGGCAGAGGTGAGGTTCAGACTTTTGGGACTCTCCTCTAAGCCTGCATGACCTGTTCATGAAGCTCCCAGGCCCTCCTCACCATCAACTATCTCTGGGACTCCGTTCCCCAGACTGGAATGGAGCAGGGAGGGAGGGGTGCCCTCTGGCCATCCTGGCCCCTCTGTCTTCAGTACCCTCTAGCCTATAACTCCAAAATGTTCTCAGCCTAAGGACCAGAGAAAAGCCCACGATGAGCTGGTCCAAACGCCTCACTTCACAGATGACGACGATCTAGCTCGCTGAGTCAGAGTGAATCACTCAGGGCGTCACATCTGGGTGGCCCCCCCAAACCCCGTGCCCTGGGAGGCAGTGTGACTCGTATGGCAGAGAGGCGAGAGAGGGACCTCATGAGTGTACACATGAGCTTGCATTTGGATCCATCCCTTTCCCTGAGAACACTGGGCCACTCAAGTTATCACGTACCACGGTATATCCTGCCCTGGCACAGGCTTGGCTCTGAGAAGCCCATATGGTACAGGGTGAGAATCAGGGAAGGCTCTTAGGTGGCCAGTGATGCCCTCCTTCCTCCCTTTCTGGGGACATCCACTTCCTCCATGTTGGCACTGGCAGGTGGATGGACAACTGACAGGAGAAGCCCCTGTCCTGGAGGCACCCTAGTCTCTGTGGCCAGAGCAAACTTCCTAGAGCTGCTAAGGAACAGCTCTCCCCTCTCAGTGGCACCCTCTGTCTCCCTCCCCATCTTATCCTGTACACCATAGTGGTTAATGGAGGCTAAAGCTGCCCTTAATTAAAACCTCAGCCCACAGAGTGACCTCTGGAGGCCGCTTAACCTCTCTGAGACCCTCATGGCTAATAATAACAGTTGCTGAGAAGTCAATGAAATGGGTCCATGAAAAGCACTTCAAGTGGGACTCAGTAAGTGCTCAATTCATGCCCCTCCAGGGTTCTGCCACTCAGCTCAGATTCAGCTTATTCTCCCAGAATTCCAAAGGCCTCGGGGCAGTTTCTGTCCTACTGGTAAGGACGGCATACCTTTGGGGCAATGGGGTAGAATCAAGTCCCAGGCTGCTCTGTCCTTAGGGACCATAACTAGCCTACGTGGAGTCTTGGTGGAAGCGATGGGAGAGGTCTCAGCCCTAAGGGATCTGCCCGGTTTGGTTCCTAGTGATACGTAGAGCTCAGTGACAGGCTACAAAGTGGGAGGTAGTTCTGAGCGGGCAAGGCCGAGGCCCTCTCATACGCAGCTATAGCCATGTGACTTACTTAAGCCTGCCACCAAGGCTGGCACAAGGGCCTGCAGCAGTCTACAGGAGGGTGCGTGGCCTCTCTTTTGATTTCCAAGGTCAGAGAAAGGGTGGCATGGCAGAAGGCTTGCCAACCACCAACACAGGCCCATCCCAGCACCTCCTGAGGTCAGTGGCTTGGCTCACTTGGAGAATGAGAAGTCAGAAATTTTTTCCCCCAAGTTCTGGTCCTACACAGCCAGGTAGGGGACAACCCCAAGGTCACCCTCCATTAGCCACCTCTACCTACTCCTGGAGTCCTGACTAAAGGAGGGGACCTTGGACAGGGGCATCTGTCTCCCCTAGATTCAGGTCAGATCTCAAGAGCCAGGCAGAGGGCTGAATGCCTCTGTCAGGCCTCCGGTTTTCCCTCTGTAAGTGTGTGGCTCCTGCTGGCTTGAGGAGGTGGTTCAGGTGTCTGATAGTCACCTGCTGTCCCCTGTGTACCCTGCCACCAGCTCCAGATTCCCAGGGGCGCCCAAAGAACAGGCAGTCACAGAAACGGCTTGACTCCCCAAGAGAGTAACACCCCTGGGGCTCACACAGCACAGCCATCATTAACTCCCGGAGCCTGGCAGCAGTCACAGGCTTCTCCCCTGCCACATACCTATCAGTGGGTTCAGAACCTGCCCCACTACCGCCAGACAGCAAGGCAGAGGCGGGGGACCGGGTGCTGACTCTCTGTGCAGATGACAGACAGCCTTGCTTCCTGCGCTCTCAGCAGATGACAGCCAGCTCCCTGCCAGGCCGGTGTCTTGACCTCCTCACCCTGCTTCAGGGATGGAAGACAACAGTGGCCCTTTTGTCTGCACATTCAAGAAAGAGGAGATCCAGGGTGAGAGGCAGCACTCACCCAGCACAGCCGGGCAGAGAACTTCACCAGCCCAAACTGCTGCTTCTGCCCTGGCTATTGAGTCTGGCCGTATAACCAGAGCCTGTGTGCAGAAAGCCTGTGGGCTCCTTAGTGACGTTGGGGCTAATGCCGAGTCCTCAGAGTCAAACCATCAATAAACCAGTTCACCTTGTCACTCCTTCCTGAAGCCAAAGCGGCCCAATTTGGTCCTCTTGTAGCTGGTACACCACCAGGACTGCCTTCACCCTTCTCACCGTGCAACCCAGAATTCTGCTGACACCCGTTATCATGTACCTACTATGTGCCTGGCCCTGACTCCTCAAAAGAGAAAATTGTCCATTGCCTTTAAATGTGATGCCATTTTTTTTTTTTTTTTTTTGTAATTATAAAGTTTGGGCTGGATGTAATGATGAATGCCTGAAATCCTTTGGAGAGACTTGGGAGACTTGGGAGACTGAGAGAGGAGGATTACCATGAGATTAAGGCTAGCCTGGGCTACAAAGTGAGAACTTAAAAAAAAAGATAAAGGGGTAGGTGAGATGGCGCAGAGGGTGAAGGGGCTTGCTGGCAAGACAGACAACCTGAGTTTGATCCTGGGACCCACATGGTGGAGGAGGGAACTGGCTCCTGCAAGTTGTCCTCTGATCTCCACGTGTGCTATGGCACGCCAACATACGCCCACACATAAATAAGCTGATAAAGAAATGTCTTTTCAAAAAGGGAAGAGAGGAGAAGGCAGGAGAGGAAAGTGAACACACCAAAGTAGTCGTTTTTGTTTTTTGGTTGGTTGGTTGGTTGGTTTTCTGTGTTTTGGGTTTTTCCAGACAGGGTTTCTCTGTGTATCCTTGGATGTCCTAGAACTCACTCTGTAGACCAGGCTGGCCTCCAACTTACAGAGATTCACCTGCCTCTGTTTCTGGAATTAAAGATGTGTGCCACCACCACCTGGTTTATTTATTTTTGAAGCAGGGTTTCTCTGTACAGCCCTGGCTGTCCTGGAACTCACTCTGTAGATCAAATTAGCCCCAAACTCAGATCTGCCTGTTTCTGCCTCCCAAGTGCTGGGATAAAGGCATATGCCACCACTGCCTGACAATACTCTGAAGTTTTTTTAAAAGATTTTTCTCCAGGTTTCCCTGGTGTTTGTCTGTCCTCTGTGCTTTGGCGTTTTCCTCAAAGCCTAGCCCTATTTAGCCAATATTTAGCCAAGTTAGCCCTATTTAGCCAGTTTAGCATTTCTCTGGGGGTGTGCCTCTGTCCTTACAACATCCCCAAGAGGAAAGCAGATAGGAGCTCAACAGACCTGCTCTATGAAGAACTCTGAGCTGCAAAAGGTAGATAGCTCGTCCGGTGTCACCCAGCAGAGATCATACTTGGCATCTTTGGCTTGTGGTAATTTCTCATCTGCACATCTAGAGGCTGAGCCCTTCACATTCTGGGCAAGTGCCCTACCACCGAACTGTCTTCCAGCCTTCCTGCTTCTTCTCCTCCTCCTCTTCCTCCTCTTCCTTCTCCTTCTTTTTTTTTTTTTTTTTTTTTTTTTTTTTAAGACAGGGTTTCTCTGTGTAGCTTTGGCTGTCCTGGACTCACATTATAGATCAGGCTGGCTTCGAACTCACAGAGATCTGCCTGCCTCCCTGAGTGCTTTGATTACAGGTGTATGCCACAGCGCCAGGCACCTTCTTGCTTTTTATTTTAAGACAAGGTCTCACTAAGTTACCCAGGCTACCCAGGGTACTCATTGTGTACCCAAGACAGGCCTTGAACCTTCACTGCTCCACCAGGTCCAGCATTTTAATTATTTGGTTGTTTTAGAGACGGTCTCCACATGGAGCCGAGACTGGCCTTGAACTAAAGATCCTCCTAATGAGTTTGCTATCATGCCAGCTTGGATTGGATTTAGATCCTTGATAACTCCTATCCTGTGTCTTTATTTATTTATTGGAATTTCGGTTTTGGATATGGTGTCTCTGCATCGCTCTGGCTGGCCTTGGACTTGCTATGTAGACCATGCTGGCCTTGAGCTCCCAGAGATCCACCTATCTTGGTTTTTCAAGTGCTGGTACTAAAGCCGAACAACACCACCATTAATCTCTTTAAAAATGTTTTTATTTCATGTATATCAGTGTTCTGCCTGCATGTGTGTCTGTGTGTCTATGTGTCAGATCCTCTGGAAATAGGAGTTACAGTTTCAGCTGCCATGTGGGTGCTAGGAATTGAACCTGAGTCCTCTGGAAGAGCAGCCAGTGGGCCATCTCTCTGGCCCCTTAGTTAATCTTTTTAATACTTAAAAATATAAAGCAAAACAAAAAATCCACAGTCCCTGCTTTACAGATAAAGAAACGGAGCCTCAGGAAGATGGAGGAGAAAGGCCCAAACCATGTAACTGCTCAGCAGAAAGTCGAAGTGCAAACTCAAGTCCGCTCACCCTGACAGGAAGGTGACCTCCCGTTGGCAGAGCAGCCAAGGCACGCTGGACCTCACCTCCTCGCATACCACAGTGACTGGCGTGCCCCGCTCACCTCTGTCCCCACTCCTGCCTGTCTGTGTACACTGCTTGCTCACTGGGCACTCGCAGAGCCGGTGGCAGGGCCTCTCCCTGTGCTGGTGCACCATAGGCATTTTGGATGCCTTCTTTTCTGTTTTCCAACGTAAAAGGCTAATATCTCAGTGGGATCCTCTCTGTTTTGGGGTGCCTTCCTACCAGCACCTCCCAGATTCCTCTCCTTGCCTTTTCTCTTTCTTTCTTTCTGAGACAGGGTTTCTCACCCTGAGACTTGGCTGTCCTGGACTCACTTTGTAGACCAGGCTGGCCTCGGACTCACAGAGATCTGCCTGCCTCTGCTTCTCGGAGTGCTGGGATTACAGGTGTGCTCCCCCACCCCGGCTTCCTTTCCTTTTTCTGAATCACCTGCTTGCCAAGTATCATTCTTCAGCCCTAAAATGAGCCAAGTCTGTCTTGAAGGCTTAGAATATCCACACTACAAATGGACACGAGAAGGCCTCCTACCCATGGGTCCCCCTTTTTTTTGTGCTGATCCCAGTGTGGCTACCTCTGAAAACCCAAAGCCTGGCAACTCCTGGCTAGTCTAGAACAGCCTAGGCTACCATAGTCCTATAAACCTAGAGCTTCTAGCCTGTTGAAAGTGGCCCCGTCCAGGGCCCTCTCATGATCACACTGCTTAGCTGAGCCAATTTTCCCTTTCTCATTGGCAAGGGGCTACCTCTTCACACCTCTGACCTGCCTCACTACCCAGCTGGGCCCAGAAAGGAAAAATGATATGCCTGCCTGCACAGCTAGCCAGAGAAAGGCCCAAGCTTGGGTAGAGGGTCAGGACATTTAAGCTGTCTAGGGTGGGGGCCCAAATGAGCATGGTGAAACCCAGAGCCCCTCATTGCCCCCAACCTGACATCTGCCTTCCCAGAAGGCCTCCCCTCAGCCTACCCAAACGCCATTCAGCAGCACCTTCCCAGTGATGCCAACCTCTCAGACACACAGCCAAGGTGCCAGGGCCCAAGGCTTGGGAAAAGGCGAGCAGAGATCTCCAAGGACCCTCTTGCATTCACACCAGCTGGGCCCCAGCCTGCTGGGAGGGCAGAACAGAAAACAGGACTTGGTCAGACTCCTGACAAGGCAGCTGAGGAGAGGGAAGCTGTGGCTGTGATGTGGCTGTGCCAAGCCTGTGCTGGGTCCTGTGTGGTCTCAGGAGAGACCTGAGGAGTGGTTCCCTTGGGGCCAGATGAGGGGAGAGACTCTCAAATAGCTGTTTGGGTAAGTGTGAGGTAGGAGCAGGAGATGAAGGCAGAAACATGAAGCAGTTTCAAAAGCTGTTCTTCCATCCCAGCTAGGTTCACAGGAGGCAGAAAGAGGAAATAAGGTAAGGGTTTGCTGGGGAAGAGGGGTTCAGAGGGGCCTCTGCCATCCCCCCCACAAAGGTGACAAGAGAGTTACAGCCCACACACAGGAAGCCGATGCCAGGCACGCGTGCAAGCGTGTATCCATGTGGGCGCCTGAGCACGTCTGCCAGGTTCATTTTTAAGGACACGGGGCCTCCACGTGTTCTCCGCATGTTCGTGTCTCCTGCCAGCTCACTGGAGGCCACTGAGGTAGAAAAGCCCCCCCACTCAGGTGAAGGCTTCAGGAAGCTCTTCCTCTCAGCTACAGAGGTGGCGTCTGTTGGGGCGGCCTATTATCTCTTGTGGGTAGGGTCAGACAGGGTAGAGAACGGCTGTGTGTGCTTGAGTCTGGGTCTCAGAGTACTTGTGAGTCAAGCTGTGTTTGTGTCTGTGTCTGGCTGTGCAGGGGTCCCAGTTGTTTGCCTAGCACGGCTGCTCAGCAGTCTCTGACAGCTGGAACAAAGGCCTTGAAGACAGGCAGGTGGCAGGGAAGACAGACCTGTCCCTAGGAGTCCTTGAAGAGGCTCTGTGTTCTGAACCATGGCAGCAAGGCGGGCCCAGGAGCAGAGGCGAGGCGTCCCTCAGCCTCTACCTGTGCAGATACTGCTGCGGGGGTGGGGTGCTCCCTGAGTCCAAGAAGAGAACTTTAAGGAAAAGAGGAGCCCTGTTGCACCCCAACAGGCCAGAGAAGCCCCCCCCCCCGCCTGCCCGTGACCTGTGCTGGGTGATGGTTAGAGCAGCAAAGGAGGTTCCTGAGACTATGGCAAAAGCCTCCATGGAGAACATTGTAGGCATGGGAAGGGCGTTGCTGCAAGTAGAGACCTTCTCACCCTCTCAACCATCTCCACCCGGAGGCACCTCCCCTCCCCCCACAGGTAGCAGCGGGCAAGAGTCCATGGTGAACCCACCACCTGGCAAAATCTCCACTTTGGATCAGGAGAACTGATGTGTGCCAGGTGTGTTGGCACACACTTTTGCTCCTAGCACTCAGGAGGCAGAGCCAGACAAATAACTAGTCAACCACAGCAAGTTCTAGGCCATCCAGAACTACGCAGAGAGACCCTACCACAAAATAAAAAAAAGAAGCAAAACAAAACAAAACAAAACCTGATTGTAGCCCAGAACCGGGTAATCAGGGGTCACACATAAGCCGCTTGGCCTGGCCAGGCCTCTGTTTCCTCACCTGTGTCAGGGGGACCTTCTTATCCTGCCTCGGGACACCTAAGCTGTGGCTAGAGAAGGTGGACGGGACAGCTGCTCTCTCTGCAGGTCAATCAGCGCCTTGGGATCTCCTTGAAGGCTGAAAGGCACACCCACTCCTTGCCCTGACTCTTCCACTGCCAGGGGCTGGAGCGGGCCTGAGGTCCCACAAGGAAACCCCATGGGGACAGGGGTCTGAGCACTCTCTAGTCCTGCTGCCCTCAGGGTTCTGTCTAGACGATACTAGATAGTCATCAGTGCTATTCTGAGCAATTTCCTCCTCAGACAACCTTAGGAAAAAGAGGTAAGGTCCTGCCTTGGTAGGACACCCCGCACCCTTGGAGAGGAGGAGGTGTTATCGAACCCTGACTCCCTCTGGCCTTTCTTCTGCTTCATACCTGGCAGGATTTGCCTTCCTACCTTTCCTGCAGCCACTAGGTGTCTGGTCCCCTGACTTTGGCAGGGAGGGGACTGAAGGACAGGGACAAATGCCAGTAAACCATGTGAGGATGGGGCGGGATGTCTTTCCTAACCCCTTCTCAGGCCTGTGCTGTGACAGCCACCCACCCACAAGGTCAAGCATTGGAGAGGGATGGATACAAGGGACACACACACACACACACACACACGCACACACACACACACACACGGTGGTGGGAGGGGGGCCACCGTGTTTCTTCACCAAGCCCGCACATCAACAAGGCTCCCAAAGGGCCTGCAGGGCATAGTGGTGGCTACCACCGGTGGATTTGCCATCATCCCTGAGATCCAGCAGAGCCAGAGGTGGCAACAAGGACTACGTGACGCCAGTGCCCCGCTCTGCGGTGGGTCAGACCAAGCAGGGATGCATTCTGTACCTGGAGATGCAAGGACATCAAGGCCCTGGCGGTACAGCTCAGGGCGATGGCCAGGGGACCCCCACTTCCCTGCTCAGAGGAGCCGAGTGCCTCCCCTTGCGGATGCCAGGCTGGCCTCTCCCTAGAGCGACCACTTCTCCGCAGTCCCCTCCGGAGGGTGACAAGGTTGACGGAGCCTAGGACTCGGGGCACCTAAGGGTGGAACCCGAGCCTGCCCAGCGGCATGGCTGGTGTCTGCAGGGGTCCCCCGCCCGGCCGCGCCGCCATCTAGCCTGGCCGAGCTCCTCCCCGCCCAGATCCCCCGCACGGAGCCTGCACTCACCACAGGCCTGGGCTGGGGCGTCCTGGGCTTGGCACTCCGGTGCCCGCGGCTGCCGCTGCAGCTCTGCCGGGACTCGCTCGCCACTGCCGCCGCCGCCGCCGCAGTTCGGGGAGGGGGACGTCACGTGACCGCCGAGCGCTCCTTCCCGGCGCCGCTCCCCCCTCACTGCGGAGCCTGAGCCCCAGGCGCGGAGCGGCAGGGGGGCCACCCCAGCCTCGCGCCCCTATCTAACAGGTAGGGAAACTGAGGCCCAGAGAGGCGTAGGGACACGCTCAGGGCTGCACAGCCAGACAGTGGCAGTTCTGGAGGCCTCTAGCCGACAGCCTAGGCTGAGAAGGATAACTTCTGGGACCAGTGAGGCTGCTGGAGAGTTGTGAGGGCCTCTCTTCCACGGGCAGCACCGGGGCGGGAGCTGGGAGAGGCCTGCTAGTCAGAGGCTCCCCGCTTCTCTTGAGGTTCTTCCCTGCCCCGCCCTAGGCAACAGGAGTGGAGGGAAGGCTGCAGAAGCACCAAGGGCGAAGCCCACATTTAGAGTGACCGTGGAGCACCCAGGAAGAGCCCAGGGTCCCCTAGCAAACTGCCATCATGAACTCCTGGCTTGCCCACCGGCTCTTATAACTGATGTCCAACAGAACGCAAGGCTCCCACACAAGCCCTCTTCCCGAGGCCAGGGATAGGAGCTGTGCCAGAGCCTTCCTGGGCCGTACAAGATCCTGACCAAACAGGAACACAGAGCAGACTGTTACTATCTCTGGGTCTCACTCGTTGTTCTGACTGGGGAAACTGAGGCTACAAGAGTGGTGGAGAGAACTCGCCCCGTTATATTTGGGGCTGCCCAAGGTCAAGGTAGGATTTGGGAGAGACAACAAAAATCATAGATTTCATGTTTCTTGAGCACCCTCCTCCACTCCCGCTCTGACTTCCTGAGCCACAGGGACTGCATTTCATTTAGGAAATGATCTGGGTCTTTGGCAACCCTCACACCAGCTGCTTGCAGGACTTGGCCAGATTTCAGACCCCCAGGGACCATCGCTCACCTCAAGGGAGATTAGAGAAAAATCTCTCATGCCGTCCTCCCCCCGCCCCCGGGAAAAAGGCTGAGTAGTGGACTGACCACGTTCTCTCCCAGCAAGCTCTCCTGGCAGTGAGGTCGGGTGGAGGCTGCAGCCCAGAACCACACACAGATGGAAAGACTGCAGAGCCCCTGGGGTCTGAACACCAGCTTTTCCAGCGCCGGTGCTGCTGACGTGGTGGCCCTGACAACACAGTGTTATACGCAGCCGGCTGAGGCACTGAGGAGGCTCCCGGACGACACCCTGGTGGACCCTCTGACTTTCTACAGAGAAACACCCCAGGGCTCAGAGCTATGAAACGAGGAAATTGAATACAGATATTACGGAGCTGGGACCCTGCAGTGTGGGGGCAGCCGTCTCTGCCAGGGCTGATGTGTGGATCTTGGCGATGCTTGGTGGAACCAGTCCTGAGAAATGACAACCAAATCCCTACATACCTGCTGGCCAGTGTGTGGTAGACTAGCTTCACCCATCTCAGAAGTCCAAATTCCAGGGTTCTCCTTGGCATCCTTTGGCTTTTTGTACACAGTAGGGCAGAACCTTGAATTCAATTCCAAGCACAGTTCCCGTGCCTCTTCCTGCTTCTCCAATTCCTTTCCCAGTTGAGGCCTCTTCCCTCCCCAACCATGTGATAAGCAATTTGACAAAAGGCCCTGCAGACAGACGGATGGACAACAGCCTGCTCCAGGCGGTGTTTATTAGACTGAAGTATCTATCCCCTCTGGGTCCAGACAGAGGCAGTGGGGTGGTGTAGAAATACACAGGAGAGCTGGATCTGATGGTTCAGACCTGTAATGCTCATTCCCTGGTAGGTAGGGAGATCCCAAGTTTAAAGCTTGCCTGAGTTACTCCAAATTCAAGAATTCCCTGGATAACTCAACAAGACCCTGTGTCTGCCTCTCTTTTTTGGACAGGGCTGTCCTGGAATTCTCTATGTAGACCAGGCTGGTCTTGAACTCAGAGATATCCATCTGCCTCTGCTTCTGCCTCGAGTGCTGGGATTAAATGTATGAGTCATCACACCTAGCTTAAAAGACAAAACAAAACAGACCAACAGGCCTAAAGGGTAGTCAGTGGTAGAGCACTTGTCCAGTGTGCATGGGCATGGTCTGGGGTTTAGTCTTCAGTACTGCAACAATAACTAACTCATCACTAGGGGAAAGACAGCTCAGTTGGTAGAGTGCTTGCTTAGTCTCATGAGACCCTAGGTCCAATCCCCATCACCATATGAACCAGGCATGGCAACGCGGGCCTGTGATCCCAGCACTCAGGGGTTAGATGAAGAAGACTCAAGGTCATCTCTCAGGCACTTAGTAAGACCTTGTCTCAAAGGACAAAACAAATCCTGCATCAAGCAAAAAGCTCAGCTGCACTGTCACAGGCCTTTGTCCTTCCATGCCCTGGACCCAGAGAGTCAAAGCTCCTGGAGGTGCTGATTTGCAAGGGGGAACTGCTCATGCCTGACACTGGGTGGGTAAAGAATGGAGGCTTTTCTGTTCCAGGTCTTTTTCTTCCTTAGAACCAAGGAGCTTTTCAATTACAGCCTTTCCTCTTTGTAGAAAGCCTCTTCAATGAGAGGTTTATAATCTCTTGTGGGTCCTGGAGGGCGCCATTCTTAAGATGGCCAGAGCCCCTGGGGAGGAGACAACATGTGCCTATGAAGGGGGCTGGGTACACAGCCTGGCATGGATTGAAGGGAAGATTGGACAAAGGCCCTGGAGCTTTGCTTTCTTTGGCCTATTTCAATCCAAACCACTCAACACTGACCACTCACGCATGGCTGCCCCTAGGCACAAGCTTTCTTTTCCTTAACATGCTCCAACCCAGCCACCACCTTGCCCTCGCAAACACTTAAAAAAAGAAAGAAAGAAAAGCTGGCTTCAAATGCCTTGACAGCTGAGGCTGGAGAATGGAAATATATATGGCACATTTACAGCCTCCAAAAGGCTGTGTGTGTCCTAAGACAGAAATGACGCCCCTTGGGAAGGACACTTAACCTCCACCCAGCTCTGACAAAGGGAAGAAAAGGAAGGCAGGGACTTCCCACAGGAAAAGAGGCGTGCTAGAACCCTCCAGACATGCTGGGCAGAGAGGCCTAGGGGCTATACCTAACAGGAGTCTTACGAAAGGGGCTGTTGACACAATCCAAGAGCTCTAGTCTCAGATGTACTCACTGGAGAACCCCTGCGGACCTTAAGAAAACTATGGCCAAGGCTGGCAAGGAAGGCGACCAGGCTCTGACAGGAGCCTAGGCTAGCCCACAACTAACCAAGATGCTTTCCCTGTGATGGTAGCTATTAGGTACACTTATTTTGGCTGAACTCTGGATCCCAGTTGAAGAAATAGCACACTCTAGTTCCAGAACCTGGCAACCCAGCACAACTTGTCACCCCTTTCAACCGGAGAACCAGGCTCTGGTTGATTTGACAGGTCCTCAGAGGCAGCCATTTGGCAACTTTCCAAACACACACCTGGAGCCCCCTCCAGGGAGTTGCTGAGTGAACAGGGCTGGACCTCACAGGAGGCCCCACTTTCTCCTTCCACCCGGCAGGGAACATGTTCCACAATGTGCATACAACAAGCTTCCGGATGTTCAACCAGGAACACATTTGTCCAGGATCATTAAGAGGCGCTGGTTGCCCTTGGTTACAAAAGACAGGAATGGCAGGGGCAGGAACACCCAGATACAAGTGTGCAGAGGCCAGTGTGCCAGCCGGCCATGGTCCAACCCAGGCAGTGGCTTCTCTGGACTATGTCCCCATTTCCTGTGGCCTAGGGCCTGCCTGGTCTGGCAGCACTAGCCTAGATCTGGAACCCAGCAGCCACAATAGTTGCTGCTACAGGGCTGGCTCCTCTGAGTCCAACGGCAATTTCAGTGACAGGCCTGGCTGCCTGAGGTACTGGCCAAGCTAGCGCGGTAAATTTCTTTCACTGTATCTGTTGGTGGTGGGGGAGGGAGCAGATGACTTGCTCTAAGGCCATGCTCAGTCGTTAAAAGTGCTGGCCTGGTGCATACCTGGACTCCTGCAGGCAGGAAGAGGAGAAATTCAAGGTCATCACTGGCTAGTTTTAGGTCAGCCTAGGCTGCAGAAGACCCGGTCCCCAAGCCCGGTGTTGATAGTGCACGCCTTTAATCCCAGGACTCAGGGAGGCAGAAGCAGGCAGATTTCTGGGTTCAAGGCCAGCCTGGACTATAAATTGAGTCCAGGTTTGCCAAGGTTACAGACAGAAACCCTATCTCAAATAAAACGAGGGGAAGGACACTTGTTCCAAAAAGAAAAGTGGGGGAGAGTAAATAAAAAAGCAATACAAGCAGGAAATGGTAGCCCACACCATAGTTCCAACACTGTGGAGGCCGGGTCACAAGTTCAAGGTTGGGCTGTGCTCCCTAGTAAGGCCCTGTGCCTAAGAAACCAAAAAACAAAGACTGGGAGTCTTTAATCTCTGCACTGCAGAGGCAGAGGCAGAGGCAGAGGCAGGCAGATCTCTAACTTGGAGGGCAGCCTGGTTTATGGAGCCAGTTTCAGGACAGCCAGAACCACAAAGAGAAACAGTGTCTCAAAAATCCAAAAGTTATGCTGAATAAGTGCCTACTTGAGGATCCTTGATCTTGCCTCCCCTGGACAGGACATAGCAGGCTTGGCCAGTGACAAGACCACACAGGTCTAAATCCTGAAGGCAGACCAATGTCAGCCTGAACAGGACCTAGACCTCCAGGATGTGACAATGACTCCACCCCTCATTCCTACGACTGCTTCTGGACCGTGTCAAGGAACACAGAAGAAAACCTGTTTCCAGCCCTATGCTCTTGAATTATTACTTGCTAACCTTCAACAGTCCACAAAGAAAAGCCACTCTGCTCTCAGGCCAGGGAGTACCCATGAAGCACCGACAGGCACGCTGGTGCCTGCACAGCCTTGCTTCTGCTGTTCCAGGCAAGTGCTTTTGATGTTCTTGGCAACAGCACTCAGAACTGAAGCTGCCCTTCTGGGGGTAAGAACTGCCCATCAGAAAGGCACAGTCTAACCAGGTTTCGAATGTCTTTCCGCACGACCCTGCCGATAAACAGGGACTCCGGCAGCAGTGAGCTCTGGCTCTGGTGATACTTACAGGCTAAAGGGGAGGATCTATGAAAAAGGCCAACGGAACACCTGTCCAGCCATCACTGCAGCCTGCAGGGCTCATAGCACAAGGTATACTGAAATTCTCAGTGAAGCCGGAGCAGGAAGCTTGGCTGGATGGCTTCTGGATCCCTCAATACTATCGAAGTATCCCATCACAAGCATTTTCCCCAACAGTTTGTACGAACACTGGGATGAAGATGGCAGCAGGTACTCAGGAATGAACTTTTCATGCTAGCAAAGGCAAGGCTGGAATTACTGGGAATCAAAGGTGGACCCTTCCTCCGTACACACCAGCCATCATCAGCACCACCCCCCACCATCAAGAAGGAACTGCCCCAGGGAAACAGCTGTTCAGTTTGTCTGGATCTGGAACTTAATGTACAATCAGACACCTGGTTAACACTCTCCACACAGCTGCACTCTGTCCTACCGTCCTGTACCCTGAGCACTTGGTGACCCACCCAGCTAGTCTCCAACAGGAAAGACGGGATTCCCTGCTCTGTACAGAGACAAACCATTCCCTACCTATCAAAAAACAGGCTAAGCAAGTAGAGTATCAGTGTCTGGTGTTGACCAGGATCTGATCAAACCTGGGACTGGAGACCAACACCAAACAGGTATAAGGACAAAGAACTCACTCTGGACTAAAGGTCGGTGGAAACAGAGACACAAGTGTCTTTAATTTGGCAGAAAGGTTAACAGTGATTTTCAACAGTAAAGTTCATAAATACAGAAAAGGTGGTTTTCTCAGGGAGTAAAGACTTCAAATGATAGCCTACATGTCTGATAATGGCAAAAGAACCATTTAAGCATAGGAGACTCTACACATTTGCTTGGGATTGAAGAATGATCAGAAATGTACAGAGGAAAGCTGGGGGCGTACGTCAGTATGCTTTTCTAGCGTGCACGAAGCCCTGAGCTTGGGCTTTAGCACACCACATGAAACCTGTCACAGTGGCCACATGCCTGCAATCCCAGCACCTGGGAGGAAGCAGCAGGAAGATCAGAAGTTAAGGTTGTCCTGGTTATAGAGTGACTCCAAGGCCAGCCTGGGTTACAGCAGACCCTGTCTGGGAAAGAAAAAGGAAGCCTACTACGGGGAAGCCTGGAGTGTCATGATCTGGCTTAAAGTGGTTTCTGAGTGCAGCTTTAGAACCCAGTACAACAGCCTGCGCTTTAGGGTCATCCCAGCTCAGAAGATAACCAAAAGGCATGTGTTAGTATGCAGGAACATGGCGGCTGTTAAGCACAAGTGCACATTCTCTGAGATTTGGCTGCGTCAAGCTGTGAAGAAACTGCAGCCCAGGGATCCCAGGCTTCTCAGGAGTGGTCTTGTTGAGTGGTAGGGGCCTGAGCTACAGCTCCAATTAAGGGCCTGGAGGAGCCACACAGGTTGCTGGGCAGACGAAGCACGTTCCAGCACGCTGAGGCTGGGTGTGCCCACCTGCACCTGTCTGCCTAGAGTTAAGGGCTATTTCTTTGTTACCATTATGTGAAGGAAATGAAGGATGCCTATGCAACAAACCTTACAAGTGTCACAACTACTGGCTTGTGCACACCAAATCCCAGGAAAAAGAAGGAACCACAGCTTGTCACTTATCCCCACGACCTTTTTGGGGTGCTGAGGCTCTGTCACACGACCACAAACTCCAGGCTTTTTTGTATGGACAGTAAAGGTCATTTGTCACATACTTGGTGACATTTTACTCATCTTGGCCTTGGGAAAGGGTAAGCTCTTTCAGGTGAGGTTTGGTCCCATCTCTGTGGTGCTCAGTAGAGATCTGGAAACCAGGGTCACTTGAGTCCCTGTGTCCGAAGGCAGGAGCTCTGTCCAGGGAGGTGTGCAGTTCTCTGGCTCTGCCCCAGACTTTTCCCCACCTCCACAACACTCTTTATTGCAAATACAAACACCACATTGGGAGTTTTACTCAGCAGCCATAAGCATTGGCAGAAAGCTATCAAAATATGCTAATGTTGAAATCAGCTCTTATACACCAGTTAAAGATTTTGGACAAACTAGAGGTTTAAGAAGAAAAAAAAAAAATTAACAAAAGGATTATGTCACCACCTGAGCCACAAACATATCCACTAAATAGAGAAAACACTAAAAGCCAATCAACGCAAGCCAACCCCACGCTCTGGTAAAAGCCTTGTTTCCGCAGACACAGATGCTGCTTAGACTATTTAGTCCTGAGCTGGATGAGACAGCACACCCTGTACACTCTTTTCAAACCCCCTAGGGCATGTCCTAAGAATGGTTTTCAGAAAGAGAAGTGAGGTCCCGAGGAAAGCGGAGCTGAAGAATGGCATGGCCGAGTCTATGAAAACCCCGTGTTGTCTTACTGAGCTTCTGTCCAGCTTGCATTCTTCCGTCGTGTTTTTCAAATGTTCAGGGAATACTTGCTTTGTTGCCACTACACACTGAACATTTCCTACCATTTCTGCAATGATGGAGGAAAGCTGAGACAGTCCCTGGCTTGACAAAGAAAACATACAGATGCCCTCTACCCAGCGCTGACACAGCGAGCAGGTGGCAGGGCTGTGGCCGACCTGCAGAAGTAGAGCTCTGAAGATATGTTCCATGTTGACAAGTCCTTCACTTTCATGCTTTATTCAAAGGTGAGTATGGTTTAAAGACAGGTATTGTTTAGCAGGTTGTGTCTCTAGACAGTCATCTGGAGTTCGGAGCAGGATGCTGGTCCATGTACTGCAACACAAATCCGCTCCTGACCAGGGCATCTGTATGAAGCCAGGACTTTATTCCCTCCTGGGACTCTAAATCTCGTGTGTAAACATGATTTACTCTTACTGCTACTCTGCTTGCTCAGTCCTTACTCACCCTCTCCCTCCCACCACCGCTTAAATAGAAAATCTGAAACATTTCCTTCAAGTCTGATGTCCATCAGTGCAATCTGCTTTATTTGACATAAGGCAATTGGGACAGTCTCTTTTGAATGGATATTTGCCTTTTGGAAGAGCCAGGTAATAAGTTTAATTCTTAATCCACATTTTCTTTAATGCCCTAACATGTCAAGTTTTCTTCCTTTCTGGTCTTCCCTTGGCGGTCAGCAAGTGGTCAAAAACTAATGTCCAAGCAGACCGGTACCTGAAACAGAGCACACATGGAGGATGGCTAAAATTAGGAGTCTGTGTATTCTGTTTGGCAAGAATGTGTCAACAGGGAATATCCACTATAACAAATGAACACAGGGGCCCTTGGCACAGAAGATCAAGACAAAATACCAGAAGACTCCAAGCTTTCAGTGAAATCCCAATTTGGTTGACAGCCATGTTTCCTATGCACATCACACAAGTTAACCTGGGTTTCACCGATGCTTTCATTTCACAGCCATGTCCATAAAAAAAAAAAAAAAAATATATATATATATATATATATATATATATATATATATATCGTGCTTTTGTATTGTTTAGATCCTACCACAAGTTCGTCTGTGGCATTCACATGCAGACAACAGAGCTGCACAGGGAGGAAGATGGTATTTAGGCCAGGAGCTTTGTCACTGTCCAAAGAGGAGCCGCTGGCATTTGACTTGATCTCACTGGGGCAGAATCACAGCCCAGCCCAGAGCCTGCACCTGCCAAGGGTCTGCACAGCACCGCGCCAAGGAGTCAAAGTAGTGCCGCCTCCACCCGAAAATCTTCATAATTAATGAAACCCTGCACTGACCTGATTTAATTCTGCAGTCTTCCACCACTAATTCTAACCAGTTACACACTAGCTGCCCTGCTGAGATGGAACTGATAGGAACACTGGGCAGAAGGTTAAATATAAATCTAGAAATGAAACTCATTAAATCCCAACCTCCCCTAAAATGAAAATGAGGGAAGAATCCTCACACTCAGTCCTGATCTCAGTGCTGAAGAGAGAAGCTGGAATAAAAATGCTTTCAGCTAAAATTAATTTTAGTCATGAGACTTGGATTGGATTAAATTTTAAAATCAAATTGCAGCCACACTGTGGCTGTGGCATGAAGGAAGCATGACAAATGCCTTACCTTTAAAGCCCTCTTCCGGCATACAAACTGCAGAAAGAAAAGATTCCAGAGTGAAAGACAGCCTGTCAGTTAGCAAGAACACGCCAATGTTTCAAGATGATAAGTTGAAAATAACTTTTAATTGCCTTAGTCACCTGGATGACTCTTTTGAACCTATGATAGCAATCAATTGCTGATGAGCTTTCTTTAGAAAGCTAAATGCTTATGGAATGCCTGGAGAAGACTTCATTCATGGCTGACCTCTGGTCCTGCCTCCTGCCACCATGGTAAAAGCCACCATGAGGCTCTATAGCAGTCTCTTCTGATATTTATTTTCCTTCCCTTTTATTTTTTTGAAGGTTTAACTTCTTTGTGTATGAGTGTTTTGTCTGCGTGTATTTTTGTAACCCCATCCATGCCTGGTGCCTGCATTAGTCAAAAGGGAGCCAGGCCTCTGGAAATAGAGCTATATATGGTTGATCTGGGAAGCAACCTGGATCCTTTACAAAACAAAACAAAACAGAACAGAACAAGTGCTTTTAACCACCTCTCTGGTTCTAGTTTAATTATGTTGTTTTTTGTTTGTTTGTTTTGTTTTGAGACAGAGTTTCTCTGTATAGCTCTGGCTGCCCTCTATTTTAATTACTTTTGAGACAGGATCTCATACTATGTAAGCCAGGCTGGCCTACAACTTGGGTAATTCTCCTGTCTCAGACATATAAGTGCTGAATTACAGGCATGAGCCACACCTGGCTCAGCATTCTTTCTAAATAACACATTTCTCTTACGTTCCATATCTCAGCCTCTGATTACCTTCCAGTGAAGAACATTTAGCATTTCTACCACCTGGCCCGCCTTGGCAATACCATGTCTGCCTACAAGCTGCCATTGGTTTTCTCCACTGACCCGCGCCCTGAGCCCAGCAACTCCTGCACTGATCATGTGTGCCCTGGCTTCTGCATCTAGGTACTGTCACCTGCTCAATGACATTGCCATCACTTCCATCATCACTTGTAGAAAGCTTATCCTAAAGCCCATACCCAGCCCCAAATTTGGACCAGTGTCTACACTGTCTGCCACACAATCCAGGCTCTGAAATCTACTTTCCCATCTCCTAGTACTTCCAGCCCCGTGCCTGATCCTTCCGTACCATGTCACCAACCCTTTGATTAAGACTGCATTCCTACATAGCATGCAGGCAGGTAACTTTGGAGGCGTTCTGTGAGTTTAAGTCATTGGGCAAGTGAGCACAATTGGTCTGTCTAGCTGTAGATGCAAGGGCCAGAACCCTCCCAATTCTGTCCTAAGAAAGCAGCCCTGCTTCTTCACTGTGGAATATCCTGAGTCAGTTTATTCCTGGGGGGAAAAATTTTTTTTTTTCCTAGAAATGTCCCTTTTATACATAGCCTAACTACCATTTACCCATTTTTCTCTGTGGTTTTGTTTAGGTTTATAGAAAAAGGTTTGTTATACAGGCAGGACTGGCTTTGAGCTCACAGTCCTCCTGCCTCTGACTTCCAAGTGCTGGGCTGTGGGCCTGTGTTATGCTCAGTCATGTGCAGGCCATTTTTAAGTTTCCGGCGCACTCGACAATATTCCTTTTTAGTTTGTTCAAGACACCACTGTTTTCATGTTCTCAGTTTGCTCCTCAGCTGTCACGTGACACTGGCTGTCTACTGAGCCTATAAAGTGTAAAACTACCACAAAGCTCCATCACTGGGCACAGTGGGGTCACAGCAGTCTTGGGAGATTAACTGGCTTCTTACCAGTGGTAACTTACTCTCTCATGTTGGCCTGTTTCCCTGGAAGGAATTCCCTTGGCACTGGGCTGCCGGAACTGGAACACTAAGGGGGAGGGCACTCTTCCTTTAGTGCACATTTTTTCCGAGTGCTGAAGTAGGGACTATAGCTAACCTCTGAGGTACCCAGTGTACAAGGGGTGACATAGATATGAATGGAATGAGTGGGAAGATCACAGGGTGCACAGCTGTCTAACTGTTTCTCACACGGGCTTTTGTGAAGAGGGGATAAAGTGTACCTACCCTCGGAGCTGCAGAGCCTCCTATTCCTGTGTAGGTCATACTTTCTTTTGACGTCTTACACACCCAAGGCTTACCTTTTTCTGGTTTCCTCATGTTAATAAACAATGACTGTACTCCCTGCTTTCCACTTCCCAAACCTTTACCCCACACTATGACCAACACTGGGAAGTTCTCCCTTAAGAGCATGCAGTAGCTTTTTTTCCCCCCAAGGTTAAAAGTAAAGGCCAGGACACTTCAGCTTCTATCTACTCCACCAAATCCTAGGTTCATCTCCAGCTCCTGAAAGCAAACTGGTCTTTACCTTGCATGACATCATCCATTGCAGCATAGTCTGCAATTGGTTCATCAGCCTAGAAAACAAATGGAGACAATTCAGAACCACACGGAAGAAGGGGTTGAGGGATGAGCAGGCTAGTCACGTGTCACCCGAAGCCTGTCCTGTGGTTCCAATACTGCTACAAAGCCTGCTCCACAGTCCTTACCCTCTCACTGAGGCCCAGCCTCAGGGTAGCAAAGTGGTACTGCCAGTCCACAAAGGGTTTTCTAGTTAGAAAAGAGACCTGTTTTAATGGAACAAGCCTAGACCCCTCAGGGCCAGCAGCTGGGGCTGCTCCATTAGCAGGAGTCTGCTTCACAGGTGACTGAGGGACAACGTTCCTCAACCATCCAGTGCTGCGTAGCTTCATACAAACAGCCGGTACTGGGTGGGAGGGGTCTTGTGCCGACTCACGGCCTACTCTGTGTGACAGGGCACTGCTTTCTCCCTCCTAAACACATCTTTAAATGGCAGGGTGTGAAGTAGCTCTGTTTAAGAGGAGGTAACTGCAAAGACAAAGAAGCCAAGGACAGTCCAGATCCTCGCTCCTCACAGGCTGCAGAAGCCTTGTACGGAGCCATTCTGGAGGCGCGGAAGTTGGTTTAGCAACTCAACAGGTCTCCAGTATCACACTGCAGACTACAGTTCTGGGAAGAGCAGAGTCGGCGTGGAAGGGCTGGGCCTGCTAGAGACAAAGGTGTACCTGCTTTGTTGTCTTCCTAGCTCACTGAATCAGAACTGGGGGATGAATTACAAACACATGCAAATCTCAGGTCAGGCATCTTTGGAATTACTCTACCACATAATGCATTGTTGTTTGGTACAGCAGGGTCCTTCTAGAAAGGGTCCTTCACAGAAACAAAAAGATGCCAAGAGATGCCACAAAGTGAGCACTTGGGGAGTAGAAGACGGGGCTAATGAGGTCTCGGATGACAATTTCTAAAACACACTGGACACCCGCTAAATCCAAAGCCAAGTTCCATCCTGGACCAGAGTCTCCATTAGTCCACTGGGATTTTGCCTGTATCTGAACAATATGCCTTAAACCTACTCCCTTCCTTACCAGCAGGTACAGGGGATCACTAATTTCAAAATCCAAAATGCTTAGTTTTCTTTCTGAGCTTGTGACAGGATATCTGAAGTATAAAATTTCCATACCCAAACTCCTTTGATGGGCCACAGTTCCAACACTGAAAATACTGTATGAAATCACATCCAGGTTGCTTATATGGAGTATACATGAAATATCTCATTACATATATGCACACATTTCAAGATGCAGGATCTCTGGCCCTAAGTATTTTGAAAATGGGAGTCTCAGCCCATGCCCCTGAAGCAATACAGAAGTGGAGGCCAAGCTACTGTGCTGTGCCCAAGCTGAAGTGAGGAAAGGGCCAAGCCTAGAGCTATCTAATGAGATCACAGGAGGCTCCGTTCGCCTCTATGAGATTTGTGTGTCCTGGCCAGTTTTTCTGTCAGTTTGATACAAGCTAGAGTTATTTGAGAAGTTGAGGAAATGCCTCTGAGAGATACTTTCTTGATTAACGATAGATGACCCTGAGCAGGAGGTCCCTGGTGGTATAAGAAATCAGGTGTACTTAGGCATGGCACATGCCTTTAATCCCAGCTGTGAGACCCTGTTTCAAAAAAGACATGAGGTTCAAGGCAGTAAGCAGCGCTCCTCCACAGCCCCTGCCCTCCTGTGCGACAGACTACAACTGTAAGCAGAAAGAAATGACCTTTCTTCCCAAGTTGCCTTTGGTCGTGTGTTCATCACAGCAACAAAAACCTAACTAGGACATTTTGTTAAAATGACAGATGTAGATTTTCAGTAGCAAGAGTCAGCAATCCTTTTGCAGGGCACACACATATCCTCTGTGCTTTCTTGAAGGGAGGAGCATTGCAAAGAACTCATACACCCATACCCGGGTTGGTTTTGTTTTAAAGGGCAGACTCTTTAGCTAGTCAAAATCAAAACAACCCAGGCACAGTGGTGGAAGTCTGTAATGCTAGTACCCAGGAGCCAAGGCAGGAGGCCACCCTTGACAATACAGACCCTGACTCAAAACAACACCCAAGGAATGTGTGCATACACAGCAACCAAAAGAATGAGAAAAGAAGATGAGGAGAGGCTCACATAGACATTAAAACCAGAGACCAGGTCACTAAGGTGAGCTCAGGGTGGTGCCTGGGCTGACTGTCAATCTTGGGTGCAGACCCAGGCGCCTGGCCTCTCTGAGTGGAATGAAAAATAGATCTATGGTCTGGAGCCGCTGGCCCCTTGTCAGAGAAAAATCAAAGAGGAGAAATCAGGGAGATGGGAATTTTCTTGGTAGTGTTGTTTATCCTGACTCTTCATAGCACAGACACCAAACTACATAAAAGTGCCAAGGGGACCAAGAGGAGGCATCTCCTTTTGTCTCCTTAGGGCACAGGCAGTGGTTGTTGGTATTTTGTCATCACTACAGTCAGGGTGACTCAGGAGTACAAGATCCAAGCGGTATGCTGGTCTCCCCTCAGGCTCTATTAAAGAGGAACAAAAGCTCCTGCCCCCCCCCAAGAACTCCTCCCCAGGAAGGACCCACGCTTCTCTACCACCACCGTGCACCCATCCTCCAGCCGAGGGTGTAGCACCGACACCCAGAGGCCACAGCGGAACAACCAGCTGCTACTCACCTTTAGTAAAATGACAGACTCAGGAATGACGCCGAGGGTACCAAGAGTGGCACAGTCATCATTTAAAATCTTTCCATCAATTGACAAATTCTGGTCAAAGGGAGCGACTGAAAATGCATGCATGATCTGTGGCAATATAAAAGAAACAAAGTCTATACAAAGGAAAACAATGAAACCTATGTCCCCTTTGAAAACATAAAACACACATTCTAAAAATCACAGAAATAAAAATAAAATAAAAACAAAAGGCTCCAGAATACAAAAGCACCCGCCCACTGCCATGTTGCCAGAAAGTGTCCCAGGAGGCTGAGCCTTAGGAGCTCAGAGAACGGACACAAATATATATTTGGGTTGGCTGTTGCTTGCCCAAGTCCACCACATAAAGCTCAAATGTATTGCTCAGCTCCACAGTTTATCAAGATCACTTCATTCCCAGACTGCCCCACATCTTTCCATAGCAAGCACATGTTCTTACTCAAAACCATTTTTAGGCTTGAGTTATCTGGTACCTATAGTCCCATTTGGGGGGAAATTAAAGCATGAAGGCTCCCTGAATCTAAGAGTTCCAGGCTGGCCTGAGAACCCTCCCAACCCTGTCTCAGAACAACAAAACACACGTACACACAGACAGATACCAAACAAACAAAAACAACTATATTTAAATTAACAAGCCATTTGGATATTTTAAACATTTTTTCCTCTTTAGTGAACAGCCTGGACTGTGTTGTTCAGACCTCAGAATTTTCATATATTCTTAGACTCAGTGTTGCGTCTCTGGGAACTTAAAATACGACTTTAGGAAGAAGGCCACGCGCCCAACCCCAACGCTGGCATACCCAAACACTGCGATGAGTAATTCCTTCAGAGTCTTTCCATATTCATAAAGTTAAAAAAAAAAATTAAGCCAGGCTTGGTAGAGCAGGCTTGTATTTGCAACCACTTGTGAGGCTGAGGCAGGAGAATCAAGATGAAGGCCAGCCAGTGTAATTTAGTGAGATTCTGTCTAAGTGGTAGCACACTCATCTATCTAGCATGCACAAGGCCCTGGATTCAATCCCTGATATCACGAAATAAGTAATAATAGCAGTAACAGTTTCAATCATTTCTGGGTAGTGATTATATCCAGAGGGTGATCTTGAAAAGGCACCAAGAGTGACACTTTTCTATTCTTAACAGAAAAGATAATTTTAATGAATCACTTCAAATTTTTTATTTAATCAAATCATTTGCTTTGACTTTATGTAGCAATGGGGGCCCCAGAACTGACTACTTAAGATATGCTGGCCTCCAGTTGTCAGAGCTCTACCCAACCTCTGCTGGATTAAAGGCATGCATTTATAACACTCAGTCAACACATACTCTTTAAATATATTTTGTAACGCCCATTCTTATTTTATTATGCCATTATCCCTAACACTAAAGGAGTCATCCAGATTTCATGGGGTAGAAAGACAGGCTGTGTGTGGGAAATCAGTCCTAAACTACCTATGCAAGTAAGGGCTACAGAGCTGCTTAGCACAGCAGTGACTTTAATATGGCCCACAGACAAGAACCTTGGCCAGGCAAGAATGCTACCCAGTCTTCTCAAAAAAGACATGAACTCCCAGAGATTGAGCAGGGACTGACTAGACAGAGGCCTGATCAGTCATGACTCCACCAGTGACCTTCCTGAAGCAGCAAGCCTCTCTTCCCCACACTTCTTATTGTGCAGGAAGAACTGGCTGGCTGGCTCTGGCAACCCACACCAGCACAGCACCATGGAGCAGGCACACCAACACATGCGGCCGTGCTTTGAGACAGATGATGCTGACTTCACACGGGGAAGGTCATAATCATTCCACTGGGGATGGTACCACTTCTTCACACTTGAAATGCTTACACCAGGCCATGGGACAAGCACCAAACAAGACAGCAGTACCAGCTCTGAGGGGCTGACACACTGCTCATGGTACAGACAAGACATGCAAGTGTGTTCGAAGCGGCATTCGTTAAGTCAGCGCCTGCCGAGTCCTGAACTAGATGTTGGGAATACACACCAGAACACCCCCAGCAAGGTCTGCAGGACAGGTGTGAGGACAGCAGGGGCTGAGATGAGGAAGACAGACAAATATGGCCGGGGTGTATGGACAGTAACTCCCCAGCTGTGTGGCCAGCATAGGCACCGAATGTCAGCTCACCATGACGGAGGCAAGGAAACGCAGGCATTCAGCCACTTTATTTTACCCTGTGCCCAAACACTGACCTTTCTGAAGAGCTAGCAACACTTGGGACCAGAGATAGGAAGTGGAAGAGTGAAACCAAACCAACAAACCTATTCCCAGATGAATTCCCAGATGAACTAGCAACTATGCAAAACAACTTTATTTTATACTTAGCTAGCTCTCCAGCCCCAGAGCAGCTGTAAGGTTCTATACAATAGTACACGGTAAAGCATCTACAACCACGTGCTTACATTGTGGCACGGGGTGTCACCCTATTCACCCATCAGAGCTCCATCCTACATTAGAAAGCACCCACAGCACCACCAAGAACCGCAGGTATGCCCACACTGCTATGGTGGAAAAAGGGTCATGGCTAGCTGATGCTTTTAAAGCCACCACTGAGCAGCGAGGGGAAATTCCACCCTACCACCCTTTTCTTTCAGTCCTGTTTGATTCACAGTGCTCTTTGAAGCTAAAGTGGGAGATAAGAGGAAATGCGCAGAAAGGAAAAAAAAAAAAAAATCACCCAAGAAAAGCGCGTGTGGGGTTTCATTTGAACAGCTGCTGCCATGAAGCAGCTCATCCGTGCAGGTAACACGCTCTCAGGTGGAGAGGTTATTTCTGCTGCCTTCTGATTTATTCTTCAAAAACAGTCATCCACAATAAGAGCAGAACAGGCTTTTAGAGACGTCCTTATCCACAGGGGCTCTTTTGTAATTTAAAGGTTTGCCGCTGGCAGGCAGAGGGCCGGTGATGGAAACAAGCTCCTCAGACGGAAAGGGCACAGCAACAGACGGAAGGTATTATGCCGATACGTTTATTTTCAGAGCCGTGGGTTCAACCAAGGGAAATGCGTTCTCAGGGCAATCTGGAACACACGACACCCTCAAAGGAGGCCTGTACTTTTGCCTCAATTACAATGATAAATATCAGCAGCAAGAAAAATGCGTAGCCAGTGAGCGCTGCCACATAAAGGCAGCGGACAGGGAGCGTGGTCAGCTTCTGGAGGTCCAACAGTGACTCAAACCCCGGGGGCCAGATTGCTTTTCATAGACATCTTGAATTTATCAGCTCTTTCTGCCAAGGTTTAGAGACACACCATTGGAAGGCACACTTATAGAACTTTTACTGGTACCATAACAAAGCATTTAGGTAATTCTCTGTGTTATAATCCCCTTACTGACTTGTGAGTTGAGTGGTTTTTTGTTGTTGTTGTTTTTTGTTTTTTGTTTTTTTGGGGGGGGGCATTAATCAACAATTAAAGAGACCACTGTATACGAGTTAAATATGACTTAAAAACCTAGCAAATGAGGACCAGTGAGATGGCTCACTAGGTGAAGGCAATTTCTGCCAAGCCCAATGAGCCAAGTTCGATCCTTGGGTACCCACAGGAGGAGAGAACCAAATCTCATAGGTTGTCCTTTGACTGCCACAAGTACAGCATAACATATATGCTCCATACATATATCCACATCCAAAATAAGCACAAAATAAGTACGTATGTAAATAATAATGTAAAACTAGCAAATGGATGTCTCCAAAAGTACTAGGAAATGAGAGGCAGAGCAGAAACATTGTTCTAAGTGGATTTCAGCCATATTTCCAAGATGACCATGAACACATAGCAAGGTTGTTTCAAAAAACAAAACAAAGAGCAGGGACTGGAAAGATGTCTCAGTGGTTAAGAGTGCATTGTTCTTGCAGTCTCACAATGCCTTTCAACCAGCTCCCAAGAACCCTCCACTGTGCCTAACCCCCTTAGGCATAGTAGACATACATGCAAATAAGAGAAAATTTTAACTGGAGCTTGTGGGCTGGCTAATTCTACGTCAACTTGACAGAAGCTAGAATCATCTGAAAACGAGGGAACCTCAATTGAGAAGATGTCTCCATAAGACTCAGTAGTAAGGCATTTTCTTAGTGGGTTATGGGGGAGGGCCCAGCCTAATGTTAGTGGGGCCACTGTTGAGCTGGTGGTGGTTCTGGGTTCTATTAGAAGGCTGAGCAAGGCCCAGAGACCACGCCAATAAGTATCATCCCTTCATGACCACTGCATGAGTTCCTGCTGCCAGGTCCAAGCCCTAGAGTTCCTGTCCTGACTTCCTCAAGTGATGTATTACAATGTGTAAGCCAAACTGTTTTTGGTCATTACATTTCATCACAGCAATAGTGACTCACACTGGGACACTTGTGAGAAGACTCAAGCATGTAAACAGACTTTCACACCATGCCTGATGACCTATCTGTCTTATATTCCTAACATTTGTCTGACGGAAGGACAGAACAAATTTCCCCCAGGTATCTGGTGTCCTCTGACCTCTATTGCACAGAACTACACGCACACAAAAGTAACAAGCAAATGTTAACAAAAGTGGCAAAGCACTTTTGTACAAGCTTGAGGATCGGGGTTTGAGGCCCAGAACCCACATTAAAAATCTGGGTGTGTGGAGCCGTCAGTTAAGAGCACTTGTTGTTCTCGTAGAGGACAAGGTCAATTCCCAGCACCCACAGCGGCTCATACCTGCCTAAAACTCTAGCTCCAGAGGATCCAATATCCTCTAAATTCAAAGGATTCCTGCATGTACTCAACATACACACACATATATTCAGAACTTTATACATATAAAATAAATGTAAGTAAAAAAAATGTGCTCACTTGAGCAGCATGTATACTAGAATCGGAACAATACAGAGATTAGCATGGCCCCTGTATAAGGAGGACCCACAAATTTTGTGAAGCATCCCATAAACAATAAACAAAAAGTTTTCTATACGGAACTAGAGAAATGGCTCAGTAGTTAATAGTATCCCAGCATGTTCGACAGCTCACAACCGCATCTTCTGGACTCTACAGATCTATGTACTCACATGTAATGCACCCCCCTTCACAAACCATAATTTAAAACTAGGTGTAGCAGTGTGTACTTGTAGTCCTAGTGCTGAGGAAACAGAGATAGGTGGATGCTGATCCGCTGGCCACACCTTGCTGGCAGGCTCCAAGACAATTAGAGATTGTCTCAAAAACCAAGGTAGGCTAGTGAGATGGCTCAGTAGGTAGACAATTATTCATTCAGTCCCAGCTTTCAGGAGGCAGAGGCAGACAGAACTTGGAGAGCTGGTCTGCACTGTAAGCTCCGGACCAGCCAGAGCAAGGTAGTGACTAACCGAGTCAAAAACAAAACAAACATAAATCAAACCCAACCAAAACCAAGAGGCCCAACTGGAACCCATGTAAAAGTGTCTTCTAGTCTCTACGTGTGCAACACAGCACGTGTAGTGGGTGGGAGCTTCTGACTCATCCTAAGTGAGTTTCCCCTAATATTGTTTCTCCCCAGGTTTCAGATCCTGGCAACACTCACATACCTATTAAGGGGTCAAAGAATACACACCAGCCTGTGATGTGAGAGAACATCCTGGGACAACCTTGATTGCTCCGAGAGATTAGCCAGATGTCCTGATGCTGTATATATGCACACAGCTCAAGTATTTTTGCCCTTAGATGCCCTTCTTAAACAATTCACATGAATAGCCTGGTATGGTGGCACACACCTTTAAGCTCAGCATTTGGAAGGCAGAGGCTTATAATGCCATGAGCAGGCAGACTAGTAAAAGCTCAGCCCCAGGAAATAGCTGTATGCAATAGACGGAGAGAGGAATCCACAGAGGCCTTGAGAGTATAGCAGACATGAACAGACATCTCCCTCACCTGAATCTTCAGTTCTTTTAGTGTCTGGTTAGCAGACACCAGCAGAGCCTTCTCTCCTCGCACCTTCCTGTGCCGCGTGCTCCGCCGGATGACCTGCTTCTGGTAGGCCACGTACCCCTGTTGGGATGTCTTTTGCCGCTTGGTACCTCCATTGCTCTGCAATGAGACACCAAAGAGAAAGCTCTGAAATTACCCTGTTCAAGGGTTCTTCAGGCAGATAGAAGCTGCATATAACCGCTCTTGAAACCCTCTGAATCTACAATGAGCCCAAGATTCTAGAGATTAGCAGGCTCACATATAATGGGGGAGGAAAGGAGAGTAAAAATGAACTTATAACTGCACGTAAGTAACCTAAATGTTTGGTATAAGAAACATAGAAGAAAAGCAAGTTTCACCTTCAACCAGTAGCAATGAATTATCAGTTGTAGTGGCCTTCTAATCCTAGCACTTGAGAGGTGAGGCAGGGATTCTGATTTCAAGGCCAGCCCTAGTGCTATACAAGACCCAGGGCTGGTGAGATAGCTCTTGCTGCCGGGTATGACAAACTAACTTTGTTCCCCAGAACCCACACAGTACAAGGTGAGAACCAACTCCTGTGAACTGTCTTCTGACCTTCTTGTATATACACACAGAATACACACAATACAACAAATACATTAAAAAGTTAATTTTAAAAAAAGCCAATAAATTTAATATTACAGCACTTCATAAATAAAAAATTTTAAAGATAATTATTTATTATACAGTATAGTTATTTATTATGTATTAATTATATACAGTATTCTGTCTACATGCTAAGATGCCGTGTATCTTATTGCTGGGAATTGAACTCAGGACCTCTGGAAGAGCAGCCAGCAGACACACTCTTAACCTCTGAGCCATCTCTCCAGCCCCATAAATAAATTAAAATTTGCTTGTATTACACATTTCTTCTTGGAGGTAGGGAGAGTTCATGTATCATAGGATGGTCTCCAATGCCCTATGTCTCATTGGATGACCTTGACCTTGGGCTTCTAATCCTTCATCTCCACCTCCACAGTGCTAAAACAAAAGCAGTGTGCAATCCTGTTAGGTTTATAATGCTGGGGATGGAAACCAAGGCTTCTGCATGCAAGGCAAGCACTCTAGCACTGACTTGAGCCCCACCTCTGGACCTTCTCATTCTGAGAATGATATGGAAGCTAAATGCCAACCGTAAAATGAAAGGTTAGACTTGAATTAAGAAATCAAACACAGGCTGGGTGGTGTTGACTTACGCCTTCTATCCCGGCACTCAGGAAGGAGAGGTAGGTGAGTTTGAGGCCAGCCTGGTCTACAGAGCATTTTCAAGGACAGGCAGGGCTATACAGAGAAACCCTTCTCAAAAACCAAACAAAACAACAACAACAACAACAAAAAAAAAAAAAAAAAAAAAGAAAAGAAATCAAACACTGTGCTTCTTGTCTTATGATAGTGGTTAAGAGGTAAACATTTTCAACTATAAAATATTCTTGTAAAAACTGTTAAAAAATAATCATAAATGAGTGCTCAGGCCCAACTTGCAACTTCTAGAAATGTTAAGACACAGTACAGACAGGCAACAAAGAAAAGAAACAACTAGGACGTGGTCTCCAAGCACCCGGTCTAGATGGAAACCACCCAGAGTTATGCAGACCATAGCATTTTTCTCAGTTTGGGTTTGAGAGGGAGTTGGTGGACACAATCATGCCTGCCAGCAGCTTCTCTCAGGCACACTGTAAGCATTGCCTGGGCTGTGTTAGCCTCCAGGATACACAGGATCAAATATTCAGAACATAATAATCACTGAACTGACCTAGGCATTCGGCGAAGAAAAAGCAGGAACCATATATGGCTACATGAGACAGGCTGCACTAGTCTTTGGAAAGAGAGAAAAGGGGCCAGGTGCTCCAGAACATCTTCTGGTCTCAAAAGTGTCTCATCGTGTAGGTCTACCTTGAACTCACTATGTACTGCAGGCAGTGGGCGATCGTGCCTTCCCAGTGCTGGGATTAATGTGTGCATGCCTCTACTTACAAATCCCTCACTGAGAGGCTAACGAGTCAAGACTCTCCAGTGAAGCAGGCTAGGGAAGCAAAGTGGGATATTCCCTTTAGATTAATTATACCTAGATAAAATAACTGCAGCTCGCCTCCAGTTTCCAAGCTGTCACAGAGTGTACAAGGAGGACAGGATCCACCGTGGACACCTGGATCCCATTCACATTACTATGTGTTCTGCAATTCATAAAGCCTGGCAGGGCACAGACTCAGGGACAGCCTTGTCTCAGGCTCTGGCCACTGGCCAGGATCTACCCAATCTAACCACAGCTTCCATGCTCATACACTTGAGTGCAAGATTCTTGAGAAAAAGTCAGCTAACAATACACAAGCTGAGTGTCTTATTCAACTGTAAAGGAGGAAGTTAACTATAGAGAGAAGGCAGGCTCATGGCCCACCCAGGCATCTACGATTCAAACAGATTTTAAAAGATCTAAAAGCTGGGCTAGAAAGTTGGCTCAGAGCTTAACCACACTGGCTGTTCTTCAAAAGGTCCTGAGTTCAATTCCTAGCAACCACATGGTGGCTCATAGTCACCTATTGTGAGATCTGGTACCTTTTTCCAGTGCACAGGCACACGCATGCAGGCAGAATGCTGCATAAATAATAAATAAATAAATCTTAAAAGAAAAAAAATCTAAAAGCCTTTCCTGGAATTATTTTTCTTTAACCCATCTCAACCCACTAAAACCAGTACATTGGCTTTTTTTTTTCCCCCTAGCTGCTGGTTTTTAAAGGCTTTCAATTACCTAAGAGATAGCCACCGAGTAAATCATTAACCTGAATTTTAGATAACATGGAAGGAACTGGGTTTATCTGGCTTAGAGAGAAGAGAAGAGGATTTGCTCAACTCCATTAAGGAGCACTAATGCCTTGCTTTATGGCGTGCATTTACCAAAGTGCATCAAGCTACCCATATTCTGAGACAAAAAAAGGGGGGAGAGGAGGACACTAGGTATCTCTGGGGACTAACTAGTTACTATACTCTAAACGGAGGGTTAGAATTAAGAGCCCCGCCCTGCCCTTAACCAAAAGTATTTAAAACATCCTAGAATATTACAATATCCAAACATGGACAAGGGAGACAGAGGAAAATTATAACATGTACAAAATAATTATGGCGTAAAAAGCAATGTTCTCCAACATTCTGCATCGTATTTGTATACGTGAAATCTGTTGCCATCCACAACTGAGGACAGGAATCCCACACCCACCTGAAAACACTGCTGTGGTCATGACCACAGTGAATAACACTGGATATTTAGAGAAATAGTCAGCCTTTCAAAGTTTGAATCACACGAAAATGTAGAATTTGCTAAACAACTCTTGGGCAGAGAAGCAGTGCTGGAAAGAGGCTGATGACAAACACATCTGCAGACTCCTAGAGAGGCCACACTATAGGCAGGCAGAGTCAACACCAGCAAGCCCAGCACTCTGGAAGTCAAACAAGATTATGCGATCAAGGCCAACCTGGGTTATAAGGCGCATGCAGGGCTAGCATGCCTGTGTCTCAAAAAGGAAAAAGGAAGACAACAGGGAAAACTTGACTCCATCATGTCAAGCGACAGACAGCAGGCCCAAACAGATCTGAACAGGGCAACAACAGGGCGCCTTGGTTAGAAAGCCCTGCATCACCACAGAACACTGAATCTGCCCGCCCACTGTCCAGGGGCAGGACATAAAACTGGTTTTGTTCCTTCATGGGTTTTGTTGTTATTTTTTAAGATTTTTTTTTTGGTAGGATTGCAACAAGTCATGGATAACAAACACTGATCTTTCCATACTAGCTGGGCAACTACAACCAACATATACCTTGAGGAAATTAAGGCTTAGGACTGGTTTTTTTTCCTGTTTTTTTTTTTTTTTTCAAGACGGCCTCGTGTAACAATGCTGTTTTCGAACTCACTTTGTAGACCAGGCTGGCCTTGAACTCAGAGATCCACTTGCATCTGCCTCTTGAAAAGGTGCAGGCCACCACAGCTGGCTGCCAGCTAAAGATACAAACACACACACACACACCACACAACAACAACAACAAACCAAAACAGTAGCAATATCACTGTGTATTTACTGACAGACCAACATGTTCAGAAACTGTGCTCTGCATTGGACGAAGCAGGGGACACTCAGAAGAAGCTAACCATAATTTGACTACCAAATCTTGGGGTAAAGATATTCCAGCTATTAAGACACAGGAGCAGGAGGAGATGGATGGGGCAGAGGCAGATAGAGGCATCTCAGTGAATTTGGGCCCAGTCCAGCCAGGGCTACATGGTGAAACCTGTTTCAAAAAGCGAAAAGGAAGGGTGGTGGAAGGAACAGGGTTGGAGATGAGGTGGTGTGGCAGCTGAAGAAACAACTCCAGGGTTAAGAGCACTTACTGCTCTTCCAGAGGAACCAAATCTTGTTCCCAGCATAATACCAAGAGGCTCACAACCACCCATAAATCCCAGTTCCACGGATTCAATGCTGTCTTCTGGACTCTGCGTGCATGTGCACACACACGCCTTTTTTCTTAAGCCTTAAAATAAATGTATAAAGTGAATATGAATACGCAAGGAGCACAGTGGACTATCTGTTTTCCAAGCAGCTATAGCCACCCACATATCCATCTATTAAGTGCATTCCTATACTTCCTAGGATAAGTTTTTCTACAGAAGTAGAGGAAACAGAAACCATTCCTTAGTTTTTGTTGAGACAGTCTTAGTACTTACAGCCAGGGCTGGCCCCAAACTCATACTCAGAATCTTCTTGCCTCAGCCTCCAGAGGACTTAGATTATAGACATACACCACCATATCTTATCTTTTTGAAAGATTTTTGTGTGTGTGCATGTGTGTGCAAGCACCCTTGGAGGTCAGAGATCAGCTGGATATACTAGGTTTCAAACTCAGACCCTCTGCAAGATGCAGTGCTCTTAACCACGGAACCATCTTCTCCAGCCCCATAAACAGTCCATCTTAGAAACTTGATTATGGTTTCTAATCATGAAATGAAAGACTAATAACACATCAGTTCATCTCACTCCAGTTATTATAACTTGCAATTTGTAGGCTGGGTGGTGGTATATATCATTAATCCCAGTGCTTGGGAGACTGAGGCAGATGACTCTCTAAGTACGAGACCAGCCTGGTCTACAGAGTGAGTTACAGGTCAGATAGGGCAATACAGAAAAAGTGTATTGAAAAGCCAAAAAGAAAAGACTTCTAGTTTTTTCATAATGGGGGAAATCAGGGCTAATATTTTCATAACTTAGAATCCCACGATTAAGCAACATACCAAGATATGCGTGTCTTGTTTTAGTACTCTTTTCTAACTTAAAAGGATAGATCTTGCCTTCAAAAATTCTATTATTTTTATATTTAAATAGATATATCTGAATATTTAAAATAGCTGGTGAGCTAGATCCGCGGTTAAGGATGAGTAATGCTTGCAGCGGTCCAATCTCAGTTTCCAGGGACCTGGACGGCTCCCAAAAGGGGCATCCACAGCTTCTATAGCTTCTGAGGGCCATAAACTCAGGTGTACATACCCATGCCCAAACATACAAGTAATTATCACAAACCTTCACCTTAATCACACTTAGTTGACTTGGTGCAGGCATGCGTGTTTGTAGGTCAGAAGACAACTCGCACAAGTCAGTGCTCTCCTCTACAGGAGTCCCAGAAAATGAACTTAGGTCATCAGGTCTGGCTGGCACCTTCACCCACTGGGCCATTAGCACCTGGGCAGATCCCATCCAGGCAATTTTAAGCTGCCTGATGTGAGAGCTGGGAACCAAACCCAGGTCTTCTGTAAGAGTAGTAGCATTCTACCAAGTAGTCTAGGATGGTGTCAAACTTTTAATTCTCCTGCCTCCAGTTCGGGAGAGCAGGACTGTGTTTGTACCACCATTCTTTTCATACCAGGCTCCCTTTCTTTTCTTATTTTCTCTAGACAGCCCCACTCTGGCCCAAGGTGGCCTCAAACTCATGGGTAGGCAATCCTGCGTCAGCTTCCTCACTGGTCTTAGACATAAGCACTTTTCGTTTGTCTGTTTGTAGACAGGGTCTCACTATGCAGACCAGGCCATCCTGGAGCTCTCTAAGTAGACTAGACTCGCCTCAGACTCATAGACTGACAGCCACTTGCCACTTCTCCTGAAGAGCTTTAAAGTTTGTGTTGTGCCACCACACACAATCTTCTTTCATAGAAGAAATTAACTTTAGAGGCTATGTAGTTTATTTTTATTTTTTTAAGGGGGAGGATAGAAAGCAGCTGCAGCATGCTACAAAACCTAAAAACAAAAACAAAAGAAAAAAAACCCACAGAACAGAACAAGTAGAGAGAGGACCCAGAACATTATCCCAACCAGGGATGAAAGACACCAGGTGTCTGATGTAGAAGAAGGCATAAGAAAGGAAAGAGCTTCAGTACATACTTGATTAAAGTCTGGATCTTTCTCTCCATCTGGCTTAGCTTCTTCCTTGTCTTCTTCTGTCTCAGAACTACTCACATTCAACTCTGGAGCTGAGTCCTTCATCACCTGAAGGCACAAGGAGCACGAGAAAGGTTAAGTCAGTCCCTAGGAGAGCATGCGGTAAGAGGGCAAGGGGCTTGGAACCTAGAGACATGAGTGGATCAGGAATCAGGACCACTTCTTTGCAGTCTATCTAACCAAGTGGCTTATTTATTTACTTACTTTTTTTTTTTTTGGAGGGAGGGGTTACAATTTGACTATTGTAGCTCTCACTGTCCTGGAACTCCATGTAGATCAAACTGTCCTTGAACTCATAGGGATTCACCTACCTCTGCTGGGATTAAAGGGATGCAACCACTACGTCCAGCTTAGTTCTATTTTATTTTTAATTCTGTATCTATGTGTGGGAATGCATGCACACATGAGCTCAGATGCCAGAAACATTAAACCCCCTGGAGCTGTAGTTACAAGTTATAACTCCTCTGACACAGTGCTGAGAAACAGACAGAGGATATGTTCTTCTGCATAACACTGTGGAAAATGCTATTAAACTCAGAGTAATCAACTATGGCTGGAGGAGCTGCCTCTACTAGTTGAGCCAGTTAAATGTCAAAAGGGGGAAGGTCAAAAGGTCAAATACTGGGGACATGCTTATGTTATGTTCCTTTCCTTAGCAAATTTAGAAATAAAGGCCTTTATTTTAATCTTAAGTAGAATTCTACACCCGTAATGCATAAATTTGGAAGGCAGCATTCTAAAACAATGTATTTAGTAACTAGCATCAAAAAATAAAAACTGCCTTTAATTCTCCAAACCCTGGAATCTAACCAAAAGAGGTTCAGAGAACAAAGTTAACTCCCAAAGCCAAATATATAACAATAGAAAGGTCACTCTGAATTCCCACCTTCTCATTTCACGCAACCTTCAGATCAGTGCTGAGGTCCAGCCTGGCTTTCTCCATCCTATGTTCCCACCAAGTCTACATGCAATAGGCAGGGCAATTTTATAAACCAGAAGCCACACAACCCTAGAAATTCTCCTGTTCTTTTTCTACTGCCCAAGCTCAACTCTTATTGGTCAGATTTGATAGCCTACCTCTTCTAGCCATGGTCACAAGAAGAATTGGTACCTTTTTGTTGTCCACAACTTTGTGGACATAGATGGTGGCTTGGGTATATTCTCGTAGGTCCCTCTGCTGCTGGCACAACAGGCCTTCTCTACAGTCTGGACAAAGATCTATAAAACAGTAGAGCAGAAGCAACTAAAGAATCACTGCAAAGACCTGTATCACCTCCACAGTGTACTCAGTGACTGATGTGTGAGGCTGCATGCAAATGATGAGGAAATCTGTGCACTATCCGTAACTAAGCGGTCAGATGATGGCGGCTCACAGGCCTGCCAGAAGCATCTTTAACATTAAGCAGAAAAGCAGTACTGAAGGACTCTTTTCTTCCCCGTTAAACAGTCAGCTGACTTTCAATGAAAGAAACCAAAAGCAGTATGAAAACTTACTAGGCTCAGAAATATACTGTGTTTCAGAAGGGTTTACGTCTCCCACTTCAATTCTTGTGATTTTAATTACTTTATCCACAACAAAAAGCTTTTGAATCATTTGCCATTCGCTGGGCCATATGAGAGCTATACTGTGCAAAAAAAACAAAAAACAACAAACAACAAACAACATGCCTTAAGACACGTGGAGATCGACAGAGTAAACATCCTGCAACAAAATCAACACCAACAATTTAAGGGGAATGATTCATCAAATATGAAACCAGAGCAGCAGGATATACACACAATAACGTCGTTTATAGAAAACACATTAGATATGCTATACAATTTAAAAGCGCAATACATTCAACTGTGCGCACGTTAATTCTGACTTGGGTTTTAAGCCAAGGTCTCAACATGTGGTTGAGGTTGGCCCAGAACCTGCCTACATTTCAGTGAGCACCTTTTAAAACGATGACTTTCTGGGACAGATGACTCAAATTCTCAAGTTGGTAGAGGAAAATAAAATGGCAATAAAAAGAAAGAAGCTAAGTACTTTGGGCCCTCCACTGTACTTGAGTTGACTGATTGCTGGGATTGTAGCTATGCACCACCATGACTGGAAGATGAGGCAGTGGGTATCATCTCATATCCTGGAGTATGCTACACAAACTCTCTAGTGACTCAGCTATCTCCCCAGATCTTAGACATACTATTTCTAAATATCTAACAGTCACAATGGCAACACAGTAATGGAAGGACTGGGAAGTCTAAAAGGAAATAAATATATTTACACTGAGTTTGTTTAAATGACCTAAAAACATTAAAATATAACTACATATAGTGCATCTTTATCCCAGAGGCTTTTCCAATTTCTTATATTTACTTATTAAGTGCTACAGTGGGCCAGCCTCCTTATATTCTCTCTAAAGGTAGATAGCTCTAGAAAAGACAACTATTAAGTGCGTGCAAAAGCAACTGCAGTTTTTGCATTGCTGAAATTGCCACGTTCTGAGAAACATTCTTAATTAATGTGGTAATGTCATACACCATTTGAATGTACGTTTCTCACTTTGTTTCTTGCTAATGACTTATTAGTTGTGATCAATTTTATACTATGAAAATGATGTCATACAAAACCCAAATTCAAGCAATCTTCTTTTTATGAGTTGTAAAGCAGTAAAAACAACTCGCAATAAACACAACATTTGCTCCAGAAACTGTTAAGAACGTACAGTTCAGTGGAAGATCAAAAGGTTTTGCAAAGGAGATGAGAGCCCTGAAGATGAGAAGAACAGTAGCTGGCCATCGGAGGTTTCCAATGACTCCCTGAGAGCCACCACTGAGGCTGACCCTCTTATGAGTAGTCAAAAGCTGCCAATGAAACTGGCATTGTTCTGCTTGAAGCAATTTGGAAAGGTAAAAAGGCTGGGCGACTGGGTGCCTCATGAGGTAGGTGTATATGTGATTTTGAACTACTGCCCTATCTTAGTTTATGCAACAAAGAATCATTTCTCAATCTAATTGACGGGCAAAGAAACGTGGGCTGTACATGACAATCTGTAACAGCCAGCACAGCGGCTGGCCTGAGATACTCTAAAGCCACGCCTGCACCAAAAAGTCTGGTCTATTTGGTATCTGCTGCTGGTCTGATCCACTGCAGCCTCTGAGTAGCCACAAAACCCTTACCCCTGAGAAACACTCAGCAAATCGATGAGATGCACCAAAACCTCCAACAGCACAGCCAGGATCAGTCAAGGGCCCAGCTCTCCATGATAATGTCTAATCACGTAAGCTGAGGGACAGGGCTATGAAGCTTCACCTCATTCGACACCTTTGACTGGCTTCTTGCCAAATGACTACCACTCCTTCAAGTATCTTGACTTTTATCGCAGAGAAAACACTTCCACTAGCAGCAGGATGCAGAAAATGCTTTCCAAGAGTCTGTTAAATCCTGAAGCACAGAGTTTTAAACTACAGGAATAAAGTTATTTCTCATTTGTAAAAGTGTTGTTTGTAATAATTCCTATTTTGATTAATAAAGATATTTGGGCCTACATAGGCTGAAACTGCAATTCCTTTTGCACGAACCTAATATAACCAAGACTACCCTGACCAATTAACTGGTAATAAAGTTGCCCTAGAGACAGCCCACTAGCCACCAACAAAAAAAAAAAAAAAAAAAAAAAAAGTCCAGGCAACTGGTTGACAGTGGGAGCAGAAAGGACATGAAGGACAAATTTCCCTGGGTGGCTTATTCTGTCTGAGGAAGCAGGCACCCCATCTCTTTTTAAAAACAAGTGTTCATGGTCATAAGTTGTTATCTAGAAAGAATACAGTGAGATAGTTCAACGCATTCCTAACGGCCTTTCATGGGAGACAAAAAAAATTCCCCTAATCACACTTGATCGCTGGGGATAGACAGCCACACGAAGAGAAGAAACTCACAGTTTTGAGTCTTCTTTGGTGAGGGAAGGAAATGTAAACATGAGTCCTCCATGTGGACACAGAAGGGCCGAGTTCCCAATTGATGACACAGGAGTAGACCTTGCAGGCTTTCTATTCAAACAAAATGGAATAAATACAACTCACTATTGCATGAAGAGATCTTCATTTTTATCTATCTGTCTCCCAGCCACCTACCTATTTCATTTATTAATTTATTTTGGTGTTAAGTTTTTGAGACAGGGTCTCACTGTGTAACTTTGGCTGGCCTGGAACTGTCTATGTAGACAAGATAGGCTGGCCTCAAAATCACACAGATCCGTCTGCCTGTCTCCCAAGTGCTAGGATTCATTTGCACCAAAATAGACTTTAATTTGAAAAACTGTTTACTTGTGTTTGCCTGAGGGTGAACTTGTATGTGTATGTTTGAGTATATTTATGCACATTCACATATGTAGGCACATGTGTGTAATGGCACATATCACATGCATGTGAGAGCTTAAGGCTGACATCAGGAGTCTTCACCATTTTCAACTCTGGCCAGGGCCCACCTATATGAACTAGTCAACTAGCAAGCTGGTTCTCTCCATTAGCATGGGTTCTGCAGATCCAGAGCCTCAGGCCACATGTGCTTCTACCCACTGAGTCATCTATCTCCACAATCCACAACATTTTATCTGTGTGTCTGTGTTTTTCAAACAGGGTCTCTGTGTATGGCTTGTCCTTGAACTCAAGAGATCCACCTGCCTCTGTCTCCTGACTGCTGAGATTGAAAGCATGCACCACTACACTTGGCTTTAAAACACTGTTTAACTACAGACACACACAAATGAATATGTTTATATTTTTTAATTTTATTTTATGTGCATTAGTGTGAAGGTGTCAGATCCCTTGGAATTGAGGTTACAGACAGTTGTGAGCTGCCATGTGGGTGCTGGGACTTGAATCCGGGTCCTCTGGAAGAGCAGCCAGTGCTCTTAACCACCGCGGCAGCTCTCCAGCCCACAAATGGGTATTGTTAATTAAATTAACGATTTGGGTTTAGTTGTGTAACTTGGTAAAAAGAAAGAGGTGTGCGTCAGGGAAAGTAACTAAGAATATACCAGTGAGAGAATCCGTGAGTTGTTTGTTTGTTTGTTTTTAAATACCAGTCAGACCATAATAAAGAAATTTCCAATTCCTACCTAACAAATTTCCGCCATTCATCTAAAAAGAAGTGTGACACAATATAGAGAGCCTCTGTATCCTGGAAACAAAAAGCACAAACAATGTGTTAGTTTCATCTCCCCGCTAGCCTCTTTTTAAAATTTCAAGGTGATTTTCTCTTTCAGGTTCAAGGTGGCTTGGAACTCTATGTAGCTCAGGTTGTCCTCAAACTCACGATCACTCACAATTCTCCTACAGCCTCCCACAATGCCGGGGTCACAGATGGGAGCTGCCACATACACTCTGTGAACTACACTATTTTCAACACAAACCCATTGTTAATAAATATAATGGTGGTTTCCCCCATTCAAGTTGTGCAATTAAATGGAAAGAGTGAGCTGGTGTATCTCCCAATTAGGAAATGAAGTGAATGAGAATGAGAAGAGGTCTGGGCTGATCTGAAATAACCTCGGCTGAGGCCTCTCTGAGGCAATCACAATACCTCTGGCCAGTTACTGAGACATGGTCTGTTTTTGTCCTGGAACAAATTTGGAAGTGAGGTCTTCTGCTCATTTGCAATCATTTTATGCAAGGCTTCATTTTCTTCACCTTCTCGTTCTAATATCTGAAAGAGATGGCAGCAGTCAGCTGTGTTGCCCCACGCCCACCGCCCCGGGAGGAGCACACCATTCACACAGACATCGGGAGCTGCGCACCTTGCACTGTGAGCAGCCCTCTCTGTAACTCGGGAACTCAGGGGCCTTCGGGAAGTACTGCCGCAGCTTGCTCCAAGCCTCCGGGGAAACGAGCCTTCTTTCATTCTCAGATATGCTTAACCCCCCTACATTAAAAGAGAGAGAAAAAAAACCAAACTACTTAAAAACAAGGATGAAAGAAGTCAACATCTATTTCTTAAAAGTTTTAATATATATTTATTCATGTGTATGTGTGTGTGTGTGTGTGTATGTATGTGCCAAGGCATCTGTGTGTGTGCAGGCCAGATCACATGCAGGAGGTCAGTTCTTTCCTTCCACCAGTGTGGATCCCAGGAGCGTGGGTTCAATTAAGCACTTTTACCCAGAGCCCCATCACTGGCCCCAGTCCCTCTCCTGACAGAGACTCTGTAAGTGGTTTTCTCTTTTCCTTTTGCTCAGTAACCTCTTTGGTTCATTTGTTGGCACTGGCTCCACCTGCAGTACCAGAGTGAGCACACACAGGATGCCACACATGCTAAACAATTCATTTCATTATACTTTGAGCTTCCCTCCACCCTAGGATCTGAGCCCCTGCAGGGATTAAGAGCATTTTGTCTTCAGCCCCCCCCCCATTTCTAATCCCCCCCCCAAACACTTTGCTTGTCTCCTAAAAGCATTTGGCAATGAAGCAATGCGTTCAAGGCTGTGCACCTCAGTAAAGCAATGACCTGACTAATCTAAGCCACTCAAGCTCTGAATCTGTTCCCCATTTGCAACTGGTTTTGGTTTTTCCTTTTTTTTTCCCCCTTCCTATTTTTTAAATTTTATTTTATGTGTGTGGATGCCTGTATGTCCATCTGTCTATGCAACACACAGGTGTCTGATGGTAATGGAGGTCAGAAGACACCAGGTCCTCTGGAAGAACAACCAGTCTCCTAACCACTGAGCTACCTCTCCAGCTCATCTTGGCTTTCTTGGAGCAGGTTGTATGTACAGTAAGTAACTCAGGATGGCCCTTTAACCTCCTGTGCTAGGTGGGCCAGTGTGGGCCACCACACCCAAAAAATACTGGTCAAAGCACTCTACCTTGTTTCCAATGCCCAGAGGGCTATGGTCAGAACCAGAGTGATCTCAGATTACTCGGATTACTGCTAAATCACCCGAAACCAGCTTGTCAGGGACATCCCCTGACTAGTTATTTTCTATTTTTTCAGACATTCCAAGGTCAACCCTGAGTGGACCAGGCTGACTGATTCACATCTCCCACATGTAAGTTGTTTCCATAGCATGGTACCCAGAGATGTGCTAACAAGCAACACAGCCACCTTTCACACTGTAAAAAGGGGAATATACAGGGCCAGCACAGCACTCAAGGGACAGCGATGTCTCTTCCTGCCATCCCAAATACATTCTAATAGCACAAAATGTCATCTTCTTGAGTTACTTCTACTTCTCAGCTCTTCTGGTCCTTTGAATACCCTCAAAGAAAGATTATCTTAAGCCAGTGTGGTGGGGAGTCTATAGAGTATGCCACGCTATGGCAGCGCCAGTGTGGTGGGGAGTCTATAGAGTATGCCACGCCATGGCAGCTGGAGCCTGAGAGGGCAAATACTCAAGGGCGGGACTGGCAGGGGCAAAGAGGCAACTGCAAGCAAGCCTCCAGCCTGCCCTCCTTCGACGTGGCCTTCAACCTTGTGCCTGCCTCAGAGCCTGAAGCAGCCTCTCCTGTATCTGAAACAAGACAATGACTCTTGTTCAGAGACAGACTCAGGGACAAACAGAAAAATGTTGCGATAAAAAGATAATTCAATGGGCTGGAGACAGATCAGTGGATAAGCACCCTGAGTGCTCTTGCAGAGGACCAAGGTCTAGCTCCTACCATCCACAAGGCAACTCACAGCCACCTGTAACCAATTCCAGAGGATACAATGTCCTCTTCTAGCCTCCGCAGACCCTGATGCTCCCATGTAGTGAACAAGCACACATGCAGGCAAAGTACCTGCAACACATTAAACAGACAAAATCCACCACTTAATAGAAACAAAAAAGGATGATTCTACCCAAGCACTTAACTTGTAATCCAGCAGTTAGGGTTATGTTAGCTCGACAGCACAGACCGTGGCCTTCGGGAGCCCCTCTCCTACTGGGCTCCAGCCACCAAAATGGATACTTTACAACTATATTTATATTTATTTTCAGTAGTCAAGCAACATCATTTTTGCTTCTTTTATTTTTTGATACAAGGTCTCATTAAGTAGCCTTGACTGACCCGAAACTCTCTGTATGAAGACTACAAGGAGGAACTGGCACCTACAAAAAATTTTAAAGCTTAAAAGGAGCTAGGAAAATAGCTCAGTTGATCAAGCGTTTGCCTTATTAGTCTGAGGACCAAAGCTTTATTCCCAGAGCCTATGTAAAACAAAGACTGGGTGTGATGTCACACACTTGTAATCCCAGCACAGTGGAGGCAAAGGCAGAGGCAGATAGATGTGCCTGAGCTAGCTAGCAAGACAGCCTAGCATACCAGTAGACTCTTTTTAAGACTGACTTTTATGTGCATGGGTGCTTTGCCTGCATGTATATACGTACACCACATGTGTGTTTAATGCCCCTGGAGGCCAGAAGAGGCCATTGGGTCCTCTAGATTGAACTGGAATTACAGATGATCATAAGCAACCATGTTGGTGCTGGGACCAAATCTGGGTCTTTCTGCAAAAGCAAGTGCTCTTAATTGCAGAGCCATCCGTCCAGCCCCCAAGATCCTCTTAAAAAGGCGGGGGGGGGGGGGGGGAGGTGGATGGAAGGTGCCTGTGGTTTGTTGTTCTCTGGTTCCCATTATATGTGAACCCATTTACCGCCACACACGCATGCGCGCACAAAGGCGATTTATGCAACATAAGAAATTGGCCAAAGTCAAGAAGTAACAAGATGGCTCAGCAGAGAAGACACCTGCCATGCATGCCTGCCAACCTGACTTCCACCCTGTGAATCATGGGAGGGCTGAAGAAGGGACTCTACAAAGACGCCTTCTGACCTTATACTTGCACAGAAGCATGCCCCTGTACCAGAAGAAGTAACTGTGAGCTGAAGAAATAGCTTTTACGAACACACTGTTCTTAGAGGACTGGAGTTTGATTCCCAGCATGCCTGTCAGCTTAACCATCTCTGACTACAGCTCCAGGAGCTCCAATGCCTCTGGTCCACCTGCACCCATACATACATACACAACAACAAAGACATGTGTTTTTTAAATAAATAAATAAATAAATAAAAAAGGGCAACCAACCATATTTACTATGCTACAGAACTGCCTCCACAGACCTGGTAATGGGTATACAGAGGTTAACATGGGATTCAAAAAAATCTAACCCGGAATCTTAGAATCTTAGCACTAAGAAGGCTAGGGCAGGGGGATTAATTTAAGTTTGAAACTGACCAGAGTTAAGTTAATTAGTTTTCTCAAAAAAAAAAAAAAAAAAGAAAAGAAAAAAGAAAAAAGGAATTGATTAACAAATGTATAGTACTGCCTTGGCTGGCTTAGAAATTGCTATGAAAACCAGGATGGTCTGCATTTAATAAAGATCGCCTGCTTCTCTTAGTGCGGTGCTGGGATTAAAGGTATGTTCCATGACATTCAGAAAAAGAAAGACGGCATCCTCACCCCTTGCAAGCCCTTCAGACATGTCACACAGCTGAAATCCAGCTCTGTAAACACTGTACAGATGGTCCCAAAGTTCAATGTAAGCTTAGACTACAAAGACTAAGCCTTTTTCATAAATAAATGAGCAGAAAACTACACACCACCATTAATCTAAGTAAGAGATGGTTAATTCTTAGCCTCTGCCTTGTAGACAATGGCCCCCTCTAACCACACATATAAAACCAAAGCCACAAGGTTGACAAGATGTAAGTCCTCTGCCCTGAGTGTGGGGATACAAAATAGAGCAGACATGGGTGGGTTACGCTCTACACCGAACTCAGGTTTGCTGAGCCCTTGTCTTCCATTCATGTTTTCACAACAGTGAAAACAGGTCTGAACCAGCAAGCATACTTAACTTCCACTTTGACTTCTAAACACAGACGGGGGGGTGGGGGGGAAAGAGGAGCTTCCTAACCAAAAACGAAAAGAAAAAAAAGCATTTGGATCAAGGAGTGTCATTCTGAAAGCTAGCATAAGCTCTCAAATATTTAGTAAAGAATCCTCAGGAACCTGTTCTGACACATACCTGGAATTCCAGCACTTGGGGAGGTACAAACACAAGACTTCTGAGTTGATCCCCAACCTGGACTACCTATCTTAAGAGCCAAGACAAACCTTTATGGTTACAACCTCAGGGAAAGCAGAGAAGAAAACATGACAAGCTGACACCAAACTGACAGGAGACTTCAGCTCCCAGCTTACCATGAGGACACAGAATGTCTTCATTAAAATTTAATTCCTCCTCCTCTTCTTTTTTTTCTTCCTTTGATTCATCTAATTAAAAGAAAAAGACAATCAGCTCTCTTGCTGTTGTAGTTCAAAGTTCAAAGCAGCACAACTTTAAGGAAAGAAAACTTGAAACAATTCTGAAAATGAGAGCCAACTGAGTCTTGGACAGCTGAGCACAGAAGGGATGTATTTCCTTTCCCTTAAAAGAAAGGGGGAAAGCTCGATGGCAGCTAATGATTTTGAAGAGTTATGCAATAAGCCTGCTGTGGTGGTGGCCTACACTGTGACCCTAGCACTGGGGACAATGAAAGAAAAGTATCGGGATTTTAACGGGACAGTCTGGCCTCTGTGAAACACTGTATTTCAAACAAACAAACAAACAAACAAACAAAAGGTGATGGTGGCAGCTAATAGCTTTAATCCCAGCATGGGGGTGGGGGTAGGGGTGGCACAGAGGGAGGTAGATCTGAGCTATGTTGAGGACAGCCAGGACACAGTGAAACCTTGCCTCAAACAAAACAATAAAGTTTATCCAATAAAATGGCTTTTCTCAATCTGAAAACTTACATGTCCTATTAGTCAAGTCTTACCACGTGTCGTTTGTCATTTTCATCACCCTTCTCTTACAGGGGCTGAGCAGAAACCTTACATGACACATGAAATACCTGTGATGTTTAGGAAGTCTGTGACACAGACTTACTCCCCATCCTTGCTTGTCTGTACGGGCACTATATGTAGTTCTAGACATTGGAAACTGATCAAAAGAAATCTTGAACATTCAAAACTAGTTATTCAAGGGCTTTCCAGGTTAAGGAAGGAAACAGTTTTAACACAACCTAGACAGTGACTGCCAAGTGTGGAGGCATACACCTATGATCCCAGGACGTGGGAGGTGGAGGCAGGAGGACTAAGTTCAATGTCAGCGTGGGCTTTGTGGCTCCCCATCCCAAAGTGGGGAAAAGTAGAAAGCCATGCTAAGTACGAAAGTTATGTAAGCTGTACTGTGGTGCACACTTGTAACTGCAGCAGCAGAGTAAGGCAAGAAGATGACAAGTTCTAGGCTAGCCTGTGCTAGACAAGTGAGAGCCAACACCCTGACTCAAAAAGGCAGGGGCTGGGACTAACACATAATAAAGCTTGGTGTGGTGGGACAAATCTGTAATCCCAGTACTAGGGAGGTGGAAGATGGAAGATCAGAAAGTAAAAGTCATCCTCAGCTATATAGTTTTGAGAGCAACTTGGGCTACATGAGACCTTAATCTGTTTGTTTTAAAGTGTAATGCTTAAGTGTAGAAAATACACTTGAAAACTGAAAAAAATAAATAAAAATAACTGAAAAAAAAACATACAAGTATGTAAATGTCAGTATTTGAAAACAAAGTCAATAGAACTGTGGGTTAATGCAAAGGTGGTGGGCGTACTTGCCTAGATCATGTGAGGGCCACGGTTCCAGGCCCAGTACTATAAAATAACAAAATGAAGAAAAGGGGGCATAAGGGAGGCAATCCAGGTTTAAAGTAAAGAGGCAATCCAGGTTTAAGTAAAGGCTCACAAGACACAGCAGTACTGAGCACAACTAACCTCAAAACTAGTAATGCGTAGAATCACAAGTCTCCATATGAGACCTAAAAGTCATTCTAAACACCTTAATTTCCTCTGGTATCTGTCTACTGGCAGGTTTAAAATAACACGGTTTCCTGTCTGAAAGCAGGGCTCAAAAAAGAATAGACAGTAAGAAGCTGACCAAATCTTGCCCTCCTTGAGGCAGGGTGCAGAGATCCCACAGAAAATGGCTACTCTCCTAAAGCCAAATTGTGAAACTCACCAGTCTGCAGAGCCTTTCTCTCTGGAGGCTGTGCAGAACTGACACAAACCCTGAACGTGACTAATGAGATAGCACTTGAGCCCAGAGCTCACCACTGTAAATAAAGAAGGCGCCTCAGGGCTCTGCTGAGTCTGAGTGGAATTTCAAAAGCTTCAACATCTATTATTTGCCCTTAGCTGTTTCTGAGACTTTGAGGCTTAATAAACATTTTTAACATACATGGGCATACATTTTTATTTTATCTTTATTTTATTTTTTAAAGATTTCATTTACTTTTTATACAGCATTCTGCCTGCATGTATGCCTGCAGGCCAGAAGACGGCACCAGATCTTATTATAGATAAGATATAGGCTCATAGGAGCCACCCCGTGGTTGCTGGGAATTGAACTCAGGACCTTTGGAAGAACAGCCAGTGCTCTTCAACTCTGAGCCATCCCTCCAACCTGGGCATACGTGTTTATTACAGCCATTTTAGTGAAAATTAAGACTGAAGACTCAAGGGTGCCAATCTAATGTTTCCCACCTAGAACAGGAGTAAGCTGAGTCCAGCACAACTACTTCAGGCTTCTCATCAGTTACCACAAATTGGTGGGGACATAAGGGAAAGGGGATCATAGTACAGCCTTGCTGTGGAGACCTCTAACTCCCCAGAGAGACATGAATTCTCATGTTCAAGAAAAGGCTAAGGACACAAGTCTGCAGAGCAAAAGCAGCAAGCAGCTGAGGTGGTGGGAGGGACCCTGTGGACAGAGCGACAAACCCCTTCCCACACACACACACACTGCAAGGCCCTAACTCTGGAAGCATGGACACCCATTACCTTTGCTGAAGGGACTCCCATTCATCTTCCCATTGCGTTGCTCAGTCTCACCATCTTGCTCATCTAGTTGTTCAAGAGCCAGCTGGCGCCAGCATCGCAAGGAAGACTTTCCCACCCAAAATCCGTCATTGCTGTGGAGGAGAGAATGTTAAGTCCTAGCAGGTGATTACCAGTGTTTCCAGTCTGTCCCCTGAAGCCCACAACTAAAATGAATCACAAACACAACTGTTTTTAATACAGTTCCTGATGTGAGCCATTTCACACCTCACTACTGAACTGCAGGTGTCTATTGCTTTGTTTCCATCCTACATCTTGCACTCTTTCTCATACTCAAGTTAAAATCCATGCCAATCATATCCAGCCTTCTTCAACTTGATCACATCAGTACACACAGCTGTACTTTTAAACTGGCACAAAGACACTTGTGTATACACATCCTCATCGAGGTCACACATACACATATACGCTCAGGCCACACAGGCGGCCTTGTGGAATGGCCCCGAAGGGAGCGTGGGGTCTGCTGGAGGGATATTAAAAGGAACAGACAACATGAGCACAGCAAATAGCTTCACTTAATGACTCTTGGCTGAGCGGCAAGTGGTCTGGAGTGGAGTTCAAGACATAACTCCAAACACTGTTTCTTAAGGGCACCCCACTGAGTTCCTTCAACATCACTTCATCCCTGCTGAAGGAACACTGCCTTCACAGGCCTGCTGAAATGATTCTTCCACACAAGCTATAAGCCTGTACCTCTAAGTCTGAGTACTGACTCATAGTCAGGCTGAGACCTTTCTTCTTCCACTCTAAAAATTGTGAAGACTGTGTCTAGCCCCATTTAAAAAAAAAAAAAAAAAAAAAAGTAAACACTGCAAAAATCCTTTTTTTTTTTTTTTAAATTCTAGTTAAAGGGCAGGAAAGATGGCTCAATGGTTTAAAGCATTGGTTGTTCCTTCAGAGGTCTCAAGTTTGATTTCCGGCACCCATACGATGGCTCTCAACTCTCTGTACACTAGTCTGTGGGTATCCAATGCCTATGTGGGCAACAAGCATGCATGTGATGCTCAGAAGAACATGCAGACAAAACACCTACACACATAAAGTAAATTAAAAAATTTAAGTTTAGCTTTAACAAACTGTATGTGCTGTAATGAAGTTGGGGGGGCACTACAGACACATGGCACATGTGTGCTTGGAGGGACAGGGCTGAAGCCTCCGTCTACTGAGCAAGGGGCTCTTCACCTGGAGCTCACTGGTTCCAGCTTGTCCCAGGAATCCCCCATCCCTGCCTCCTGGAATTAGCCTAACTTTATACTGAGGCTCTGACCTCATCTTACACATTAGCAAAGCAAGCCCACTATCCACAAGGCTATATCCTCTGCCACAGAAAATATATTCTGTTTTTTGTTAAGAGTCCTGGGCTCGGGGGCTGGAGAGATGGCTAAGTGGTTAAGGACACTGACTGCTCTTCCAAAGGACCTGAGTTTAAGTCCCAGCACCCACATGGCAGCTCACAACTGCTTATAACTCCCAAGATCTGACACTCTCACACAGACATACATGCAGGCAAAAGACCAATGCACATAAAATAAAGGTTAAAAAAAAAAAAAAAAGTCCCAGGCTCAACAGTAAAGCTACCAAGTATGGCAGGTACCTGAGTTCAACCCCTAGGACCCACATAGTGGAAGGAGAGCCAATGCCTGAAAGTTGGTTGTCCTTGTTCATGTCTGCACATGCTCCATGACATTAACACATATAAAATAAGTGAATGTAAAAAGAGTTTAAAGGACATTCAAATCATGTAGCCCAGGCTGTCCTCCTGCCTCGGGCCCTAGATGTGAGCCATGTTCTTCCAGGCTTTTCCCGAGACCTGCTCTGCTCTGCACCTTCCACTTTCTAACAGCCAACTCTTTTCTGTGAGTGAGTACACAGCTGCCAGATTACCGCCTGGCAAAAACACGCTATGTAACGTACCCCTTCATTGTTGCTTTCAGCAAATTATTCACTGTTTTGTAATCTTCGTTCAGTTGGCTCTTCAGGCGCAGTACACGACAGCGTTCTACAACACAGTCTTTACACAGGGCTTTCACTGCAGGAAAGAAAGACACCAGAAATAAGTGACTCTGAGTGCAGGAGGGAGAGTCAACCATCTGAGCTCCCTGCAGGTAATGGGTCTCCACGTGGACACTACACTAGAGCAGATACTCTAGGAATCACATGCAATTTAATTCTTTTTTTGAGTTTAGAATTTCATTTATTATTACTGTGGGTATATAACGCGCGCGTGCGTGCGTGTGTGTCATGGTGCACATGTGCATACCCAACACGTGGAGTCTGTTTTCTTCCTTTTTTTTTGGGGGGGGGGGGTCCCAGGAATTGCTCAGGTCAACAGCCTTTGTGGCAAGTGATTTCACTTTCTGACCCATCTCACTGGTCCTGGAATGTGTGTTTTTTCAAAGAACTTGCAGGAGCTGGAGAGATGACTCAGTGGTTAAGGGCATTTGTTCTTGAAAAGGACTCGAGCTCAATGCCCAAAATCCACATGGTGGCTCAAATCTGTTAAGTCAGTTCCAGGGGATCTGATGCCCTCTTCTGACCTCCTTGGCACCAGGCACGCACATGGCATGTAGACACACGTGCAGCAAAAACATTCATAGAAGTAAGATCAGAAAAAATAGAGCTTTCCATTTTGAATGCAAAACCCTGTATATACAGAAAGGCCTAGAACATATAATTAAATGTTGGGCATAACCAAAAATAGCACTTAACATCAGGAAAGTGAAACTGGAGGCCATGCAATTCCCTTAGCTTCACTGGAGATCAGGAAAGGAGCCACATTGCTAGCTGCTCATTAAAAAGAAAAGTGCGGGCATGTAGCATAGACACGCATGTTGACAAAACACCCAGATACATTAAGCAAATAAAAAAAAATTTTAAATATAAACAAATAGAACACTTTTTGAGAAGCAGCAGCCAGAAGTAAACACACTGGCTATTCATCGTTACAGACAACTCTGTACATCCCAGGGTCAATTAAGCATAAACTAAGACTCTCCCAAACCTACAAAAACAAGACCGGAATGGACCGAACAAAGGCTCAAGGCTTTTAAGAGTATTGTATAAGCTGGCAAGCTACAGTAGACTATCCCCTTTAAAGGCAACCTATTTTGTCTGTACTCCATGAGCTGCCTAGCTTCACTTCTGCTCTACTTGGCAAATCCATTTTGCAAAGTGTGTACCAACAGTTTACTTCTATTTGTCACACAGTCCTGATCTCAAAGATCACAGTGAAACTGCAGGCACTGCTCTTGTGCAGAGAAGATATCCCGACTTACCAGTCAGTCTTGGACCGCCTCCATATCGACTGTAGAAGATGTCAGCCGCATATTCCGATATTCTCTTCATGATTGATATTTTATCTGGATGAAGCTTGTCATGGGAACACAGGCAAGCATGATTATCAATAGGTTTGGTGGGTGTTGATTCATCCAACCACTTCTGCAGCCATTCAAGAGAGACAAACTCATAGGGCTCTGAGAAATAAAGAAATGGAAAGAAACTATGTATTTTTACAGTTTTTGGACTAAGTGATACAAGCTATTATCCAAGACAGCACAAACTTTGTCCAAAGTCAGCAGGATCGGAAGAACAGCTGGGAGGTGTCTGATGCGTGACTACAAATCCCAGTTGGCTATCGCTCTTATGAGCTCGACTTGTGCATGGAAAACACCTGCACAGAGCCCTGTGGGATCGGCGGGTATTATTAGCCACATTCTACAAGAGGCATCCAGAGAGACGTGCCTTGCTTGAGAGCACAGCAGAGCTTCCATGAGGACACCTGTGTGCTGGATGGAAAATCACCACCTCATCCCTTACTTTTCACAAGTATGTGATAAACATCTGAAAATTCAAATGAGTAGCTAGGATCAAGCTCTGAGATACAAATTAACCTTGTCAGCTACATCCACACGTCACAAGCTCATTTCAACACTCAACTTCCCAGCATCCAAGATGAGGCTGGTGTTAAGGAAAATTATTGATAATTCCCCCAAAGTCTTTGTTCATTTCATTGTTATTTATTTTAAGAAAATAACATTTGAGATAAGTTCTAGGATGCAGTACACTAGAACAAAATCAATAATTTTGAAATTCAAAAATTAATTAAAAACACCAGACATTTCAAAATTAATTTTAATTTGGGGAGGAGGAGTCCCAAAGTTCCCCAAAAGGCAAAATTAAAAGTAAAGGGACAGCTTTGATTACTTACAAAGATCTCCAGTGAGTCCCAGCATAAAACATAGGAGAAAACATACACAGGTTGAATTCATGTATTTGTACCGTGTGCTACTTCTGGCGAGATCTGAGGGGCAAACACTTAAACACAAAGCTCGCTTTGACCAGTTTCACACGCCCCAGAGTCACACAACCAGAAATCTAACTCCCACTGAATTTTGGTGTAAAACATTTCAATGTTTTAATAAAAACAAAATTTGGAAGTGTCAGATCTGTTTTTGCGCTGAAACTGGACACCAAAGGGCCGCCTCTGATCAGCGCTAAGGTAGCTGCAGGGGGCAGACTCTCTATGCTTCAGACCTTTAATTTGCAAAATGAAGGTAATAATACCTGCCTTCTACCTACCTCACAGAGATGGTGCTGAGTGTAAAAGATAAGATATGGGAAGCATTTTGAGCTTTTTGGAAGAAAAGAGATACAGAAAAGTTAATTATACATCCAAACAATATATATCTATAAGAGGAGACCGTAAGACACAGAACAGGTAAAATGGTGGTGGCATCCTACAAGATACCAGCAGAGCAAGGGCTAGCGGTGTAGTTGAATGTTAGACTACTTCCCTAACATGAATGAAGCCCTAGGCCGAATCCCCAGCACCACCGATAACTCAATGAAAAAGCAAAATTGTAACACGTGCACGCCTGTAGTGAGGCACACTCAGAGGCAGAGTGACTGCTTTGAATGTGTGCTGCCCCGTTCAATCCCCAGCACTAGGCTCACCCTGTGCCCCACAAATCATGTAATAGCCAATTATATTAAAAAACGCTTCCCTTGTGCTGTTTATCAGGTTTAGGATGGTTATCAAAAGAAGGTGACCCATACATATTTGAGGGAAATAAGTTTCCAAGAAGTTACTCCTTCCCCATACAAAATCTGAGAGTAAAGTTTTGAATAATTTAAGTTTTTCAAGGTGGTGGTGGTGGGGGTTGATACAGGGTCCCATTTAAGGACTAATTATTCAGGTGTTCTGTTTTTCTAGCCCCCAGGAGGTGATGAATAGAGGACACCTTCTGCTGTTGAAGAAATACACCAAAGGAATCTGGCTATTAAGATGCTGGGAGTGGTGACTCTCATCTGTAATCCCAGTACTCAGGGGCTGAGGCTGGAGGATCGCCATGTTTGAGACCATCAGGAGCTATCTGGGTGAGTTCCATACCAGCTAGAGCTGGGATGAGACAGTGCTCCAAAAGACAAAAAGTGAACAGTATAGGAGGGATCCTGGGATGACTAAAGAAATACAACATGTCCCGGAACTCAAAGGCAGGGGGGTTAGTCAGACTGTCCATCCTCTACCAGAAAACTCCCAAAACAAGTTTATTTGCTCCTTTACCTTTGAAATGATTATGAATTAATGTAAGATCCAAAGATTAGGGGGGAAAACCCTACTTCTAACTTTACAGTTAAGAACAGCAAGAAAAAGCAGAGGCTGTGCCCACAATTCTGATCTAACATCCTACTCGGTATACCAACAAGTTTCCAGTTTTCGTTTTAGTGTACTAGGATCCTGGGAAAGGAGGCATTAGCTGTGGTAAGAGGTCTTTCAGGGTCTAGGACAAGGAAAGAGTCCTATGACCTAGACACAGTGGCAATGCTCCTATAATCCTAGCACCAAAAAGGCTGAGGCAGGAGGATTGCCATGAATTTGAGGCCATCCTGAACTACAAAGACAATCTTGAAAACAGCAAAATATCATGAGTGACTTTAAAGTGAAGTATAAAACAAACAAACAAACAAACAGTGATTTTGAGCACAACAAAGAGTCCTAAATAATTACAGCATGACCATTTATCTAGAATTCAAGCAGCTTTGAGTGTACATAATACCATCCAAAAGGTTGGAATTTCTGGTGAGACTTGGATTTTTAGGGCATGCAGCCTTTCAAAAGAATGCTCTCCGAGTTGCAAATGGAGGCAATATAAAGCAATGGTTGCTTTAGAACAAGGGGCTTCCACTAGGTAAGATTCCTAATAAGTCAAGGTAAAGAAGGCATCAGGGCACCACCTGTGTTGAGTGTGGTTCAGGACCTAGACCTCTACATCCAAGCACAAGCTCCTCCCCCAAGAGCAGCACCCTCACTGCCTCACGCAGTGCTGTCTAGGGGCAGAAGTCCTTTTCACTTGTAGTCACTAAAGAAACTGACTACAGTTTGGAGAATAGATTTCTAGGGCCACTTCCTTTGAACAGAGGCCATGAATTTGAGTGTTGTGACTCCTGAGTTCATCTCCTATCCAAGTAAAGGTCAATGACTCCTCTAGCACCTAAACACAGTTCAAATAGGAAGTCAGAAAGAAGGACTGGATCATACTGAACAGCATTTTAGAATGATTATTTTGCCCTTCTGGGTGCTGGTGTAGAAACCAGCCCCTGTCCATGTAAGAACACGCTCTGTTCTTGAGCTGTACCACAGTCCCCGAGAACATCCAGACTTCACACAGACCTTGCGATGTAAGTTACCTTTGATTTAAAATTACATCAGTAATGGGAAGTAAATACCAAAAGGCAAAACCAGAAGTACAATTATGCTTGAACACTTATTCTTCTTCAAGTTCAGACACACTATTCTTTTCCATATGCAGGAATGGGGCCGGGGGATTTATGCTGATGTGACAAACAATTCACAGCCACTGAAGGCGTAAGTTAAATTTGAATAAACAAGGATACATGAAAAGATGAGCAGACTGTGCGGAGAATTCTAAGCCAGAGGTGAGCTGGAAAGATTTCCTAGCTTAACATCTCCTACTAAACACCGTATACGGGTGCATCAGTCGGTGCTCGTAGGCAACAAAATGTTTTTAAAAACAGAAGGCTACAGCAATCCAATCAGATCTGGCTTTAGAAATATTTCATATCTCAAAGAAGAAAAAAAACATTGAGATAAACTTGCTATATAGACCAGCCTGGCCTAAATCTCACAGAAATCCGCCAGCCTCTGCCCTCGAGGGCTGGGATTAAAAGCGTGCAGCACCACATCTAACAGCAAAACTATCCTCTAAAAATTGATCACATACATCGCGTGTATGCATGGCAGCGGTATGAGGGTGTGCACAGGCAAAGGTCAGAGGACAGCACAGGAGTCAGTTTTCTCCCACCAGGTGTGCTGGGAACACTCAAGGTTGTGAGGCTTGTCAGCAAGCCCCGGAGCTGCTGAGCCCACAGTAAGAAAGTCTATACAGGACAGAGTGCAGAGTGCCGACCTAGGATTGCATTCATGAACAGCCTCCCACTTTGAAAAGGATGTGACAAGGAAAACTACATGGGATGCTCATGTGTAGTTACTGCCAGTTAGTATAGTGAGTTTAGAATGTGTGGGCGGGCCTCTAAGAGGACAAAATGGGTTTTTCATGTACACTGCAGCACTGAACGACACAAACAGCACAGCACACAACCCCAGGCAATCGACGGCAGTAGTGTGTCCTGGAACATCTCACAGACCAGCTCCAGCAGGCAACCTTTGGTACAGCTCCTTCACCTCCTCGTGCTTCGCTCGGCCCTTGTCCACGCTCTGCTTGCGCATCTCAGCCATTTCAACACACCATTCCTCAAACTTGGAATTATCCCGATCTACCAGCTCTTGAAGAAAGGCTGCACAGAGAAACAGAAACCAGCCTTATGCTCACTTCCAGAGACAGAGACTACACTGACATGCACATTATCATCCTGAGATGTGTGGACACAGTAGGGAAAACCTACTGCAGTCTGGCTTTGGCTAGACCTCCAGGCTAAAGACAGGAGGGACTGCAGGAGCAATGGACAGGCGATCCCTGCGCACACTGCCCAGACACATCAGGTAGCTCTACACTGCAGCATGTGGGACCCACCAAGGGCACCTTCTGTTCCACAAGTTTAACAAAATAAAAACCAAATGTCAATCTATGCTATTAAAAACTCCTTCTGCCTTTCTCTGGGGTTGGGTGATACAACAGTACAGTCATTCCAAAAGGCTCAGGAACTGGTAAGTGACCAGCACTTACAGACCTGTCACAGTGAGCAACATGGTGGTGGTCATTAATTAACCCAAGAGTCCAGAATTCCAAGACATTCCCAGAAGCAATCCAGGACAAGTGATTACCTGGGACTTGAACCGTTGTGTGGTTCTTTTCCTGGGTTTGTAGTCTATAAACCAACATGTATGCATTTCGAGAGCAGTGAGTTCCTTTACCACACTTGGGTTTACGGGTCTGAGATTTAGAAGGTTCTGCTGGGAAAAATAAACAAATAAATAAAAGACAACTTCACTAGATAATCTGTACTTTAGGGGTCTGGTGTGGAAGGGAAATATAAAAAATGACTTATATGACTCAGTGAATAAAGAGCCTGCTGCACAAACATGAGCTGACCCCATCCCCAGAAACCACGCTTAAAAAGCTGGGCACGGCAGCACATACCTGCAATCTCAATGTTCAGGCAGTGGAGATGGGCAGATCCCTGGGGATCTCTGACCCTAAACAAGCTCCAAGTTATTTAGAAACCCTAGATTGACCTGGAATTTCTGCGTGTGAGTGCATGAGCAGACACACGCACACCCGATTTCTAAGAGCTGGAGCGCTGGCACAGCAGTTGAGAGCCCTGACTGCTCTTGCAGAGGACCAGAGCTTTCGGTTCCCAGTTCCAAGTGTCAGTTCCCAACCACATGTAATTGTACTTCCGGTTCTGACCTGCGTCCGGCCTCCTCGGTCACTGGGAGCATGTGGTACAGTTATAGACAGGCAAAGGACTCTCACACACACTCAAAAAAATTTTTTTAAATGTCTAAATTAGCCCGGCAGTGGTGGCGAATGCCTGTAATTCCAGCACTCAAGGAGGCAGAGGTAAGTGGACCAGTTTGAGTTCGAGGCCTTCCTGGTGTACAAAGTGAGTCCAGGACAGCACAGCTATACAGAGAAACTCTGTCTCGAAAAGCAAAAAGAATAAATAAGGAGATAAATAAAATAACTGTCTAGACTATCCCAAGCTCTAAAACATTAATGTGGCAGGCCCTCAGATAGTTTTCACTACTCTTTACATGTGTGCGTGCATGAGCAAAGGCACACTAGACACCTATCACATACTAGACACCTATCACATACTAGACACCTATCACATACTAAACACCTATCACATACCCGCTCCAGCTTTTTTTTTTTGAGACAACGTCTTACTAAATATAGTTGCTGGCAAGCTTTGAACTTCCTAAGTAAACCAGGCTGGCCTTGATCTCACAGAGTGCTAGATCAAAGGCATGTACCACCTTGCCTAACCCTAAATGTCAGTCTTCAGTTATAAAAACTAATCCAAAACTGGGTGACTCCTTCACTCAGGGAGTCTGAGGCACGAAGATCTTAACAAGTCTAGGGACTCAACAGTGAACCTCAGGACAATCTAAGCTATATGAGGCCCTATCTTGATACACCATCCCATCCACGGAGTAAAAGCAGACAGAAGAGAAATACAAATATGTGCACAGTTATAATATCAGAACGTGGAAGAGGTAAGTATTGGCACAAGTTTAAGGCTAGCCTCGGTCACATAATAAAACTGTCTCAAAAAATCCAAATGAGAAAGTTATTAAAATATCGGAATACTGCTAAGCATAAAAATTCTCTTAAGTTCTTTTAAAGTTGAGGACTACCTACATATAAAATGGACAGCAGACCCTAAGAACTCTTCTTAAATACTTAATTTTCAATTGTGTGTGTAGACTAGTGAGCATGAGTACAGGTGCCTGCAGAGGCCCTAGGAAGGTGTCAGCCCACCTAGGGCTGAGTCCCAGGTGTCGTGAGCCCCTAGATGTGGGTGCTGAGAACCAAACTCTTTGCCTCTTGGAGAGCAACAAGTATTCTTACCAGCTAAGCCAGGCAGCTCTATAACAAAGACTTTAAATTTTACAATTCTATTGCTACAATGTAGACAGCTGCAATAAACTTCAGTAAGAAACTCCCAAAATGAAACCACAATTATTTACAACCTAAGGTTTATTTTAAGAAAAGCACAATAAGCCCAGCAGGTGGCCCAAGCTTTTAATCCCAGCACTCAGGGAGGAAGAGGCAGGCAAACCTCTAAGTTCCAGGCCTGGTCTGGTCTACAAAGGGAATCCAGGCCAGCTAAGGGAAACCCTACAGGGAAATCCTAACTCGAAAAACCAACAAAACACATACAAACAAAATAAAGTTAACGCCCCCCACACACACAAAAACTACAGTGAAAATTAGGAAGCCAAACATCACCACAGTAAAACTGGAACTCAAGCCCAGCTTGACCTAAATTGCACATCTCAGACCTCTTTGGAACACTTATTCCCCAGGGGCTGTGGAAGTTTGGCATGGAGGGCTGGCGGCTGGTGAGGGGCTGTCACTAGGACTGGTCCTCACTCCTAGTGCACTCTGCTGCATGGCTCACCTTGGCTGGGTACCACACATAACTGCTGGCCCTAAAAGCCAATTCACACCTTCTCTGCCAGGAAAGACCAAACTGCCCTGAAACCATGAGCTTTGGCTCTTCACAGCTTTCCCCACTCCAGCTTTGATATCAGACATTGCAAAGCTGACAAGAAACAGGCACAGTCTATAAATGGAATGGGATTTAAACATCCAAAGCCAACCAGGCCCAAGTGCCAGTGTTCCTCCTTCACTGGACACCTTGGCAACTGGGCTGGCAGTGTGTGTGGTGCAGTCAAGTCGCTTCAAGACAAGGAACCAAAAGGCAGGAGAATTACCACGTAGAGTTCAAGGACAATGTGGGTCCGCCTCAAAACAACAAACCACGGAAACTCTCAGTTCAGACTCCAGGTGGGGAAGTGCCAAGGACCACTGGCTCCCTGAGAAGACCTGGCCACTGACTGGGGAACAAAGCTGGTGGATGATAGCTGAGGTGATAGAAGCGGACAGGAGACTGTGGCTCAGAACAGTCTCTCTGCTACAGCTATTAACTTCTCACCTCGAGAAGAGGACCCTCCTCTAGAAAACAATATCCATCCTTTTCAGGCCACCTGCCCTCCCCCTGGTTATGAATAAACCCTGTAACTGAAACTAACTCCTTTGCCTTCATGCTTTCCTGGCACAGCCATTTCTGTGGTAAAATATTTAGTTATCCTTGAAGCAAGAAGTACTAACAAAAGATGCCTAGTTGTTTTAAGTATCCTCAATCACTCTTAACAATCTTGGGCCATGACAATACCAAACATGGTCAGTAAGTACATTTATATTTTAAGCCAGGCATGGTGGCACATACTTTTAATCCATCACTCAGGAGGCAGAGGCAGGCAAATCTCTGTGAGTTCGAGGCCAGCCTGGTCTCTACATAGTGAGTTCTAGGACAGAAAGGGCTACAGAGTGAGACCCTGTCTCAAAACAACAACAAAATTTGTATTTTAAAAGGGCACTCACAACTTAAAGGTTTTACCTAGATCTTCCTCAATCCCTAGTTGTAATTTCTTCCCCTCCATCTTCTCTATGTCCTCATCGTTGAACTTATACCATTCTCCAGATTGAGGGTCTTTCACATGGGCGATGTAGTGGCCCGAATAAGCACTCACTCCTCTGTGGATGAGGACTGCGCTGAGCTCGTACACGAAGGACCCACCTACAAAGAGAAAAAGGCATAAGAAAAACATTCTGCGTTAGCGTACCTTACAGCTTGAACGTAACTGACATCACTTACGCATTTGGCAGAATACAAAATCTGACACTTAAGAGCTGGGCACAGTGGCCGCACCTCTTAGACCTAGCATAGCACCCCAGGGACTGAGCGAGGAGGGCACAACTAAACTACTCAAATGAGCAAAGAGGGACCTGAGGTAAAAAGAAACAGTCCTGGCAACTGAACAGAGCTATCACAAGTTGGAGGACAGTGTGGGATGTTTAGTCGATTCTAGGCAAGGCTGGAACACAGGCAAGACGTGTCTCAAAACAACCAAAACACAAAACAAAACCAAAAGAATAAACATTTTGTTTGTTTTTTGAGACACGTTCTCCCTATGTAGTCTTGTCTGACCTGGAACTCAGCTATTCAGAACTCAAACTTCTAGAGATCCACCTGCCTCTGCTTCCTGAGGGCTGGAAGAGCAGGTGTGCTCCACCATGCGCTGCTCAGTAAAACCTTCTAACGTTTGAGAAAAGCAACTGGGTGTGGTAATTTGTATCTTTAATCCCAAAACTGGAAAAGCAAAGGCAGGAGGATCTCTGTAAATTCCAAGCTAGCCTGATCTACATATATATGTGTAGACAAAACAGTCAAACACACAGAATAAAAGTAAAATTTAAAACACAAATCAGAACAAACCTTTTAAAAAAAAGGATGGTTCCAGCACCCAAAGGGAGGCTCATGACTATCCATAATCGGATCTAATGCCCTCCCTCTTCTTCTGATCTTAGCAGGCACAAGGAAGGTTCACATATACAGAGAAAACATTCATACACAGTAAAAAATAAATAAATAAAAAATAAACCTAAACAAAGTCTTAAAGGAAAAAACTACTTACAATGACTAAGCATGATCACCACAATATATGGCACCACCTCCATATCTATAGATAACTTAAACTGGTGACAACTGGAAACGTTCAGAAACAAATTACCCTTGTAACAAAAGCCTTCACAACATTCAACTTTGATTATTTCACTGTTGCAATATTCTTAACTCTATCAATCAATAAACAACAAACATGCAGGACCCTGTCTTAGACTAGAGGAAGATAGCAGTTAACCAAAGAACAAAATCCTACAACCCGTGTAACTTAGTAAGACTGATAGGTGAACCAAAACTCAGGGTTAAGATACAAATACTGGGGAAGGATACAATTATTTCTGAATTGGGCCATGGAGAATACCAGGGCTCCTGAGGTAGGAGGGAAGGCAGGAAAACAGAATGAGATGAAAGCTTCTGGGCCAGCTAGCCTCAAGGTATACCAAGGCAGCAGAAATCAACAAGGTGTTAGACAATTGACACCCCACGACACTCACGTACATAATATTCTTATGTCTTTATTAAATGTACTGATCAACTGGCAAGAACTAAGAACTGAACATTAAAGCAGAAAGCTAATCAGGGCAAGGCCTGTACGGGATTTCTTTCTGGTACCAATGGTACTCGAACACTCCTACTCTTCAATTTTCCTAAGATACATGGAACTTTCAACTTCTGTCAACCACATCATGCAAAAAAATCTCCAATTTTGTCCCTGTTTCCCTGGCAGATAAGCTCCCCAGTTCATCTCTACTTGTTCAATATTTTTAGGCTCTACAAGTGAGTAAGATCTTAAAGGATTTGACTTTTTATACCAGGCTTATTTATTTCACTTTCAATTCTGGGCATCCATTTTTATCCTTGTCAAAAATGGCAGAATTTCTTTGGAGCTGTAAAGTATTTCATTCTGTAAATATGCCATGTTTTCTTTTAAACTAGAGTTCTTAAGTTTACTAAGTAACGGAAATGAACTTTCCTGCCACAACAAATAGTTATGGAAAATTATTAGCTATGGTGATTTGAATGAAAGTGGACTCCATGGGCTCAGACATTTAAATGTTTGGTCTCCAGTTAGTGGAACTGTTAAGGGAGAATTGGGAGGCATGGCATTGTTGACGGAGGTGTGTCACTGAGGGTGGGCTCTGAGGTTTCAAAAGCCCACAACAGGTCCTCTCTCAATGTCTCTGTCTCTCAGCCTGTGGGTTAGGATGTAAAGCTCTCACCTACTGCTCCAGACCTGTCTGCTTCCTGCAGAGATTATCATGGACTGTGAACAAGCCCCAATTAAACACTTTCTCTTGTAAGAGTTACCTTGGTCATGGTGTTTCTTCACAGTGACAGAACAGTTAACTATGACACCAGCTTTATGAATATAGTTTGGCATTTAAGGGCTCTGATGCCTCCGGCCTCACCAGGCACCTGTACTTACACATGCACACACAACTGAAAATAATCTTAAACAGAAAAATAAAAAACCCTAAACCTCCCTGAAAAACTAGACTCCAGGAAAATTTAAACAAAGTTTTTATACCTTAGAAAGTTAATTCTCAAAGCCACGCAGTCTTACATTGTGAATAGGGTGGCATATGTCTGCGACCACATTATTTGGGAAGCTGGGGACAGGAAGTCTTTTGAGAGTTCAAGGCAGGCCTAAGCTACAGCAAGACCTCTTTACTAGTAGTCTCGGATGTGGTCCTGGGATAACTAACAGTTCTTCGGAACATGAACCCAGTCAACAGTGACACCATGTATCACAGAAATGGCTCTATAACTGAGAACTAGGAGACAGTAAACTGAAAGCAGTACGATTTCTCACCTCAGTAATAAGAAATAAACAAAAATAAATAAATTTGAAGGAAAAAAATGAGATTAAAATAAAACTAAAGAATTTGACTGCAGTAAACAAAAAGTAGATTAAAAACCAAACTGAATGACTAAAAATAAAAGGTATTTAATTGACAGTAAAAACTATAGAGGAAGCTGGGTGTGGTGGTACACGCCTGTAATCCCAACACTGGGGGAGGCAGAGGCAGGTGATTTCTGTGAGTTTAAGGCCTGACTGGTCTATAAGTGAGTCCAGGGACAGGCAGAGCTACACAGAGAAACCCTGTCTCAAACAACAACAAAAACCTACCGAGGAGCCAGGACCCAACTCAATGGTAAGCTAAGCATACACGGGCTCTTCCCGCCTAGAACCGAAGGAAAACTGTAGAAGAAAAAAAGCTTAACCTCAGACCAGAGGTCCCTGAACAGAAAAACTTTTAAGGCAGAAAATAGAGAAAAAACATGCAAAATGCAGCGTAGGTGGAGAATCTAAGGCATGCTTACTAATTGCAATCCTGGGAGGCAGGAAGAGCACAGACAAACTTTAAAGTAAAAACGGAGAAGCTTTCAGGTGGCCAACACTGGCTACTAAATACTGCAAACACTAAGACCAAAGAAAGAACCTTAAAATGAGACACAGTTACAAAAGAATCAGACTGCAATCAGCTCAACGGTGGCCAAGACTGCGGAAGGACAGCCACCTTGCAGTGAGTGTAAGCAGCTGTCTACACACTTTGAGAACGGGTTTCCCAAGGACAAAGCCTGATTTCAGAAGATGACATGAACAAAGAAAATCTGCCAAAAATAAAAAAATCCTATGCTCAAGAATTTTATACACAATAACTCAATAAAGAAAAAAGTATGATTTCCAGGGCAGGACAGTTCTTGTCACATAAGCGAGAGCACCTTGCTCTGACGACAAGCACCTACCCACTTTCAAAAAAGCAAGGCATGAGGTAAGGAGCACGTGAAGGTGCTCACCAACAAGCTTGTCACCCTGGATTTAATCCCTGGGCCCCATGGGAAGGAAAAAACCAACTTGAAGGTGTTCCTTGACCTAAAATGCACCCTGGCATGTATAAATGCGCACACACGCACACACGCACACACTAAATATTTTCTTTATAGCAAAGTATGGGTGGCATGCCAGTGCTATATAGATGGCGGCTTACCTAGCCTAACTCACACGGTCCAAGTTCAGTACGAACATGTTACCTACCCCACACACACAGAAAGAAGACAAAGGGAGAGAGCTCCTGAAGTTGGCTATTGACCTCCACATGCATGCGCACACGTGTACCCACAGGACAGACATGAATGCATACACACAGATACACATACACTAAATAAAATTATTCCAGACGCAGACTTCCTAGTACATGCCAGCCGGCCCCCTCCACAGCACAGCAGGGCTAGTTACACGTTATCTTTGCCTGGCAACCTCCCAGCAGGCAAAAAGAATAAACCCAACTATCAAGTCCAGGGAATGGGAATTTGTAGCAATGTTTAATGGCAAAACAAACAACAAATGGGGGGGAGGGGAGGAAGGGGTTTGAAAAGATGAGAGGGACATTCAGCACCCAGTGAGCGGAGTTTGCTAGAATGACTCCTCTTCTTTTGGGTGGTTCAAGCAGATGAACTTCCATGGTGTTTGCAGAACCACACATTTTCTATTTTGAACTTTTATCAATGTGTTAATATATTTTACAATCAAAAGGAAAGAAGAAAGAATCTGATGAGACATGTAAAATTTCAGTGTGCTTACTTTTTAAAAAAATGTTCATTGGTGTTTTGTCTGGATGTCTGTCTGTGTAAGGGTGCCAAACCCCCAGGAACAGATACTACTAGTAAGCTGCCATGTGGGTGCTGGGAATTGAACCTAGGTCTCCTCTGAAGAGTAGCCAGTGCTTTTAACCCTAGAAGTCTCTCTAGCCTCCTAAGTGTGCTTACTCTTACAGAAAGTAACATCTGGTCACCTTGTCAAAAAGCTGCTACTCAGAGAATGCAACAGAGCTCTGAGGACACCGCAGCTGTGCACTGCTGTGCACGCAGAGAGCAGGCCGTGGGTGCAGGCTCGTCTCAAGCGGACGACAGTCACAGCTTGGGACAAGTAGTACCTTTGTGCTCCACATAAGGCTCCATGTCCAGACTCTCCGAGAAGCCGATGTAGGCGTTGAGCTTCTTCTTGTGTCCGGTTTGCCTGCCATGAAGGGACAGCCGGTCACCAGCAGGAACGTGTGCACACGCCATGGAGCTGGAGCCCACCCAGTCGGCTGGCACACGGGCAAAGGCTCAGGCCCCTGCAAAGCTGACGCCTAACAGAGCTCGTGTGCAGAACCCCCTTATTTTTATTATGAGATGAAAGATACATTTCCACGGAGAGGAAAATTTTATCTGAAATACACAATCGTATAGGTAATTCACGTCCTTACAGTTTTTAATGAAAAAGCTAAGAAATTAATAGGAGGTACAAACAGATCCTCTTTACCCCTTCAGCTCCCATCCACATACAACTGACCTCTTGAAGATTTTACTGTACCATCATGAAAGAACAAAAGGCTCCATGTGAGTCATTGTACCTTTGTCTTCTCTGCCACCTACTTGGCACAGACTTACCTGTCAAACACAAAACGCATTAGCTGCAAGTTCAGAGTGCAAGGGAGGCTTAGAAGTCGAATCTTCCTTGTAGCATTCTGTTTGCTTTGACAGTTTTCACAGAAGTATCGATTGTCTCCTTCTAATTTTTCTTCCTGATTAGGAATAAAGCAGACTAGTTAGGAAGGATGTGAAGCAAGCATTGAAAGCTCTGCTGTAAGCACAGCTTTTTTAGTTAGCAGCTTCTATCCAAATGAGGATGCCACAGTCTTCCATTTTTCTCCTTCTCCTCTTCTCTCCCTCCCTCAGGGGCCCTCTGCAGCTTCCTTGGCCAGCTGCTTCTTCTCCCTAATCACTTCATAGGTCAGGGCTAAACTGGCTCTACTTTCCCCCTCATTTCTCCCCTTCAAGACATGTTTAACACCAACCTTTGTGTACATATGTGCTATGTGGTGCTGACATTCGTCATGCTGAACAGGCTCTCTACTACAGAGCTGTGCATCAGGCCAAGCTCTTTTTTCAGGGTCTCGTGAAACACAAAAAAGTCTCTACCTAAGGTAGCTGAAGCTGGCTTTGGATTCCTGACTTTCCTTTCTACCTCCAGTATTCAGCTCTATCCTCATCTCTAAAAAACTACTTCCAACCCTGCCCTTCTCAGTCTTCTTCCGTCATAGCAATAACAACTGATTGTGCCATAAACCTTAAAAACCCTTGACTTTCACCTTCACACTCAGCAAGTGCGTAAGTTTGACTGACTACTCTGAAAATACAAAAGCCAGCTAGCTAACCAGTGCTACTCAGCACTTCAGCTAACCCATGGTCCTGGCAGCCAGCATCTGCATTGTGTTCTGCCCAAGCCCCACCCTTCAGCCTCTTCAAGACAGCACCTGCAGTCTTCCTTTGAACACTGCATGGTCCCATGATCACAGCTGTGATAGTCTTCGAGCCTCTCTGCTGTGACCATCTCTACCCAGCTACTCATTTTCTGTCACTCTTCCCTTGCTCAAGCACTATGCCACACACACCTTCCTGTTCTTAAACCACAGGCCCGGTCCCACCTCAACTCTGCCCTTGTTGTTTCAGATCCCTTCTGCTTTCTTGTATAGCTCACAGGTACTGCAATTGTTTCACTTCAAACTGCAGCCAGCCTCTGCCTGCACTGTTTTTCTCCACAGCACACAGTGTAAATTCTACTCTAATTTAGTTAACGAGCCTCTGGTAGCCATGCAACAGCACAGTAACCTCCACTGAAGCTGATTTTGCCTGTTTTGGCCAATACGGTTAGCCCAACACTGCCACTGTGATTAATACTACAAAGTAAACACTCAGTATGTCTTCAGCTCGACAAACTCAGTGTGATTAATGACATGGAAATGCTAATGTGTACAAGAGTGATGAACACACAATGCTGTTTAAAGACTGGAAGTTGTGTACGCCAAGCTCATCTATCACACTGTTCGCCTGGTCAGACTTGATAACCAAAGGCTTCCTTCCTCAAGGCAATTTCCCCTTAGAAGGAAAGGGAGCCACCGCTACCTCTGCAGAACTCAAAACACACATAAAGCAGAAACACAGAGGGAGGGGCTGTATTTCAACTTAACGCATTCTATTTTTTCTGTGAGAAGAGAAATTGGCTTTATGGTAACAAAGTTAAGATTTCTTTAAATACTATGCTACTTGTAACCACACACATGTACCTTTACACGCTTACTGAAATTAAGTTAAGATGCAGACTGCTTTGGTAGAGGTTCCTTTACACGAACAGCTTATTTCTTATTTAGAAAAGTCTCCAGCTGGGCATGGTGGTGCACACCTGTAATCCCTGCACTATGGGAGGCAGATCCCTGTGAGTTCCAGGCCAGCCTGGTTTACAAAGTTAGTCCAGGACAGCCAAGGCAACACAGAGAAACCCTGTCTCAGAAACAAATACAAAAAATAGAAATAATCCTCCCTCCCCGGAAAAAAAAGTTTCCAATAATAGATGTAGTTATGAGTCAAAATGATACCCAAAATAGCGTGGAACCACTCGTGAGCAGCTGTGTATATTGACATACAAGTACCTTCAGGAATTCGGAGATGCAGTCTGTTAACTGCTTGTGGCCTTGAATGTTTAACTCCAGTTCATAGAACTTCGATAAAAGCTTAGACTCTCGGCCACACTGGTTGCAACTGCAATGAGAAAAGAAACAACAATAAAATTGAAACCAGAGTGAGAAAGAAGGGCAACCCAGTGTCACGGCAGCACATCCTAGACCAGCAGTTCTTAACCTATGGGGAGTCTCATATCTGATATCCTGCATATCAAGATATTACATCATGACTCATATCAGTAGCAAAATTTGTTATGAAGTAGCAACAAAATAACTTAATGGTTGGGGACAACCACGACATGAGGAACTGTTAAAGGGTTGCAGCATTAGGAAGGTTGAGAACCACTGCATCAAATGAGGGGTGTGTTTATAACCTTATTTTGTTACAGAAAGTACAGCATATAAATGACAGGTAAAAGAATACAAAACCTGACTAGGGAATCAGTCACTTAAGGACTAGAACATCCCCAAGAAGTGTTGGCCATGATTTGGCTTGCCAGTTCCAACCTTACATTTCAGCCATACAGTACAGTCATCAAAGACTTCAGCCAGACAGTTCCCAACACTTGGAAGCACTCAACCGCAATTGGCAAGTAGCTGCTTTCATGTTCCCATGGAAATGTACGCTATAAATACTCCAGGTCTCACGATAATCCACCACACTGGTAACCTGGCACTGAACTGAAAGGTAAGGCCAAGAGAGCTGCAATAGACTCACACAGTCACATAGGCATACTCCCCACAGAACTGCTGCTGCACGATGTTCCGAACATCTGGATTCTTCTGTTTAGACAAAGTGTCTTCCAACAGTGACATAAAGAGCTTGGAAAACTCTTGTGCATCCTACAGTTTAAAATAACAGAAAAAGGAAGTTACAGCTTACTTACTTACTTACTTCTAATGCAAATGGTACTCAGAAACTACCGTATTTTCAACTCAGCATTTTACAACAAACACTACAGCTATCCTCGATCAGTCGCACAAGTAAGTTTGAAGAAATAGCTGACAGGTTGGAGAAATGGATTAGCAGTTAAGAGCACTGGCTGCTCAGGCAGTAGACCCAGCTTCAGTTCTCGGCACCCACATGGTGACTCACAACTATCTCTAACTCCAGCCACAAAATATCTGACACCTTTTAGCCTCCTCAGGCACAAGGCACTGACAGACAGTGCACAGCTCTACATACAGGCAAAACACCCAGACAGTAAAATAAATAAAAAACAAAATAGAATTTTTAAAAAGGGAGAAAATACAAAACAGTCAGGCAGAGATGGCTCAGCAGTTAAGCTCTCTCTGCTCCTCTAGAGGACCTCTCAGCTCACAACACCACATCAGAAGCTCACAACCACCTGTAATTCCAGTTCCAAAGGATGCAACACCCTCTTTTGGCCTCCATGAGCACCTAAGCACACACAATATATATATATATATATATGTATATATACATACACACATAAATAAAAAATGGCAAGCATAATAGGAACACACTGGTCAGTAGATGAAGAATGTCTTACAGCTAGATTATCAGTATATAGTCTGGTTGTCCTGGAACTCTCTATGTAAATCAGGTTGGCCTCAAACTCAGAGATCTGCCTGCCTCTGCTTCCCAAGTACTTGCATCAAAGGTGTTTGGTAACAAGGCCCTGTTTCATCTTCCCTAGAAAGGCTCTAAGGAACACACAAGCACCTCTGAAGACTAGAAGAGGGGGTAGGAGGAGAGCACGGAAGTTGTGCTTACCTGCTGTTGCCCAGTATCCAAGCCCAAGGCTTTAACAAATCCTGAAGGATCAATGTATCGCCTGTTACTGTTTTGCAACAAAGCAAACAAGTACTGTAGATGCTCACAAATTGTCTGAGGCTCATAATCTATTGGAAAAAAAAAAGTTTCAAGTTTCACTTGAAGTCTACCTGCTTCCAGCTAAGCATAGCGGTACATGCCCACAATCTCTGCACTTTTGGACAGGACAAGATCATCAAATTTCAGGAGCATCTTTGTCAGCCTACATGAACGTAGATGCTGACTTTTTAAATTAAAAAGGGGGTGGGGGGCAGGTGTGGTGATGCTCACATTTAATCCCAGCACTTGAGGCAGATGCACCGCTGAGGCCTTAAGTCTGAGGCCAGCCTGTTCAACATTCTGAGTTCCAAGGCAGCCAGGGCTATGTAGAAAGACCATGTTTCAACTCCCAACCAACCCCCCGCAAAAGTAAGAGACAGGTTGAGATGGGCCTGAAGAGGTAGTTCAGGAGTTAAAAATACTGGCTGATCTTCCAAAGGACCTGGATTCAATCCCCAATCCCCAGGCTCCACGTGGAAGTTAACAATCATAACTCCAGTTCCAGAGAGTCTAATGCTATTTACCAGTATCAAGCACACACACGGTGCACAAACATACATGTAAGCAAAACACTCATACTCATAAAATAAAGTAAAAATTAAAATGCTTTATTTGTATTTCATGTGCATGACTGTTTTAGCTCTATGTATGCATATACACTGTATGATTGCCTGGTGCCCAAGACAGCCAGAAGAGGGCACTGGACCCCTGGAAACTGGAGTTACAAATGCTGTGTAGATACTGGAAATTTGAATCGAGGTCCTTTACAAAAATAGAAAGCAAGCAGCTGATCCACCTCTCCAACTAAAAAACAAATAAGTTTCTCTGAGGGGGTGGGTGGGAGGTATTTCTTTCATTTATTGATTTGCTGGTTAATAGGCAATGTCTTCTGTGTATCAGGCTGACCTCAAACTTCCTATGTACTTGAAGATGACCTGGAAATGTCACTAGAGAAAAACCTTAAAAATAAACAAACAAACAAACAAATAAATAAATAAATAAATAAATACAGCTAGAGAGATGGCTCAGCAGTTGAGAGCACTGGCAGCAATTCTAAAGGACTCAGATTCCAGAACACGGCAGCTCAGCTGTCTATAAGTCCAGTTCCAGATATCTGATGCCCTCACACCAATACACATAAACCGAAACAAAAGCCAGTGATGCACGCCTTTAATCCCAGCATTTAGAAGGCAGAGGCAGGTGAACGGAGTTCCAAGCTAGCCTATTCTACAAGAAATTCCTGGACAATGAGGGTTACACAGAGAAAATCTGTACTGAAAAAAATTAAATTAAAAACTACTAAAAAAATAAAAATGGCCAGGCATGGTGGCGCAGTCCTGCTATCACAGCACTCTAGGAGTCAAAGGCAGGTGGATCACCATTTGAGGACAGCCAGGGATACACAAAGAAACCCTGTCTTGGGGGGGGGAATGATGTTTACAGCATCACACTTGGCATGGGACCAGCACTCACATTTCTCCTTCAGAGGAAATGGCAAAACCCTCAGCAGGTAGCACCTGCTCCCCCATCCCTACAGACCTTTTCCTCCATGAACACCATCTCCCATCTTGTAGTCAGTACAGGTGCTCGGGCATAAGTATAGTGCCTGCCGAAGCTCCAAGTTGAGGAACCACACCTGGAGAAAGGTGTTGACATAACAGGTGGCTCCCAGGTTAGTCAGGCCCACAAAGGAATTCTACAGAAACACAAGAGTTACAGTAGCAACGTTAGCCTCCATGAAACTAAAGTTTTATAAAGATCATTAATCTTAAATTTACAGACTAAGGATTTTTAAATCACGAGCTTGGCATGACCACCTGAACCCTCTCTTGGCTGCAGGCGGGGCAGACCTTTCATGGGGGCCTTTTATGTTTGACCACCATTGTGGCTGACCATAGTAGAAAAGACTTCAGATAGCAACAATGCTCAGATGTTCCTAAAAAACATGTAGTCTGACGCTTTTTACTATGCTTTTAAATGCCAACACTTAGAAGAATGACAAAAATGAGAGTTCTACAAGAGACAAGAGAGGAAAGAGGGCCCTCCTATTTCAGGGATCTACCACCTAAAACAAGGATCCCTTCAACTGAGAAAATACGTATGTACATACATATTACATAAGAATACATACTACCTTAGAGAGCAAACGGGCACCTTCGTGGCAACTTGCCATTGAATTAGCACCACTCCTTTGCTCTAAACACCTGCTCTCACTACAGCAAGCCCAGATGGCCTAAGGGCTTGCATACAGGTGTGAGTGGGGGCTGGAGATGTAGCTCAGTGCAGAGCTTGTCCATCATGTACACGACCCTGGGTCTAATCACTAGCCCAAATAAGTAGTTTTACATAATTATAATGCCGTTAGTGTGGCTATTTAGACTTTTTGAAATTAAAAAGCAAGAGTTCAAAAGCACATGGCCACATCTCCAGTCCTCTGGCACCTACACAGGTTCCCGAGATCGATATCGTTTATGGTAATTTATTTCTTTTGCTTCTTTTTCAGAGCTGGAGGGGTGAGATGCAGGGTCTCTCCCATCACTGTGGTCCATGTCCACTATAAGAGGTCTCTGAGGATCACAAAACAAGCCCTCCCAACCATGACACTCACCTTCTTCCTCCTCTCACAGTTGGGATCATCAATGTTATGAAAACTATTCTCATCTATTTCTCCTAACCAAATATGCTCGCCAATCCCAACTAAGCAATTCGGATTTCCTCTGCAGTTTCTTCTACAAGGAGAACAAAAAGGAAGAATTATAATTCAATTAAAAAATATTCCCAGGAAGTGAAAGGGATTAAACTATTTATTTATGCGAGCTCCAGCTCTCACTCGCACGCAGGCACACACACGCACGCACACACACACACACACACACAAACCACCCCTCAAGACAAGGTTTCTTTTGTAGCTGTCTTTCTTCCTGGCTGTCCTGGAACTCACTTTGTATACCAGGCTGGCCTTGAACTCAAGAGAGCGAGCCTGCCTGCCTCTGCCTCTGCCTCCTGAGTGCCGGTATTAAAGGTGTGCACCACCACTGCCTGACTGAGATGAAGCTTTTTAAATCAGATAAATATGGTGTCTGAAATAGAACACCATGGTGGGTTGGTGCTGTTACAGTGCTACCCAACAGTATATTTAGAAAAAAAATTACTTAGATCTGTATTATAGTTGAGTGTTTAAATGGGGAAGTCAGCAAATAAACAAATAGTTGCCCATTTGTGTTAAAAGAAACACAAAACAGACAAGGCGGAGTCTAATGACACTATTGCTTTGCATATCATGAATCAGAAGCTGGTTAAGTGGGTGTGAAGCTGTTCTCTGAATACTGAGTCCCTGTGTTACACTGAGATGGGGTTGGTGTCAACAGCTTCTCACCACACAAACAGGAACCTGGCAACCAACAGAAGCAGAACATATTTCAGCTAGACAGTTGGGAGCTGGGGCAAGGCCAAGCCACTGGAACACCATCATTATTCAGAACACTCATTAAATATCCCCAAGTTAAAGACAAATGAACAAGGACCAAGCTCATTAACACATCCTGACTTCTAAATATTCTCCACTAAAAACCTCGGGCTCCTGAGGGAAATTATAACATGAACTAAGAACGATGGTGCATGCTGAAAGGAGACAGAATCCCATGTGGGGGATTCTGGCCAAATCTAGCAACAAAACAGGTAGGTCACCAAAATAGGGATGCGGTGGCATGTAATTATAAGCAGCACTTGGCAGACCGAGGCCAGCAGACTGCAGTGACTAGAAGTCAGCCAGGGCTACATGGAAGACATTCTCAAAAGGAAAGAGGAAGCCATTGTGGCTCACAGTGTAATTCTCTAACATCAGGAGCCAGAGGTAGAAGGAAGCTGGAGGCTGGGGGGGGTGGTTTACACACTAAGCTTCTAGGGCTAACTCTTGAGATCCTGTCTCTACAGAGTCCGCTGACTTCATGAAACAGAGAAACAGGTAGAAAAAAGAAACTTCTCCTTCACAGAAGGGGGGGTGGGGAAAGAGGATGGAACAGCTGTGACAGGGCCAAAAAGTAACTCAGAGAAACCCAACAACAGACAGCCTGACAGACACTTGCCCACCTAGGCCCTAGGATATGGCATCACTTCTGTACTGCTCCTGCCAAAAGCATACAACCTGAGCCCATGAGCAAATACCTGGCCACCTGAATCACACAAATACCCCACAAAAAAATAAATGTCATGCACACAAAAAACAATTCCAGATTAAGACAAGAGACACAATTCAATGTAACAGGACCTTCGGTCTTCCTTTCCCATTAGAATACATTATTAGGATGTGTATGCATATTTCTGACTCACCCACTAAAGGCTCTACTGACAATATTGAAGACCGGAACATGGGGCCAGAGAGATGGTTCAGGGGATTAAAGCACTTGCTGCCAAGCCTTCAGAACTTGCCATGTGGCCTTGGCTGGATGACCTGGAACTAATTTGTGGTAATCTACCTGCATCTGCCTCCTGAATGCTGGGGTTACAGGTGTATACCACCATTCCCATCTTTTTTTTTTTTATCACATTTTTTTGGTAGGGAAGGTATAAACACTCTCTCTCTCTCTCACACACACACACACACACACACACACACACACACGTCTGTGGGTGGCCATGTGCCGCACGTGGAGGTCAGAGAACAACTCCCTTCTACCACATGGGTCCCGGAAATGGAACTAAGGTCTCCAGGCTTGGAAGCAAGTGACTTTACCTTCTGAGTCACCTTGGTGACTCTGTTCTCTTACAGGCTCGACAGTGGAACACAATGCAGTCATGAAATAAGTAAATAACTTTTAAGGTCCTATAAATGCACTGTCTTCCAGGGACAAGCCCCTGATAATTAGCCAGTCTCACACAGCCACCCCTTACATACAGGTATACCACATTAAATGGACTCAGCAGATTGTATCTGCACAAGCTCGTACATGGGTGTAAAATGATAATTAAAGAAAAAGAGGTCAGCTAGAGGTGGTAGCACACACCTGTAATCCCAGCACCCAGAAGGCAGAGGCAGGTGGATCTCTGTGAGTTTGAGGCCAACCTGGTCTACAGAGGGTTCGAGGACAGCCAGGGCTACACAGTGAAATACTGTCTCAAAAACAACAACAAAAATGGTTAAGAAGTCTGAGAGAAAAGTAGGGGGACATGGGAGGTGCTGGAGGGGGGAACGTGGGATGAAAATTATATAAACAGCATTCATGTATGAAATTCTCCAATGGATGGATGAAAATTATATAAACAGCATTCATGTATGAAATTCTCCAATGGATGGACAGGCTCGGGGAGCCTGACTGGCAGTGCACTCAGAAAGAGGCAGGCGGCTCTCTGAAGAAGTAGTTCCAGGCCCTCCAAGATAACAGTAAATCTTGTCTCAACTGAATGCCATGTGATTTGGCTGGGCAGACAGTCCTGTGGGTCTTTTGGAAAGCAGTTCTGGAGAGCTGCTTAGCACGGAGTCTCCTGTGCCTGATGCAGGCTTCCCCATCCTTTTCCATCCTCCACACATGGAAGCCATGCCCGCCCAACAGCTCTAAAGCTGGCTTCAAAGATGCCACAAACAGTAAGTCTGTGACCTAAAAAAATTCAGCGAAACTTTCAAAAGCCAAATAAGAGGTTTGGGTAATTTGCATTGTTTGGCCTTTGTAATTCTGACCTTTTATTTCTCTGTAGAAACATGGTCTCATAATGTAGCCTGGCTTGGCCTCAAATTCAGAGAGCCTCCTGCCTCTGTGTTTGTGGATTAAAGGTGCTTACACCATATTTGAAATTAATTGTATTTTGTTGCCTTTGAGACAGAATCTCATGCAGCCCAGGCTAGCCCCCCAACTCCTTAAACTGAGGTCCACCTTAACTCCTGCTCCTCCTGCTTCCACCTCAAGGGCTGGGATTACAGGCATGTGTTACTATACATGGCTTTAATTTCTTACTAATTGCTATTAAGTCTCAAGTCAGAGCTGGTGAGATGAAGCTGCTTTCTTTCTGGCCTAGGGCACTTAAGAAGGGTTCAGGCTGACTAGAGCTTTCCAAATGTTGGCTCTCTCCTAAACACAGCCCAAATGTTACTGTAGGCATTTTGTGTTGTTGTTACAGAAATAAAGACATTTCTATTCTAAGCAATCACTTCCAGGCCAACCATTACACAATGCCTAGGATGGATACAAAAGTCATTCTTGCCTACTCCCTTACTGGTGCCAGGCAGCCCTCACTCCTTACAGGGTTCATTATCCATCACAAATGTATCTCATGGGTATGCAGGATTTTATCCTCACACGCACAACTCACAGATGTCACAGATGTGTGGGATTTCTTACACATCATCACATGTGTAACAAAAAGAATGTTTCTGTCTTTTGTCTCCATCAAAGAACAAGAACAGCCTCAGTGTTGCCAAGGTGGCAGATGCCGAGTGCCCATGCGCCCAGCTTCCTCACATCCCAGTGCCATTAGGTCCTTTGTGACAAACTGCTCCTTAGGGGTATACCCGAATCACTCAAAACTCAACATACACACCTACCTAGGCACTTAATGGGGACTGAAAGGGAAAAAGGCCAAGCTCACTCTTCTACTACAGTGGGCATTTCTGTCCCCACTCAACAAGCCCAGCCTCAAACCAATGCAGTGTGTTCATTCATCATGGTTCAGTACATTCTGACAGTCTGTTTCTAACATGGCCACATACGGCAGAAGGCCCAAATACATAAACTGCCTGCCTTCTTTCTATCTATCTTTCTTTCTTTCTTTCCTTCCTTCCTTTCTCTCTCTCTCTTTCTATGTAGACCAGGCAAACCTGAAACTCAAGAGTTCTGCCTGCTACTGTCTTCTGAGTGCTGGGATTAAAGGCCTGCGCCATCATGCTTCTAAACTACTGTTTGTATCCAAAATCACAGTATCATATACCATTTTTGAAATTTTCCAAAAAACATTAAATGACAAAAATTCTAGCCAGGTGTGGAGGTACATGCCCTTAATCCCAGCAGTCTCTGAGTTTGAGGCTAGCTTAATGAGTTCCAGGACAGCCAGGGCTACACATAATGAGACCTCGTCTTCAAAAACAATAAAGCTCAAAGTCCTATTAAAAACGTACCTTCACTTTTTGGAGTTTTGGCATATCAACAGTCAATCACAAGCCTTGAAAGAGACTTAAATGCTGTAACAGTTCCCATACTCAGCCCCAATCACCCCACCCAATCGAACACATAGGCTACATCACACTGTGCATTAAAGACAAACAAGTTTAAACAATGTGAAATCAGGTGTGATCTCTGAGCCTAACAACCCAAAAACCCCAGGACAGGTAAATGTTTACCTAGCATGTATGAGGCCCTAGGTTCAATACACTGTACCACACAGATTAGAGGAAAAAAAAATCAGTTTGAAATAAAAGATTAGGAGTTGAACAGATGGCTTGGTGTGTGCCTGGTGCCCATGGTGGTCAGAAGAGAGCAGGCAGACTCTCATGGAACTGGAGTTGTGGACAATGGGAGCTCCTATGTGAGTGCTGGGGATCAAGCCAGGTCCTCTGCAAGAACAAAAGTTCTTAGTTGCTGAGCCATCTCTCCAGGCCCAGCTTTATTTTGGTGGGTTTTTTGTTGTTGTTGTTTTGGCTGGCTGGTTGGTTTTTTGTTTTATTGAGACAGGGTTTCCCCTGGCCATCCTGGAACTTGCTCTGTAAACCAGACTTGCATTGAACTCAGAAATCCCCCTGCCTCTGCTTCCCATGTACTGGTATTAAAGATTAAAGGCGTTTGCTACCCCCTCCCCCAGCAACAATTAAATTTTTTTGTGTGTGTACATGCTATCACACATGTGTGAAGCTCAGAGGACAATTTGCAAGGTCCTTGCTCTACCACAATGTAGATCTCCAGGCTGGGACTCAGGTCCTCCTCAGTCTTGGAAGCAGGCACTTACTGCTAAGCCATCTTCTGTGTCCTCCATTCAGGTCTTAAGTTCATTTAGTGGGAACAATAGACCATGGTGACAGCTATGGAAGTGGCAATGGTTTAAGAGCTCCTGTGCTGACGAGAACAGTGGCACACATCTGTGATAACCTCAGCACTCGAGAGGCTAAGGCAAGTGGATCTGAGTTCGAGGCTAACCTGGTCTACAAATCCAAGATAGCCAAGGCTACACAGAGAATCCTCTCAGAAAACAAACAAAACGAGAGAGAGAGAGCGAGCAAGTGTGACCAACCAACTGACCGCAAGTCGCCATGCTTGGGTTGTTTATACATATAGTGATGCTGTCCTAAGTTGCATTTTGCTATTGACATACATGCTGGCAGCATCTGGCCTTCCGGGCTTGTCACAATGCACCTGAGTTAAGGGAAGCAATGTAATTATGCACAATTAAATCCTGTCACCATAGCAAAGCAACTAGGCTTTTCTGTCAAATGCGGAGATGCCCAACTAATAATGTCCAGGAATGCCTTAGATGAAAGACAAAAAGTCCCAGTCTTTAAAGAATGGCTCAGAACAGGTATGACAAACTGTTAGGCACAAAACTTCTGATAAACAAGTGCTCTGGTAACAGCAGACACAGGGCACTGGAGAAAAATCTCACCAGAAGGCTGCCCTCTGGGAGTCTCCAAGAGCAGGCAGAAACGAGCTCTCTGCAGGAAGACGGGAGAGCGCTACAAGCAGAGAACAGCAAGGGGAGAGGTTAGGCCAGGCCGGGGGGGTCTCCTAGCACACCTGAAGGTTCAGGTAAAAAGTGGGAAAGCTAAAGAGGCCATGTGAAGTCAGAGGCCGTATCAAGTACGGGAGACCTCAAGGAGAGGGTAGAGCTTATATAACAAGTAGCCACAAAAAGACTCCATGCGCAAAGAGAAGCTGAACTGCCCTGTGGAGGGTCTCTACCTTCTCCAAGCTGTTATGTACACCGCGTATACGCAGGAGCCCTTGGTGCCTGTGAGGCCCCACGTGGGGGCCGAGAACCAAACAAACTGAACCCAGGTGCTCTGCAGTCAGTGCTCCTAACCACTAAACTATCTCCCCAACCCACAAATTCTCCTTAACATGCCGTTTTGCAAGACAGGTTTTCTGGCTGGGTCTAGGCTACTCTTCCAAAGGTTTCTGAACATCTCCATTTAGCTCTTTCATCTAGGAGTCAAGCTGCCATGAAACACTTGACTGCATTAAAGCGAGAGTTTTTATTTAAAGCTTTTAACTCTGGCTGTTCTTCCAAAGGTCCTGAGTTCAATTCCCAGCAACCACATGGTGACTCACAACCATCTATAGTGAGATCTGGTGCCCTCTTCTGGCATGCAGGCACACATGCAGGCAGATGCTGCATAAATTGCAGACAGATGCTGCATAGATAGATAGATAGATAGATAGATAAGGAAGCAAATGAACAAATAAGGCTTTCTACTCCTTGGGGCAATTTTGAGCTCCAATGAACAGACTGCCATCCAATGCCTTGTGTCATAGGGTAAGCATGCTATATCTTTAGAGATCACTGTTTCTGTTGAGACAGTCTCACTTATAGACCCTCTTAGACTGGACAACCCTACAAAGACCTGGCTGACTTTGTATTTACAGTAATCTTACCTCTACCTACCCAGTGCTGGGGTTACAGGTAAGCGTCCTGTTTATGTAGTAGGGACAGAACACAGAGAGGGCTTCCTGTACTCTCCAGCAACTAAGCCAAATCTCCAGCCCAACTTTCCTTTCTTTGTTCATAGGTGTTTCGCCTGCATGGACATCTGTTTGAGGGTGCCAGGTCCCCTGGAACCATAGTTACAACTGTGAGTTGCCATGTAGGTGCTGGGATTTGAACCCAGGTCCTCTGGAAGAGCAGCCAGTGCTCTTAATCACTGAGCCATCTCTCCAGTAACCCCTCGCCCCTTTCTTTTAAAGAATGTACACCTTTAATCCCAGCACTCAGGAGGCAAAGGCAGGCAGATCTCTGAATCTGAGGCTGGTCTACAGAGTAAGTTCGAGGACAGCCAGTGCTATGCAGAGAAACCCTGTCTTGAAAAACGCAAACAAACAACAAAGAAAACAAAACAAAAAAACAAATTGTCTCAATTTTTTTCACCCATTCATTTATTTATTACTTATTTTAAAAAAGGCAGAGGCCAGGCCATGGTGACACCCATACTTAATCCCAGCGCTCAGGGAGGCAAGACAGGCTTATCTCTCTGTGAGTTCCAGTTCAGCCTGGTCTACAGACCAGTCCAGCACAGCCAAGGCTACACAAGAGAAACCCTGTCTTGAAAAACAAAAACAAAGGCAAAAAGAACAACAACAACAAGCAGAACAAAGCCTAGTGGTTACAAAACCACTAGGGAGGGAGCATCTCAAGGTCAAGCTGGGCTACATAGTGAAACTTTGTCTCAAATAATCAAAACAAAAAAAAGGCCGGGTGATTAGACAGCACTCTCCCCTCTCCTCAGCAGCCTGGAAGGATTTAGTCTGTAAGATACACAGGCAACAATCAACCAGGACAAAACGCAAGCTCCTAAACCAGTAACAGTGTGGTCCAGTGGCGCACATCTTTAACCCTAGCCCTGGAGATGGATCTCTGCCAAGTCAAGGCTAGCCTCTCTACTCTAGGATGGCCGGGGTACATGGTGAGAAGGAGAAATTCATACCAGAATTAGGCTGTGGGGGCGCCTTTTGCAGAAGCAAAAGGGCAAACTAAATGCAAAGAGTGTTTAAGTTGCGGTCTGAAAACCCCAAAGAGGCCAGTAAGAGTGCTCAATGGCTCATCCCTAGAAATCACAAGGTAGTAGACTGCAAGTTGTGACCTTTAATCCCCACACACAGCAGCACCCACCGCCTCCCCGCAGGGATCTTGAGCACTTAGTGCTATTGTCCTCACCCCATTGTTACTTTTCAAAGCACTCTCAGAAATGCAAATAGTCCTAGAGCCAGGGTGTGGTGGCACTCACCGCTACTCGGGAGGCAGACTGATCTGTGAACTCCGGACCAGCCTGGTCTACACAGTTGGTTCCAGGACAGCCAGGGCTACACAGAGAAACCCTGTCTCAAAAATAAACAAAAAAGCAGGGCTTGGTAGTACAAGCCTTTAATTCCAACACTAGGAAGGCAGAAGCAGGTGGACCTCCATGAGTTCGAGGCCAGCCTGATCTAGTCAGGACCCGTTACACAGAGAAACCCTATCTCATGGTGGGGGGGAGGGGGAAAGGTGGACAACAATAGGAATAAATAAAAATAGCCAATGTGAGATGGGCATGGAGGTGCACACCTGTAATCCCAGCACTCAGGAGGCAGAGGCAAGCGGACCACTGTGAGTTCAAGGCCAGCCTGGTCTACAAATCAAGTCCAGGACAACCAAGGCTACAGAAGAACCCTGTCCCAAAACCAAAAAATTAGCCAATGTGAACCTGAAAAGATCCTCAGCTCATTAGTTGTCAGGTAAATGCAAATAAAAAACATAAAAGGGATTGAGGGGATACCTGTGCAGTGCCCCTATTATCTGCAGGATTCTGGTTCTACTCAGAGCAGGAGGCAATAAACAGACATAGCCATGGCTATGACAAGATGGGAGTGCCGCTCCTGTAACTCAGTATTATTTGCACTTGAGAGCCCTGGGTTACCTCTGGCACTAACAGAACAATCAATGGCACACACCTATAGTGCCATGATTCTACTCTCATATAGAATAAGCATTTGCTAACAGGACTGCAAATTGCAGGCAAGCATGTGCTACAAGGTAACACACACACCAGCCTGGACCCTGTGTTAAAAAGTAAAAAAGGAGGGTTGGAGAGATGGCTCAGTGGTTAAGAGCATACCGCCCTTCCAGAAGTCCTGAGTTCAATTCCCAGCAATAACATGAAGGTTCACAACTATCTATAATGAGATCTGATGCCCTCTTCTGGTGTTGAGACAGAATACTGTATATATAATATATAACTTTAAAAAAGAAAATACATATATGGGGGCTAGAGAGATAGCTCAGTAGTTAAAGGTTCGGTCATCAGCACCTTTAACTCCAGTTCTAGGGGATCTTTAGTCCTCCTCTGGCCTCATACACACCAGGCACAGAGGTTGTACACACACACACATATACATGCGCACATCAGCAAAACAAAATACATTCACACGCATGCATATGCACACAGCAAAACAAAACACTCATCCATTAGGAATAAAAATATTTTCCTAAAAATCTTAAATATGCTTGGCAGTGGTTGTGCAGGCATCCCAGCGCTTGTGAGGCAGAGGCAAGTGGATCTGAGTTCCAAGACAGCCTTGGCCACAGAGAAACCCTGTCTTGAAAAAAAGGAAATAAAATCTTTAAACATACAAAATCAAGTGGAGTCAACTCACACCGGACCGCAGAACAAGGTGGAAAAGAGGAAACTACTCTATGCCTAAGGAGTCAACGTAAACGAAGAGGGGCCGAAAAAAGGTGAGGTCCAAGGGCCTAGCAGAAAGAAGCAGAACCTGCACAAAGTATTACTCTGTAAAGTGGTGTGGAGTTAGGGTGACCAAAAGAAAAACACAGGTACAAGATCAAAGAGAGCCGGCCAATGGGAGTGGGGGGACGATGACGTAGGTTAAACCAAAGGTTTTTCCAAAGCTGCTCTCTGCAAATCAACCTTAGGTGAGCAGCCCTTATCCGCGCACAAGGGCAGAAGCTGTAACGGGATGAAGTTCGCCGGCAAGTTCCCCTTTTACAAATGAAAAAGGCACAGCTGTGGCCAAGACCGAGCAACCCTCCAGCGTTTATTGAACCCTATCTCCAACCATCTCCACCGCCATCTTCTGGAAGAGAGCCCAGCAACCCCATCACTTCGGGGGCTGCGTAGCTCGGGTCGTGCAAACCAAGAGGCGATACACTTGCACCTTGCACCGCCGTGGTCAGTCCCCGACCCCGCCTCGGCCACGCGAGGGCCTCACCTGCACACGCCTCGGATACAGGGCTCCAGCCAGATGCGGTAGGCGGTCTCGATGTGCTCCTGCGACACCTCCTCGGGCCGCACCGTCTCCGCCCAGCGCCAGGCCGCCTTCTCCAGCTGCAGCCGAGGAGCCATGGCCTTGACCGAAAAAGCGCTCGCCGTGCCGGGCGGCCGCCGGCGCCGCCTCCGTCTCCGCACGAACGGGCACCGGCACCTGCCAGCCGAAAGACCCAAGCGCTCCCCTCAGCCAGCCGACCAGTCAATCACCTGCGCGCGCCACAGCCGCCGCGCCCGCCCGCGCCCAGCATGCACGACCAAGCCTCAAAGCGCCGCCGCCGATACCCGACAGGCCCCGCGCCTGCGGACGTTGGAGGTGTACGCCACGCCCCGCTGCAGCCTGCGCAAGCGTGCTCCCAGCAGTCCCTGCGCCAAAAGCGCCTGTAATCCGACTGGCGGAAGAAAGCAGAGCGACTGCCCAAAGACGGCTTGCCACGTCTTTTCCGCCATGGCCAAGGCAGCTGCGCTTCAGCCCCTGCCCGCTACTCGGACAAGCGGGCACCTGTCCTTGCTTCCCCAAGCTTCCCCTTTAGCTGTCACACGAAAAAGTACGCACACCATAGGGCTGTCGGGACTGTGGGGTGGGACCTTTTAACAGTAGAAACCGGGTCAGCCAGAACTCCAAGGTCGGCTCCCTGCAGGATGATTAAACTTGAGCCTTGGCGGGTTCCTACTCCTTTCTCCGAGCCCTCTGACGTCACGGGGCGTTATATGTTTTGCTGGTGCCAGAACGGGACTACATATCCCAGCGTACATTGCGTTCTGCCACCCGCGGAGTGCGATGCATGCTGGGATTTGTAGTCTTAGAAGTGATAGGCTCACTCATTGAGTTGAAGAGTGTGTTGGGGCGCATGCGCAAGTGTGGGGCGTGCTCTCTGCTATGGGCTGTCTGCTGTCTGTCTACACTTTGACCTCTTAGTTTTTTATGGAGGGTACACCCAAGCTCCCAGCTGCGAAACAATTTCCTTTTTGCAACGCCTCTTCCCCTTGGACCTATTGCCTTATTACAGTGTTTTGTAACTGAAAAGAGCACTTAATGAGAAGGCATTCCAGGACTTGAAATGTGGAAAAGCCCTGTGGGAACTTAAGCACTAAATTCCTCCCCATGTGCTTCCTCCCTGCCCCCCACCAAGTCCCCCAGTAACCTTGAACTGAAGCTAATTTACTGTGGGAAAGCAAGATTTGATCCCCGTGGTCGAGGTTGAGTTTGGGTTGAAAATAAAAAACATGGAGATCTCCTTCGCAGAGTGTAGTGGGTCCGAACTATAATATCTCGTTAGAGGTTGAAGCTAGGTGATGCCTACAGCACATAGAATGACCTTGTACACACACAGACACACCCACATCTCTCCCCAGCTTTAGAGGGAGGGAGTAGCAGAACCTTGCAAAAAGACTTTCCTGAAGAACTCCCACACCACTAATTAACAATTGAATAAGGGCAGGTGGTGGTTCCCGACAATCCAGGAGGCCGAGGCAGGCAGATCTGTGGCTGGTCTACGTAGTGAGTCCAGGACCGCAAGAGCTACACAGAGAAGCCCTGTCACGAAAAAGCAAAAAACAAAACAAACAAATACACAGAACAAACAAAAAGGTTGGACTGAGAGACCAAAAAGATTAAAATTAGCTATTATTAAGGGCTGAACTATGTGGGTGGAGAAGTCTGTTGATGCCCTGAGGGGAAGGACTGCCTTACTGCATTCTTTTCCCACCTACTAGAGATAACAGTTGCTAGGAAACTGGCCCATCCCTCTAGTGAGGGACACCAGGTCATTATGGTCTGGGGACCTTCCTATAGCCAATCAATTCAAAATGTAGCATTTTGACCAATAGATGCTTGCCAGGCAGGAATCGCCCCTGCCTTGGGCATACTGGGAAGGACCAGAATCTATATATGACCCAACTAAGCTGGGCGCGCTCAGCTACCACCCCTTTGGCGGTGGGGCTGTGTAGCCCAAGCTGCAGCTTGTAATTTACAATAAAGAGACACTCAAGTGTTTTGCCACGGAGTCGATTCCTGGAGATCTTTTGGGGGCTCTCGAACTGGGTATAACAGGACAAAGTTGTTCTACTCTTTGAGTTAGAAGAGGCACCATTTCAGACTGATATCTCAGGGAGGCAGAGACAGGTGGGTTTCTGTGAGTTTGAGGGTAGCCTGGTCTACAAAGTGAGTCCAGGACGGCCAAGGCTACACAGAAACCGGCCACTCCCCCCAAAAAAAATCAAAACAAAACACAAAAAATGGTCTAGAGAGATGGGTTAATCTTGTAGAGAGGGCTGGAGAGATGGCCCAGAGGTGAAGAGCACTGACTGTTCTTCCAGAGGTCCTGAGTTCAATTCCCAGCAACCACATGGTGGCTCAAAACCATCTATAATGAGATCTGGTGCCGTCTTCTGGCATGTAGGCACACATGCAGAAAGAATGGCATGCAGGAAGAATGGTGTATAAATAATAAACAAATAAATAAATAAACAAATCTTAAAAAAAAAAAAGAGCTCTTGCAGAGGATGCAAGTTCAGTTCCCAAGACCCAGGTCAGGTGGCTTCCATGCCAGCGGCAACCATAACCACAAACAGATACACATAATTAAATAAAGTAAAAATTAAAAACTGATAAAGATGCCATCCAGAAACAACAACAAAAAAAAAACCTCCCCCAGTTAACATTTATTGTAACATTTGTTGAAGATTAAAGTATGTGTTCAAGGTCACATCTAGTTCTCAAGTTAAGTATACCTTGCTTAGCTGTCCTGGACTCGCTTTGTAAACCAGGCTGGCCTCAAACTCGTGGAGATCTTCCTGCCTCTGCCTAAGGAGTGGTGGGTCCACGACATACTTTATTTATTTATTTATTTATTTATTTATTTATTTATTTATTGCCTAGTGGCAGAAGAGGGCATCTGCTTGTGTGCCTAGTGGCAGAAGAGGGCATCAAATTCCAGTATAGATGGTTTCAAGCCACCATGTGGTTGCTGGGAACTGAACTCAGGACCTCTAGAAGAACAGACATTGCTCTTACCTGCTGGACCCATCTCTCCAGCCCACCCACGTGCTTTTAAGCCAGCAGATCATATAATAGAGTAAGGGAGCTCTGCCCACCGCAGAGGTAGGTAAAGGGCCTTTTTGTATCAGGAATAAAGACACATTGTAGCTCCTACTAGTTGTACTTTCCACTTGACCTGAAGCTGCACGTCCTCCTGCAGACAGAAAACCTCACATCGTTGAAGTGCTTTGGATTGTGGTCATTTTCTTTTTTCTTTTTCTTTAATTTTTTTCTTCTCCTTCTCATTTTTATCATCATCATCATTTATTTATTTACTTATTTATTGTTTTTTAAAAACTTTTTATTTTTTGCAATTTATTCACTTTATAACCTGATTGTAGCCCCTTCCTCATCTCCTCCTAGTCAGTCCCTCTCTCCCTTCCTCTTTCCCCTCCCTTCTCCCTCCCCTAGTCCTCTGAAAGGGGAGTCCTCCTCCCTTGCCATCTGACCCTAACCTATAAAGTCTCATCAGGACTGCCTAGATCCTCTTCCTCTGTGGCCTGGCAAGACTGTACTACCAGGGGGAAGTGATCTAAGAGCAGGCAACCAAGTTCATTGACAGAAACAGAACCTGCTCCCCTTACTAGGAAACCCACATGGAGACTGAGCTGCCTATGAGCTACACCTGAGCATGGAGTCTAGGTCCTCTCCATGCATGGCCTTTGGTTGATGCATCAGTCTCTGCAGGGGCCCGTGGGCCCAGAATTTTTTTGGCTTTGTTGGTCTCCTTGTGGAGCTCTTGTCCCCTCCAGGTGCTTCTATCCCCCACTTCTTCCATAAGACTCCCTGTACTCTGTCCAAAATTTGGCTGTGAGTCTCTGCATCTGCTTCAATCCCCTGTTGGGTGGAGTCTTTCAGAAGACATGTATGGTAGGCTACGGTCCTGTTCCCTCTCTTCCACCGTTAACCTGTTTGCCATTCTGAATGAGAATTAAGCATCCTCCCTAGGGTCCTCCTTGTTGTTTAGCTTCTTCGGGTCTATAGATTATAGTATAATTATCCTACATCAGATGGCTAATAGCCACTTATAAGCAAATATATACCACGAGTGTCTTTCTGGGTCTGGGTTACTTCACTCAGGATGATCTTTTCTGGTTCCATCCATTTGCCTGCTAATTTCATGATTTCCTTGTTTTTAATTGCTGAGTAGTATTCCATTGTGTAAATGTACCACAATTTCTGGATCCATTCCTTGGGGAAGGGGCATCTAGGTTGTTTCCATATTCTGGCTGCTATGAATAAAGCTGCTATGAACATAGCCAAGCAAATATCCTTGTTGAATGGTAGAGCATCTTTCAGATATATGCCCAGGAATGGCATAACTGGGTCTTGAGGTAGTGCTATTCCCAATTTTCTGAGAACGCACCAGACTGATTTTCAAAGTGGTTTTACAAGTTTGTACTCCCACCAGCAATGTTTCCCCTTTCTCCACATCCTCTCCAGCACATGTTATCACTTGAGGTTTTTTATCTTAGCCATTCTGATGGGTGTAAGCTGGAGTCTCAGAGTTGTTTTGATTTGCATTTTCCTAATGGCTAAGATTTTATTTATTTATTCATTCATTCATTCATTCATTCATTTATTTTGAGGCAGGGTTTTTCTGTTTAACAGAGTTCTGGCTGGCTGGACTCACAGGGATCCAACTGCCTCTGCCTCCCAAGTGCTGGGATTAAAAGCCTGTGGTCATTTTCTTGATACCCTAAACCCATTTCTAGATACAGGACACATGAGACTTGCATTTTAAGAGCAAATTCAGATGTGGAGTTAGTAATTTAGGGGTCAGGGACAGAGACACACATATCAGCAGAGGGCATTATTTTTAATTCTTCTCCTTTATTAGGTCTCTTGCTCTCACTGGCTCTCCTGATACATGGTATGTAGTTCAAGCATGCCTCAGACTCGAGACAACCCTCCTGCCTATCTTTCTGAGATTTTAACCAGCCTGACTTGCACACACATATACACACAATGCATACATACAACACATGTGTGTATATGTGAATTATATGTATGTATGCATATGGATATATGTATATACGGAATATGTGTTTCTTACTGTGCAGCTCTCCCTGACTGGCCTAGAATTGGCTATGTAGACAGGCTGTTCTTAGACTAACAGAGATCTGCCCATTTCCATCTCCCCTGTGCTAGAAAAGAATACATTCTAAGGGGACAGCTGTGACCCCTCTCTTTGCCTATCAGACTATTGAAACAGTGGACTTCAAGAAATTACCACTCCATAAACTTCTTAGGGGTTCTGCTGTCCCCATCTCTCGTCTCAACATAGAAAGGCTGAAAATACAGATGTGCACCGCCACATCCAACTATCTTACTGGGGATATCGGGGCTCAAAGCAGCTTGCCAGGCTTGTTTTTCTAGTACCTCTCCCCACTAAGCCACCACACTGAAACATCCCCCTCACATTTTTCAGGTCTTTGCCTTCCCTGGCTGTCCTGACAAAATGTCAATGCCCTTCTGCAATGATGTCATGTCTGTTGAATCAATATGCAGTCTTTTTTTTTTAACCTTACTAGTTATCACAAAATAAATTAGCTATTTAATTTCCTGAATCTTCTCCACAAGTGGAGGTTTATGATCTTTGAAAACTGGCTTTGTTTGTTTGTTTGTTTTTGTTTTTCAAGACTGAGTTTCTCTGTGTAGCTCCTGGCTGTCCTAGAACTTGCTTTGCAGACGAGACTGGCCTCAAACTCAGAGGCAGAGACCTGCCTCTGCCTCCCAAATGCTGGGATCAAAGGTGTGGGCCACCATGTCAGGCTTGAAAACTGAATTTACATTGTTAAGTTAACAGGAAATTTCCCAACAGTATGATAAGATATTTTAGGATTGTCCTCGTTTTGTACATGAGAAAAGTTAAGCCCACCGTGCAAGGTTCATGCAGTTAGGAAATGTGGCACAAGTGTTACTCCAGTCAACGCTTTACGAACTTTACGAACGTTGCACATCATTAACTGACCTCTAATTTCTCACCATTTATTTACTTAGATTTATCTTGTTTTTAATTATGTATGGGGGGTGGGGCAGTGCACACGTGAGTGTAGATGTTCTTCAGGCCAGAAGAGGCTGTCAAGTGTCCCGGAGCCAGAGCCACAGACAGGTGTGAGGCAGCCTGCGGGATTGTTGGGTTGCGCATTTGGAGTCTTCCGAACCATCTTTCCAATGCTAAACTTATCATCTAAAGGAAGCGCGTGAGCGGGTGACATGCGCCTGAGCGGGTGACATGGACTCCTCACTCAAGTGGGATGTGACGCAGGTGGGCGTTACAATAAATTCTTAGCTTGTGCATTCTCAGCAAGTGACGGGGCAGGGAGTTACTAGGGATATGAAAGGTTGTCCCCAGGCATGAAAGCTTGCCCCGACCTGTGGGACCTAGTTATTCGTGGGGGCGAAGGGGGTCAATCCTGAAAAAGATGGGTGAGAGAGAGAAAGGACACAAGCAGACGGTTGCCGGTCAAGTGTCAGCTTTATTGAGCTTTGGTATTTCTTTTAAAGCACGGCTCTGGCAGGGTGGGGGAGAGGGGCGAGAAAAGGGGAGTAGTAGTGGAAAAATACCAAGGCCCTTGGTGGGGAGGTGGGAAGTTCCCAAGACTAAGAAGGTGGGTTAAAGAGTTACAAGGCCCAAAGATAACATCTGTGGTCACGGATGTGTCCCAAAGCAAACAGTTTTGGGAACAATGGGTCGTAAGAAACTATGGCCTGCTGACCTCCAGTGCTTATCTGGCGGGCCAGGCTCTTAGGAAGGGTCCCAGGGCTTAGTTCCCAACATCTCCTCCCTTTTTATCTCTTTAAAATGAGGGGACCCTTTAGGATTCTCAATGAGCATAAAAAAGGCATTTTGGAAGAGCCAATTTGTATAGCCTACTCGGGGTTATCCACACAAGCAAGTTTTGGAGGCCGTGTTCCCCAAAGCAGGACATCACCACCATTGTCGACAGTCTATGCCACTTCTGGTGCAATGGGACAAAACCCTCAGAGTGCTAGGGCCATAGACAGTGCATATCAACAAGTATGGCGGGCATAAGTCCTCATTATGATCAGGGGCACAAACGGGGTCTGAGCCTGGTGGAAGGCAATGCTTGGCCGTTACCCGTCATTGGAGCAACCTCCTCTTATTGTAAGGCTGTCCTGTCTTAGGTGGGCGAAGACTGACTTACACACAACCGTCACTGACTTACCAGACCGTGCAGTTTGTGAAACTGTAACGCATTAACTCTCCTCAGAAAGAATGAGGGCCAACCCCGAGTTAAGAGCTACAAGACATTTGTTAAATATGTTTGAATTAATTTTAACGAAATTGGTCAGCCAATTGTGAGAATCGTAAAGGGTCCAGATCTAGTTGGGAGAGTGGCCCCAGAACTTCCATCTTGGGCCAGGGGATATTAGGGTGGAGAAATCGAGGGGACGGGAAGCTGGGGCATCAGGTGGAAGCTCTACGGCGGATTCTTCTTCTCCAGCCAGGCGATGGTAATGGACTCCGATGGGCTTAATTGCGGAGCTTACCTGGTTCTTAACAAAGTTTGTAAGACGATTAAAGGCCCAAGGGCCAAAAGAGAGGAGCAAGAATAGGCCCATGAGGGGGCCCAAGAGACTGGGAAGGAGGGTGGAAAGCCACGGAGAGGTGGCGAACCAATTTTGATACCAGGATTCTTGTTGTTCTAGAGCCTGTTTGCGTTCTTCTAGGCTCTTTTTGACCTTATCTAAGCTGTTTTGTACCAATCCAGTCTTATCAGAATAAAAACAGCATTCCTCTTTAAGGGCGGCACAAAGGCCTCCCTTTTTTAGAAAAACTAAGTCAAGGCCTCACCGGTTTTGAAGAACTACTTCAGAAAGGGAAGCCACAGAATCTTTAAGATTTTGAACTCCCTCTCGGAGTTCACTCAAGTCTTTGTCAATAGTCGATTGGAGCTGGGAGAAATGTTGTTGAGAGGTGACCATAGAGGCAATACCAGTTCCAGCTCCAGCGGCACTCAAACCCAGAAGTACCGTAAGGGTAACAGCAGTTAGGGGCTCTCTTTTTTTTTTTATAGGTATGCCATTATCATAGAAAAATAAAAAATTATCGGGGTCATGGACAAAAAATCGGGGAAGAATAACAACAACAACACAATAGTCTTTTTTATCTATAAAATCCTTATTAGTAATATAGGTAGTAAGTCCTGTGGCGCAAGCAAGGTAAGTATTATTTGGGGCTTTTGTATAAGAAAATGTTTGATTGACAACAATTGTCTGATTACAGACCAGTTGTAATGGTCGCGGGGGGAGCATGTTGGGCCCAACAAGGCAGTAGCCGAATCCCGAAACCGAACTAAGGGTAAGGCCTCCCTCAGGGGGGGCATGCCAACGTAAGTCAGCAGTTTCATTGGTGGGGACAGGGCCACTCATCATGGCTATCCCCTCATAGAATGGTGGAGCTTACAAGATTAGGAGTAAGACCAGTGGAGCAGGCAAAATAAGTGCCATTAGGTGCAGCAATATATGTAAAGCTTGAATTTACAAGAGTAATATTGCAAATTTCTTGTAAAGCCACCAGGGGAAGCATAGAAAGTCCCAACAGGCACGTTCCAATCCCGGACACCTGTGTGACTGTAAGGCTGACTCCCTCTGGGTGCTGCCACCGTAAGGCATTAGAATTATTAGTTGTAATTACTTCTAAGGGTAAGGCTATGCCCTCGTAGAAGGGTGGCCTTGGTGAGTAACCACACCCAGCATTCCTGAAAATCAGTGGCGTTAATTTGATGTATGGCCTCTTTGTTGACGGGCAGAAGCAGAAGGAATGTAATTGCCTTTGGCAAGGTTACTAAGTGACTAGAAATCACAGGATGGCCCACCAAGATGTGTTAATAATAGTAATTTGGAAAGTTCCTCAGAAGAGTTACTTAGGAAGCCCTGAGGGAGATTAGGATTTAAGGTATTTCAGGAAGATGATCTTATCGAAAGCTCCAGGTCAGCCAGGAATGCACTATTGTATCCGGGCAGTAGTCCGGTCAAGCAAGATGCCAAAATTTAGGGGGCAGCAAGGTGCCAGAAGGTCCCCCTTTATTTTATTTTTACAAGGCCATAATCCCAAGGGAACCGTACCTGTCTTAGGTGGGAATCTGGGGTCTTCAACCCTTGCTAAGCTCGTCACTGGATACATCAGCAGCAATTGGCTGAGCTCCTGTCTTACGTGGCAAAAAAAAGGGGGGGAACAGAAGACCACTGTGGATTCTCTTACCCGTCACTGGCTGACCGGTTCAGCTCACTGGGATGATTAGCATTAGGCCTATTCATAGTCTTGGCTGACCATCTCTAGCCTTTGATAGTGCACCTGGATGGTGTGTACCTTTAGGGCCTCAATCTGCTGTTTAATAGAAGCCATAATTGTATTGAAAAGAACAGGTCCTATTGAAAGAATTATCAATAAGATAAGCAGGGGACCAAGGAAAGGAAGGAGATAGGGAAGGAGCCCATTCCTGTGCTGCTTAAGTCCACCATGAACATATATCAGCTGGAGGCAAAGGATCACAGTCCATGGAAACAGTTGTTTTTCTTCCATCATTTCTGTAAAGAGATATAAAAGGAATATGGTCTCAGGATAATTCTTTTACCCTGGACTGATGAGTGTTATTATTATTATCTATATGCTTCACTAATCATTCTGGCAACCATCTGGCTGCATCTATCTTTTTAGAATTGATGCAAACTGCTTCTCTGCCCTGTATCAGGACAGGACCTGGACCATGCCATTTGTTGTCCAAAGGATCTTTCCATAGGACAGTAGCAAACTGTCTTTCTGTATCCATATGCCAGAAACATTCCACAGCTGAATGTCCATATTTTTGAATTTCAGGCCCTTGTTAATTAAAGTGTTAATTAAAGCCTCACAGTACTTTTCCAGAGTACGGAAGAATGTAACCGCCCGGACTCTGGTCCTCTGCTCGGGCAGAGATAAGGAAGTGAGCAAGCAAAGACCTCCACTCTGCAAAGAAGAATGACCAGATCTAAGCTTGAGAGATAACATCACCTAGCAATCAACCCAAATGGACTCAATTCTTCTCTTGAAGAGCCCCTGACCTTCTCTCAGGCTTGCTCCTCAGAGAAGACACAGGTTGAAGCTAATTGCTCTTCCATCTTTGGCTGTAGCCACATCCCCACTAGCAGGAGATTCTGAACGTGAATTAAAGATCAGATATTCCTCAGGTGTCTGGCCAGGACTGACCAGACCTGAAAGTCAGCTATCTAATCCCTCATCCAATTATGAGTAGCCAGGACGGCAACCCCTGAACTTCCCTGTGCCTCATCCCCTAACAACCTGAGGCTTATGTCTCTGGAGGCCCACTCTTAAAATTTTGAAAACATATTTCCAACATAGCCAGGGCTATTATCTGTTTTACGTTGTGTTGGAAGTTTTAATATAGCAATTGCTGACAACGTATGAGCAATAACATTTTTTTAAGCTTTACCAGTTTGGAGTGTGGAAAATATAAACCCACTATAAGTGTCAACAAAAACATGAACATATTTTAAATTACCAAATTTAGGAATATGTGTAACATCCACTTGCCAAATAACACTAGGTACAAGGCCACAGGGATTGACCCCAAGATGGGAAGTAGGCAAAAGGACAACACAAGAAGGACATTGTTTAAACAAGTCAGCTTTACAATTACCTTAGTTAAAGGTCCTGGAAGGTTAGAATGAGCTTGTAAATGTCCAATGTAAAAGGAAAAGTTTTTTTTTTGTATCAAATTTTGAATTTGTAAAAATAATTTTAGCAGGAGAAGATGTCTAAATTTAATTTGCAGTCTCTAACCTAGGCAAAGACTAAGCTACATAGCACTATCTGTAAAAATGTTTAAAGACTGTTTATTAAAACTTTAAAACACAGCCAATACTGCAGGTAACTCTGTTATTTGCACAGATATGCTAGACACTTGAAAAGATGCATCAACAGGTTGGACTTTGTCATAATAAGCTTACATATGTTAAAATGCCATATTTAGATCTCTGACAAGCTTGAGGGCCAGCGTATCTGAGTTACTGTTTTTATCATCTGTTCTAAACTATGTCCTATAAAAGAGAATGCTATCTAGAACTATATTTTAAGTAGATTTTTAAAGGCAACTTTAGTTACCCATCCTAGGCTTAACCTTAAAAAAAACTAAGTAAAGACACTAGGTATAGCTCAACATCTTAACCAACTGTAGTTGTTAGCATAACTTTAAATCTGCTCTTTCTGAACTAAAATTAAAGCAAACCTTTTAATCAGATACAGTTTATAGAGAGGCTAGTAAATCTTGCTGCTCCTACCACTTGTATTGAAATTGAACAGTAAAAGTTTGGCATTTAGCACTAATCAGATGACTGAACATACCTCAGACCTAAAAAAAAAAATGATCGTAAATTCATGGCTTTACCCTCTTTATCTCCGGACCAGCATGGCAGCTGGCCACGTGTAACTGAACTCAGCTGTAAGCCCCGAACAAATATGGCGGCAAAACTACAGCTCCACACACTCTCTATCCCTGAACGATCATGGCGGCTAGCCACGTGTACAATCCCCTACAACCAAAAGTTCAGGGTCATCTTTGGCTATATATGGAGCTCAAATAAGTTTTAGAACCAACTGCATAACAGAACAGTACAGAACACTCTTAAACTGTATAAATTATTTTAGCCATACCAAACCTATTAGCCAGAATTTTTTCACCTTAAAGGAGCATAAGAAAACATTTTGCAATGAGGAATTGCCAGCCTTTTAAATGAATTATAACAATACAGTTTTTGTCCTCTGGTTACATACATTCATTAACCTTTTGCAACCTTCTATATACCTTTAGGTTTCTAACTTCCTTTTTCTGGCTTAACCAGACATGCTTACTTTCTTGCTTTTCAGACAACATAAAAATTCTCATCAAAATCCTTTTCATCCTAACATGATCCTGCTGGAGCCCAGCGTCTACGATTTGCTTTTTAAAGGCAAAGCAAAAACAAATGACATTAATACAAAGAGGAGTTCTGAGACTGCCAAATTCTTTTTAAAATAACTTCCCTGTAGCAGACAAGATGGTCCAAGGTCACATAAACTGTAAGGAACTTAGAACAAATTTTAAGGAACTTGGTGAAACTTCCTCTTTTCTTTGTCTCAAGGTAAAGAACAGGGTGGAAACGTTTTTACATAAAGCAGCTTAACAAACAGCTCTCCATAAGATACATTCTAAAAACTGCAATTTTCTCAATTAGCACAAACAATACGGCAGGGTTTCATTTAGTAAAATTGAAAAAATAAATACCCAAAATCATTGTCATACCCAAATGCCTGATAAACTTTAAACATTTTATTATAGCCTTAAATATTTAAACAATTTTTTAAAAACCCTTTTTTGCAATATCAAAACAAAGTATCCCTTTTGTAGGAGAGAAGTCACAAGGCATAACCATAATTTTAAAAGTCAAAACCAGATTTTAAAACCAGAATTTACCAGTATAAACAATTTAATTTTTAAAACCAATACCAATTTAAAATAACTCATCCTTTTAACCTAGAAGGAAATAAAAATTATCTGACTAAGGTTTCCTTTTTTTTTTATACCAAGATGGCGGTTACATTATAAACCATATGGTAAAGTCAAGATGGCGGCGAGGCACTGAGGCACCTCATACACCGCATGGCAACTCACACACATGTGTTCATAGACCCCACAAGCACATAGGCACATACTTCATGAGGCCTTTCAGAACAGAAAACAGAAGGTAGAGACGAAAAATACTGCACAGAGACATTCAGATAAGAAAAACATTAACCAGCTGGCCAAATTTACTGAAAATGCTGATGAAGTTAGGGGCATCCCCCTGAACTTTGGCAGCTGTGACCACCTTGATCATGTCTTGCTACCCAGATACAGACACCTCGAGCTCAGGAATTTTTAGAACAGAGAACAGAAAATACTACACGCACAAACATTGCACAGAAACATTTATAGACACTTACGGCCGGCACACAAAAACTAAACACAGAGACAAAGACAAAAAACAACCGCGGTACCTGCTTTTTAAACATTTAAATATATATATAGAGAGAGCATAACCATGATTTTAAGTCAGAACTAGAAAAATTCAGAATTTATCAGTGAACACAATTTAATCTTTAAAACTAGAAGTGGCTCCATCTTTCTGGTTTCTGTTCGAGAGCTGGCTGAAGCTGACACTAGCTGAAGCCGGTGGGAGGGAGCAGAGTAAATTGCAGTCCTGCTAAGCTCTGCAGCTGGCAGAGGCAGATCTTAGGCCTCTGGGGGTTTGGGCGTTCTCATCCACCCAGTTCTCCGCAAGCCTGGCCCTCGGCAGGGGAGTGGGAAGGAGACAAGTAGAGTCCCCGTTCCTCCTGCTCACCGTGCTATGGCTCCGGCTCCAATCCATGCCCTTTGCCCCAGCCCACCTAGGGGCCTTTTTTGTTTTGGGCAGAAGGGAAGCAGTGCAAAGGAAGTAGGCTATGAGACTTAGCAGTTTCTTCCCCTGACTCTGTTTCATCCTCACTTTGTAATGAGATGAGGTCTATCTTGTACTATCTCTTAACATTTGCTTGCACTGCCAAGTGTAGGCGGCCAATCAGGGTTATGGTACCTGGAAGCCTCTTCTTTCAAATCACTCTCCTCTGAGGGGTCTAATTGGTCAGGGCCTTCTTTGGGAAAAACGGGGAAAGCTAGGGAATTAACAGTAATAACAGGAGGATAATTATTATCTTTATCTCGACCTCTTTCTCTAAGGTCCTCGAGAGGACAGGCTCCAACCTGATCCCACTTTTCTTTTAACCCGTATTCCTCTTTTTCTTTTAACCCGTATTCCTCTCTCTCTGAGGGAGGCCTTTAATTCCTTAACGAATGACGCCTCCTTAGACAAAGAATGGCCCATCTCGATAGGACGGAAATGTAAAGCTTACCAGGTCGTGTAGTCTCTCCGGGTCAGAGGGAGCTGATCACGCTTGTATGGTTTCGAAGGCCTTCTTCCTTGCTTCAGGGTCCGTCCGGAGAGACCCGTACTTCGAGCCCCACGTTGGGCGCCACTCTGCCCCGACCCGTGGGACCTAGTTATTCATGGGGGTGAAGGGGGTCAATCCTGAAAAAGATGGGTGAGAGAGAGAAAGGACACAAGCAGACGGTTGCCGGTCAAGTGTCAGCTTTATTGAGCTTTGGTATTTCTTTTAAAGCACGGCTCTGGCAGGGTGGGGGAGAGGGGCGAGAAAAGGGGAGTAGTAGTGGAAAAATACCAAGGCCCTTGGTGGGGAGGTGGGAAGTTCCCAAGACTAAGAAGGTGGGTTAAAGAGTTGCAAGGCCCAAAGATAACATCTGTGGTCACGGATGTGTCCCAAAGCAAACAGTTTTGGGAACAATGGGTCGCAAGAAACTATGGCCTGCTGACCTCCAGTGCTTATCTGGCGGGCCAGGCTCTTAGGAAGGGTCCCAGGGCTTAGTTCCCAACAAAAGCTAGGGACATTTCTGGGTTGTTATGATTGTTCATATTGCTGTCATTTCCCTTTAATTCTCAGCACCTTTTTTTTTGTTTTGTTTTGTTTTTTGTTTTTTCCAGACAGGGTTTCTCTGTGTAGCCCTGTCTGTCCTGAACTCACTTTGTAGACCAGGCTGGTCTGGAAATCACAGAGATCTGCTGCTTTTGTCTTCCGAGTGCTGGGATTAAAGGTGTGCACCAGCACACCAGGCCTCTGTCAGCACCTTTTAGCAATACCCATTTGTTCCTAGGATGAGTAACTGTCCTCACACACAGTTATAATCCTTGCACTTGTGAGGTAGGGACACAAGGATCAGGAGTTCAAGTTCATTCTTGGCTACATTATATCAAGTTTGAGGCCAACTTAGATTACATCAGACTGTCTGAAGACACATACACAGATAGATAGGTAAATAATAGATAAATGATAGATAGATAGATAGATAGATAGATAGATAGATAGATAGTGCTGGGAAGATAAATTCAGAGAGACGTGATTGACTATTTGGCTGGGAGGTCCTTCAGGCTTAGATGTGGTTCAGGAAGAGTAGTCTGAGGAGGCAAAATGTGAGCCATGACCTAATGCCCTAACAAAGCCAGTCATGGACGAACAGCTACAGGCGTGCAATGCTGTGGATAGGAGTGCAGAGGCCCCAAGGCAGGAGCACTTGGTTTTAAAGCAACTCTTGGTGCCATCTGTATAGCTTCTCTAGGTTACCAGAAAGATTCCTTTGGTGTCCTGGGCTTCCCTCAAGCTCAGTCCCCCCCCACACACACCTCTCTAAGAAGACAATGGTTCATGGAAACTGGAGGCCCCCCTTCTCAAAGCCCGACAGCTAAGCCGGATCTGAGTCCTGGTTCCTGTCCGTCAGTGGGTGAGCAGACATCCTTGTCTTCTCCAGCTTGGGGCCTCTAATCTCTATGGCAACCCTTAGACACAATTCTGATCCAAAGGAGGAAACCCTGAGGAAACCTTCAAAACACAGTGAGGGAGACACGAAGAGCTTCCTTGCTCCTTGTGCCCAGTTCACTTCCGGGAGCAGTCAGAGTCAGCACCCCAGTCTCCCCAGAGTCCCCAAAGGAGATTGCCGAGGTCTGCTCCCTGCTGGGCCCAGATCCAGGATGGCTCTCCTTTGGCAGCTGCCCCAAAGGCTGCTCCTGCTGGGGACAACTGCCTTGGCTGTGTCTGCCATTGGGACAGGTGAGTAGGAAGAGCCTGGAAGGGGCAACCCTGAGACCCTTGTACCCAGGCAGCACTCACTCTCTGCGGCAGACTCTTGGAAAGGGCGGCTGGGTCTTCCTTAGTATCCTCAGTTCTTTTCTAACCCCTTCTAGAAGATTGGAGGCTCCAAGTGACCCAAGGCAGGGATCTGTGGGTGGGCGGGGTAGCCCCTTTCGTCTGGGGCTGGAGGTGAGACAACTTAGATTGGGCATTCCCGCATTCTACCCCTGACAGCATTACTTCCACTCTGCTGTGTCTCCTGAAGTCAAGGGACCAGGGGTGCAGCTCAGTGACAGAACACGTGCTTAAGATGTATAAGGTCCTAGGTGCCATTCCCAAAACCACATAAAAAAAATTCTAGAGTTGGGGAATAGTGGCACATGACCCCTCATCCCTCAGGACTCTGAGGCAGGGGATCTCTGCAAGTTTGGGGCCAGCCCGAGCTACATGAATTTCTGTCTCAAAACAAACAAAGAAAATGGAACAGATACCAAACTAAACAGTGTTTGTAAAATCAGGAGACTTTATTTATTTATTTTTTCCATAAGAATAGCCATAAGTGATTCCAGGGATGGTTACTTCAGCGCCAAGTCATGTCATAATCCCATCCTTGCAAGAGGCCTGCTGTGGCCCAACACATCACTTTCTCAGTCAACAGCTTTTACAAACTGGAAGGAAAAAGAGCTTCTCATCACTCCATCTTTTATTATTATTATTTTTTTTAAACAATACTGGATCTTGAACCTAGGACCACAAATGGTTACTTACGCACTCTACCTCTGGGCCTCAACCCCAGCCTGCTGTTTTCAGTCTTTAAGGCAGAGTTCCACTAAATTATCCAGGCTGCCCTTGAACACATCATAGCTCAAACAGGCCTTGTGCTTTTAATCCTCCTTGCTGGCCTTACACGACTGCAGCACCCAGCTCCTCCTACTTGATTGTAATCATCATCGCCATTTTTTTTTTAAAGAAAATGTTCCTGCATGTTTGTCTGTGTGAGGGTGTCAGATTCCCCTGGTTGTGAGCTGCCATGTGGGGGCCAGGAATCTAATCAGGGTCCTCTGGAAGAGCTGCCTCAACTGCTAAGCCATCTCTCCACTTCTCATAACCATCATCTTTGTAGTCATTACTACAAAGATCTTATTATTTGCTGGTTTTTTTTCATATTGAGTAAGGTATTAATAAGTAGTCTAGATGGTCTCAAACTTTGGGAGGTCCTCCTGCCTCTGCCTCCTGAGCGTTGGATGTGGGAATTAAATGTGTGTGCCACAGTGCTTTTTGTTTTGGTCTTTTGCTTTTTTGTTTGTTTGTTTGTTGTTTTTGAGACAGGGCTCCTCTATGCAGTCCTGGCTGTCCTGTAGATCAGGCTGGTCTCAAACTCTTAGAGAGCCACCCACCTCAGTCCTCCTCAAGCTGGGATTAAAGGCCTATTCTACCATCAAAGACTTTTTTTTTAATTAGGGAGGAAAACTATTCCCCAGAAATTCCCAGCAGACCTCTCCTTAAGTCTCATAGGTCAGAACTAGGTCATACACCAATCCCAAAAGCCCAGGGATGGAAATGGGATCTTCTTTAGCAAGGAGAAATAGGAAACGGAAGTTTGGTGGACAGGCACCCAAATGTATCCACTCCACCCTCACAGAAGAGGCAGCTGACACTCCAGTAAATCACTGCATTCTGAGCAGTGTTCCTAGATGGCCAGGAGTTTTGTTTGTTTTGTTTTTTAATTGCAATCCTAACTTACAAAATACTTGGAAAAGTAACATTTGTTTTTTATCTTGACCACAAGACAGGAAGGCATTGGTTCTACTGCCAGCTACCTCTGCCCTGTTGACTGTTTTCTGCTTGTCCTTCCTGCAGTGGACACAGTAGCTCTTGGGGTAGCATCTGATCTTCGAGAGGTCTGCGGACTCGGCACCTGCCTCAGGAATGTGCTGTGTGCACAACATTCCTCCCCCCTTTTAATTGAGACAGGTCTCATGTATCTCAGCTGCCCTTGAACTTGCCCTGTGGCTAAGAGCTGCCTTAAACTCCCGATCCTCCTGCCTCCACCTCCCAAGTGTTGGGATCAGAGGTGTGCACCACCTGAAAACCTTATTTACATTCTCTCTTTGTCCCTGTCTAACTTTGTCTACTTCTCTGTCTCTGTCCTTCACACCCCCCCCCCCCCGTCTCTCTGTTTCTCCCTCTCTGAGACAGAGACTTATTATGTACCCTGGTTGTCCTGAAATTCACTATTTAGACCAAGGCTGGCCTTGAAGTCACAGAGATCCACCTGCCTCTGACTCCTGGATGCAGGGATTAAACGCATGCATCGCCAGACAGACCTGATTATTATAATTTGTTTTGCTTGGTTTTGTTTTTGTTTTTCAAATCAGGGTTTCTCTGTGTAGCTTTAGCTGTCCTGGACTTGCTTAGTAAACCAGGCTGGCCTCGAACTCACAGCAATCAGCCTGCCTCTGCCTCCCTGGGTGCTGGAATCACAGGCATGCGGCACCGGGTCCCGATAGTTTTCTTTTTTGAGACAGCCTGACTTTGTAATCCAGGCTAGCCTTAATCCACCATGATTCTTTCTGTCCTCTAGAGTATTGGTTTTACAGGTAAATGCCAGGACCCAGAGGTTTCACATAAGGAGTTGTGACTTTCAATTGTGTCATAAAGTGCTCACAAGACTTCCTCCCTATTTTGCCCGTGAGTGATTTGATGGGGTCACGCAGCGAGGGCGGGCTTGGGACAGCTAGGTGACCCCACATGCGTGACCGCTGTACTCTCCTCCCAGCGGACCTGACAGACCTGTGCGGACAGACGTGGCAGGGGGACGCGCTGCAGCTACGCTCTCACTCGGCTTCGAGAAAGTTCTACTTCGTGACTCCGGACACTGACTGCATGCTGTGGCTGCGTGCCAAGGCCCCCGAAGACAGGATGCGCTTCCAGTTCCGCTTCTTCCTGGTTTACAGCCTGTCCTCCGCCATCCGGACCACCGCAGCCGCCAGAGCCGCCGGGGCCACCCTGGTCCCCTCCACTTCCTCTCCCGACCCGTGCGCATCGGGTTCCTATCTGCAGTTCTACGACGGCCCGCAGGGGGCGCCCCAGGCCCTGGGACCCCCGACCTGCGGTCTGACCATCCCTGCACCCTTCATGTCTTCAGGACCCTGGCTTGGCCTGCGCTTGGTCACCAGGGGCCGCCAACCCCGTGTGGACTTTTTGGGCGAGGTCACCTCTTTCCGTCTGGGTAGGTTGGGGCTGATGGCTAGGATGAGGTAAGGAGAGACAGAGCATGATGCTCAAAGGAGAGGAAGAGGGAATGGGGTCCCAGTTGGGAAACAGTGGTGACAGGGACAGGACTGGAGAACCAGAAAGCTTCATCTACAATCCTGCCTCCTTCTAGCCCTCTCTTCGTTGTTGTCGTTGTTTGAGGGTTGGTTTTCTTGTTTTGTTTTTGTTTTTTTAGTTTTGGGTTGTTTTTTTTTTTTTTTTTTTTTGTTTTTGAGACAGGGTTTCTCTGTGTAGCCTTGGTTGTCCTGGACTCATTGTAGAGCAGTCTGACCTTGAACTTACAGGCATCTGCCTGCCTCTGCCTCCCCAGCGCTGGGATTACAGGCATGCATAGCAAGTTCAAGGAGATCCTGGGCTACCTACTTTATGAATTCAGTAAGTGCCAGCTACCATAACAGCACCACCGTCACCACCACCACCACCACCAGCTGGCACCGTGTTGTGTTCATTACCATCACGATTGTACTGTTACCATTTCAGGAAATACCCATCCACCGTCTGTGTGCGTACAGACAGCAGCCTTGTCCTGCACCCCCGTTCTCTTACCGAGGAAACGCACAGTAGGATCTGGTCTAGGATGCTTACTCCCAGCTTCCCTTTTCTACCCCAGGGTCCTGTGGCACCTACTTCCGCTGTCGGAACGGCAGGTGTGTGCCCCGGAGCCTGCTGTGTGATGACCGGGACATGGACAACTGTGGGGACGGCAGTGACCAGGACTCCAACCCCCCAGCCAGCTGCAGGGGTCAGTGATAGAGGTTGCTTGGATCCCCCCTCCCCCCACTGAACAGCAAAGTGGGAGAGGCTGGCTGGCCTTACTGTCCATCTTCCGGGTGGCGGGGCTTGGGTGGAGAGGTGGCATGGGGCGGGAGGGGGTGTGGTCATGGTAGGGGTCAGACCAAGGATGTGAGACCTCACGGGGCCTGTCATTATTTCCAGCCCCTACAGTGACCTCTGGGCTGTGGCTGGTGCTGGAGAAGCGATAGTAAGCTGATTAGAGCAGCAAACTTCCCAATGCCTTGGTTTCCTCATCCGTGGGGGGCTGGGGGCATTACGCCTGACCCTGCATCCCCCTCACATGCACGCGCTATCAGTTAAGTGTTCCCCACAGAGCGCAAGGTTGCTGCTGAGAAGCTGCTCACCCCAGACGGCTCTATGACACGGTTTGAGAGGCAGCTCCAGCCGGGCACACGGGCGCACGCCCGTGATCCCAGCACTCAGAAAGGCAGAGGCAGATGGATCCCTCTGAGTTCAAGGCCAGCCTGGTCTACAAAGTGAGTCCAGGACAGCCAAGGCTACACAGGGAAACCCTGTCTTGAAAAAAAAAGAAAAAGAAAAAAGAGAGAAAAGCAGCTCCGCTTAGTAGGAGACCAGACTTCGCTTCCTGTGTGACCTTGGCAAGATGTTTTAGGGACTCTTTGTCCCTCATTTCCCTTATTCTAGTAATGACGATCTCAGAAAAGTCTCCAAAGCAGTGACACGGCAGCGGCCCCTGAAGGGGGGCTCTCAGGGTATTGTTACTATTCACAGGTCCCTCTGTGGTACCCCAGCAGACCTGGAGGACAGAAGACGAGAGTTCCAAGCCTCTGACTGGCCTTGTGGCTCTCAGCTCCAAGGCTGAGCAAACCTCTCCAGCCGGCCTGGCCCCCATCACACAAGAAGCGTTAGAAGGTAGCCCGGCACTTGGTGACAAACCCCTTACATTCTTCTACCAAACTCACACCAGGGCTCGGTGAGGAAAATGCTTGCTGAGTTTTGAATTTGGATATCACCACCTGCGTAAAAAGCCAGGCTCGGCGGGGGTGAACCTGTAACCCCAGCCCTGGGGAAGCCAGTTAGCCCCAACAAACCTCAGGTTCAGTGAGAGAGATGTCTCGGAAGATTAGGTGGCAAGGAAGAGAGCTTGCAAGGTTGGAGAAATAGCTCGCAGGTTGTGCCGAGAACTTTTGTAGAGGACCTGAGTTTGGTTGACAGCGCCCAAGTTAGGCAGCTCGTAGCTGCCTGTAACTCCAGCTCTGGGGGTACCTGATGCCCGTGGCTTCTGAGGACACCAGCAGTCACATGCGCATGCCCATAAACATACATATAATTTAAAGTAAAAAAGCTCCTTTTTTTTTTTTTTTTTTCTTTTCCCAGTTCTTCGAGACAGGGTTCCTCTGTGTAACAGCCCTGGCTGTCCTGAACTGGCTTTGTAGACCAGTAGAGAGCCGCCTGCCTCTGCCTCCTGAGTGCTGGGATTAAAGACACACACCATCACGCCTGCTTAAAGTAAAATAAATCTTAAAAAAATTTTTTTTAAAGGTTTAATAGTGTCAGCCTTGGGCTTCCACAACCAAATGCACACATGGGACCATGTATAAAAACACAAGCAACCTTGGTGGCAGCGGCGCACACCTTTGATCCCAGCACTCAGGAGGCAGAGGCAGGCGGACCTCCATGAGCCAAGGTCAGCCTGGTCTACAGAGTGAGTTCCAGGATGGCCAGGGCTACACAGAGAAACCCTGTCTCGAAATACAAACAAATAACCCACATATAGGCACACACCACACAGACACATGTCAAATAGCCAAATCAGCAAAAATGAGATGGGAAGGCTGACAAGAAAGCTTAGCAGGCTGACTCCTGCTGAGGAAGCCTGGCAGGCTGAGGTAAACCCCTGTAAAGATAGAAAGAGTGAGCAGATTCCATAAAGTTGCCCCCTGACCTCCACGTATTTGCCGTGGCACACATGTGGGGTGCTAACGTGCACACACACACATCCAGTCTCGGTGATGATGGGACATCTGACTGGGCTCTCATTCCTCCAGCAGGTCCCTGGCTCTGGTGGGTGGCTCTGGCCTCCTCGATACTCTTGATCTCCACTGGCCTCCTCTGGTGCTGCTGCTGCTGTCCAGGTTGGCTGATCTGGCACCCTGCTGTCCACAGGCTCCCCGTCAGACGCTGCGCAGCCTGCAATGCTTGCCACCTCTGTCCTGGCCGGGTGGCTCCTCGGGGTCTGTGGCTGAGCTGACCAGCCTTCCAGAACCAGGGAGGCCAGCCTTGCGGGGGTGGGTTAGGTGAGTTATCAGTTGAGAAGGCTCTGAGGTTTGACAGGCCTGGGTTTTAAAGCTCTCTTCCTTGGCTGACTTAGAACAGGTCACTCAGTCCTTTGAGCCTCAGTCTGCCTCTCTGGGAAATGGGCCAAGACTTGTTTCGGAAAGCAGAAGGATCAGGCATGATGATCCTGAACAATTCATTTATTGTTCAGCTTCCCTGCTGGGCCTTGCGCTGAGTGAATCATTTTCAAAAACCAAAGTTGGCTGCATTTGAAAAGAAAATACTGAGGCAGACTGACTCTACACACTGTGTACATGAACAGTGAGGCCCAGGCTGGTAAATAACAGATAGACTAAACATCTCCACCTATGGACAGATTAAAGCAGAGCACAGGGACACAGAGTCTGCATAGGGCAGGGGACACAGCTCAGCAGAGTCCTTTGCCTAGCCTTTGAAGAGCCCTGGGTTCCATCCCTACCCAATGCGTCATAATCAGTCAAGGTCATTCTTGGCAACATGGTAAGTGCAAAGTCAGCTTGGGCTACGTGAGACAATGGCTAATAACAACCCCAAAGGACAAACACCATAAAAGCAAAAAATAACAAGAAAAAAACCCGACAATGAGAGCATTGGAAAGATGACAGCTCAGTGGTTAAGAGGATTTCGGTTTTTGTTTTGTTTTGTTGGTTTTTTTGAGACAGGGTTTCTCTGTGCAGCCCTGGCTGTCCTGGAACTCACTCTGTAGACCAGGCTGGCCTCAACCTCGAGGGGATCTACCTGCCTCTGCCCCCCCTGAGTGCTGGGATTAAAGGCGTGTGCCACCCACTGCTCTAGAGTCAGTAGTTAAGAGCAATTGTTGCTCCTGCAGAGCAGGAGCTTTTTCTGTCACCCACATGCAGCTCAAGCATCTGCAACTCCAGTCCTGGAGAATCGTACACCCTCTTCTGGCCTTCTTGGGCATTTGTACTGGGCATGCATGGGGTATACATATATTAAGTGCAGATAAAACACATACAAATAACATAAGTAAATCTTAAAAAAAAACATTTTTTAAATGAGCCTATCAAAACCATATCAGAATGGTGGACAAAGTGAGTCCAGGACAGCCAAGGCTACACAGAGAAACCTTGTCTTGAAAAGCCTAAATAAATAAATAAAGCAAGCGCTCTCTGCTCTTCCAGAGGACCTAGGTTTGCTTTCCAGCATCTACATGGCGATCTAAATGGTGGCTTATAACTTTCTGTCACTCCGGTTCTGGGTGATCCAACATCCTTTTCCGGCTTCCTCAGATGTTAGGTACACAAGCGGTGCACTGACAGGTGCAGACAAAACTCCCATACACATAAAATGAGTAAAACGTAAAGATACAAAAACAAGAAACCAAACGATAGAAAGAAAAGCCAGGCCTACGAACACAACAGACCAAAGAGTGAAGCAACCTCTAACCTGGGTCATATGCAAGGAACAGCATCTCAGGGAGTGCTACAGTGGCCAATAGCAGCCAGTGGCGTCCTGGATGGAAGGGTGAGCACTGGGGACAGTGTCCTGAATATGGAGGCTTCGGTGCAGCAGGATCCTCTGCTTGTCCCTTCTGAGCTGCTAACTGCTGTGCCTGGGAACGCTAACTGAGTGGTTAGGCTCTTAACTACAGCAGGGCCTCTCTGCATCTCTGCCGTTGCCATCACCGGGCCTCCTCAGACCTTCCGTAATCATTCTAAAACATGACACGCATGCATGTCCATGTAGACACACAGGCAACGCTGTGGGAAGAGTCCTGAGGTATCTGAGTAGTAAAATCAGTCAAGAGGATTGGAAGGAAGGCATCCCAGATTGCCGAGAACCACGTCTGCGGGCGAAGCTGTAGCCAGAGATATTGACACAGCTGATGGATTTGTCATTCAATAAAATCTGATTTGTGGAAAGGCAATCTGCCCATCTGCTTCTGAGGCACGGTACTCCTGACCGAGAGAATAGGTCCTGTGGGTAGGGGCGGGCACTCTGCTGGGTGGGGAAGGGTGCCTAGGGTAGGAGCTGGGGTCCTGATCAGAACATTCAGTTGTGTCTTACTTCACTTCCAGATCTCAAAAACACTAGCTTGCCCAGCCCTTCAGCCTGCCCAGCCCTGAGTGAACCCCTTGTCAAAGAGACAGGAGACCTCTGGCGGGGATAGCACCGTTTATTAAGAAAAAAAATCAGATAAAGACCACAGGGGCTTCCCTCTAGGACCAGCCACAGTCTGGCCTGCCTACCCCTCAGCTGGGTCCTCAGGCTCCCAGACAGGCAGGGTCCTCTCCTTCCCAAACTGAGGTCTCAGTAGCCCCCACCAAGGCACTGGTCTTCCTGATTCCTGTTCCCCCACGCCCTGGGCCTTCACCTCCAGAAGAGTGGGGGGTGTGGGCCTGGTGTGGTGGAGCCTCGTCACTGGGCTCTGCCTAGCAGATCGGGGGAAGAGTTGGTCTCCCTTGCAGCTCCTGAGGGCAGGGCCCTGGGCTGTGTGTGTGTGTTGATAGTGGGGGGGAGAGGGGAATGCAGGTGGAGGAAGGCTGGGTGGGAGGGGAGGTTGCCAGGGACATGGGGCCTCTGGCCAAGTGGGTGTGGAGGAGGCTGGGATGTACGTGGCTGGCGGGGGAGTGAGCTGCCTTCGGCTCCCAGCACAGTGGCTCAGGCCACTGCAACACCCCTCGTTCGGTTTGGCCGTGAGGTACCAGGTGGTAAAGTGAGGTTGGCACCCACAGCAATGAGGACTGTCCACGGACTGCTGAAATGGGCAGCCCAGCTCAACTGTGAACCGGGGAGAGGAGTGGGAACAATTCTGAGCCCTACCAGTCCTGAGGCCTGACTCCCAAGTCCCAGTAGCCTTTGGAGGAGGAAACCCCTCCCGGTCCCCTTGTCCTGCCCACCAGCCTTGGGGCTCTGCCCACGCATGTGTGGGAGCTGGCGCACGCACCCTCCAGTCCAGCCCAGGGTGGTAGCAGCAAAGCGTGGCATTGCCTCAGTCTCTTACAAAAAAGTCATAATAATATTAATAATAATATACTCGACATTGTCAGGCTGGGGGCTGCCCAGGAGTCCATGGGAAGCTGGCGGGTGCCTATGAGGGGCAGGCGCGTGTGTTGGTGCCTGCCTGGGCACGATGCTGCAGGTCCAGGGGCTGTGGGGGTGGGGCTCCAGGCCGGGCCGAGTGCAGCACCAGATTCTTGATACAGCCTGTGATCCCAGAAGAAAACTTGCCCCTCGTCAGTGTGGCTACATCTGGGGCACCACCTGTGAAAGAGGAGTGTGACAGCAGAGGAACCAGAGGGGCAAGGAAGCCAGGCTGCAGCCCTGAAGGCTGCCACTCCCCGCCTCTCCCTCCCCCCGCCTCCACCCCGCTGGGAACGCTGGGAACTCACCAATGTATACCATATCCTTGGTGTTGACGGCCACGTTAGGACCTGGGGACCGGCCGCTGAGCAGCTCCTCGCCGTCTACTTGGATGGAGCCTCTCCGGCCCTCTCTGCGGTACGACAGGGGCAGGTCCCTTGCCCTGAATTCCCATCCTCCACAAATGTCCTCCCCTTGTCATCGAGACTTCCGATAGGCAAATCCGGTCCCTGCTTTCTCTCAGTTCCTACAGCCACCTTCTGAGGCACGTCCTCAGGTTTCCCCTCTTCAAGAAGCCAAGGTTGGGCTCAAACTCAGGACCTTCTTGCCTCCACCTCCGAGGTGCTGGGGTCCCAGGTATGTGCCACCACCCTCCATCCTGTATGGCCAGGCGCTCTGCTTGCAGGCAAGGGGTCCTTCCCGTGTCACTTTCTCATTCCATCTCTCAGATCTCGAAGCCTCCTCCTCCTCGCCCTGACCCCAGGGTGAGGGGGTATGTGTTCCTGATCCATGCCCACCTCTGGGCCCTTCCCCTAATGCCCGGCTGGACCCCTTACCTCAGCGCTGTCACCCGATGCCACTCGCCATCATTGATGGGGTCTTCGGAGACAAGCTGGGCCTCCCCGCTGCCCAGCTGGTAGCTGTAGTAGACAACAGAGTTCCACAAAGGTGTGAGTTCTGGGGTGGGTGCAGGAGGTCCAAAGGTACAGATGGTACCAGGGGTCTGTGTCTGGAGCACCAGCCTCTCATGGCAGAAGCCAGGGATGGGAGGAGGGCGACGTATGTGCTAGGACTCACCTGAAGACAAGATGGCCATCCTGTAGTCCGAGGCTGATGAAGTCCTTGCTGCGGCTGGTCTCTCTCAGCTGACAAGAAAACATGGGGTATTGAGGGTCCCACACTGGAGAGCAGAGACCCTGAAGGCTGCAGCCTCAGCCCTCCTCTCTCTACACGGCCCTGAGGCCAGTTTCCAAACCCTAGAAATCCCAAGGTCTCCTGGTGGATATCTGTACACTCACCGTGCCCTGCCAGAGCAGGAGGCCATTGGCTGTGCTGGTCCGCACCTCAAATTCAATGGTCTCGGGTACTTCAGGCAGGCTGGGGAAGGGAAGCAGGAAGCAATGGGGGGGGGTTAACTCCTGTTAACCCTGCTGGGCCCAGATAGTCAACTAATACCCATCTTACCTTCTAGAGAAGATGTTGCCAGGGAGGCCTAGGAAGCCATTGTCATGGAAGTAGGCGCCATATTGCCCAGGGGCATCTGTGGGAGCGTGGGAAACAGTTGAACGTGCGTCTCTCTGCCCGTCTTATTTTTACATCTAACTATTCTTGTGTTTGTGCCTATGATGTGTGCGTGAGCATGATCATGCCACAGTGTGTATGTGGAGACCGGATGACAATTCTTAGGGGTCACCTCTCTCCTTCCACTGTGGGTTCCAGGGGTCAAACTCAGGTCATCAGGCTTGTATGGGGAGCACTTTTACCTGCTAAGTCATCTCGTCCACCCCAAGTTTTACTTAAAGGGGGGTGTGTGTGTTGCAGGGGAACTTGCTTCCTTGTCCCTCTCTTCTTCCTGTCCCCCAACATGTATTTAATTTTCTGTAAATGACTGTTTGGCCGCCATGTATGTTTGTGTACCACATGTGTGCCCAGTGCCCACAGAAGTCAGAAAGAGGGCATGAGATAGCCCGGAACTTGAGTCACAGGCTAGTTACCATGTGAGAGCTGGGAACTGAACCTCCGTCCTCTGAAGGAGTAACAAGTGCATTAAACACTCAGCATCTTTCATTTTTTGTTTTGTGGACTGGAAAGATGGCTCAGTAGAAGAGCACTCGGTGTTCTTCCAGAGAACCTGTTCTCAATTCCCAGCACCCCACACGGCTTTACAGCTGTCTGTAAGTCCAGTTCTGGGGGATGCAATGGAGGCACTGGGCACGCACATGGCACAGACATGCATGTGAGCAAAATGCCCATACACGTAATATAAGAATTTAAATTAATATATAAATTCTTATATATATATTCTTATATTATTCTTTATATATATAAAAATATATTTATATATATAAAGAATAATATATTTATATATATATTTTATATATATATATATTTTATATATATGGTCTCGGGTACTTATATACCCGGGTACTTATATATATGTTTTTGGTTTTTTGAGACAGGGTTTCTTTGTGTAGACCTGGCTATCCTGGAACTTGCTCTGTAGACCAGGCTGGCCTCGAACTCACACAGATCCACATGTGCTGGATCTTTGTGTGTATTTTCATATATGTTTATGTGTATATGTCTCTGTGTGTCTGTCTGTCTGTCTCTGTATGTATGTGTGTGTCTGTGTGTATTTCTTTCTCTATACTATGTGTCTGTGTGTATGTCTGTTTCTGTATGTGTGTGTTTCTCTTTCTTTCTCTCTTTCTCACTCTCTCTGTGTGTATGTATGTGTGTATATACATGTGCACATCAGTGCCTGTGGAGGTGATCAGAGATTGTCAGATCCCCTAGATCTGGAGTGACAGGCAGTTGTGAGCCGCTT